>NW_021939546.1:13899823-14277209 GCF_001715985.3 Manacus vitellinus
GGGGTCACACAGGGGTCCCACAGGGGTCACACAGGGGTCCCACAGGGATCCCGGCCCTGGGGAGTCCCGCCGGGTGCAGCCGAGCCCGGTCCCGCGGGGTGTGAAGCGCTGGGCACTGATCCCGTGCAGATGGGCGCTGCCCTGAGCCGAGTGGTGACACACAATAGGCGTGTGCCAACCGAACGCGTGAACTGGGCTAATTATACACCTACAATTTCCGTGTGTAAGCAAAGCCAGAGGAGAATTTGATACTGTGCAAACGTCTGGCAGTGAATTCAGGCTGGGGCTGGGCTGGGCTGGAGCCAGGCCTGACCCACGCCAGAACTTTTGGCCCGTCATCCAGAAATATGCAAAAGTGCCGAACGGATGTTGCCAATAATCCACCACTATTGTGTGAAGGATTGGGACCTGACAGTACAGCTTTAGCAGCAAATGCTTTCCAGTGTGGACAAGGATGAGTGCTTGGCAGAACCTGTCTAGGGACACTGACCTCTCTGTGGATGGGACTGCCTGCGATTTTCACAGCTCCA
Organism: Manacus vitellinus; assembly: GCF_001715985.3. Taxonomy (NCBI): domain Eukaryota; kingdom Metazoa; phylum Chordata; class Aves; order Passeriformes; family Pipridae; genus Manacus; species Manacus vitellinus. The sequence goes on from NW_021939546.1 coordinate 13,900,354, forward strand.
CAGATCGTGGTGTGCTAAATGCATTTTAAGTGTGTAAGTGCCAATAGGCAACCTTAAAAGCAAGCAGAACCCACCTGAAGAGCTCATAGCCATCCTCAGAGAGTATACTTGGTCCTTCATGCCTAAATAAAACCTTAATTTCACTGTGTGTTTCTCCTGATATGCATTTCCTTCAGAGCATGTAGCAGCCTTGAAAGTCCTAACAAACCACTCCAACACAGGTTTTCCCTGGTCTGCTGCCTCTCATTTGCTCATCTGAATTGCCAGGTATACAAACCACAGAGTGGATTAAAACAACAGCAGACACCACACAGAGCCTCCTACAAATGTCAGATAACAATTTTGAGACAAACTCTGTGTTTCTGGCCTTCTTGGTGGCTTGGCAGCTGCACTGGTTATCCTTTAATCAAGAAAGGCTAACTTTCTAATATCATAGAATCACAGAATGGTTTGGGTTAGAAGGGACCTTGAACATCATCACATTCCAACCCCCTGCCATGGGCAAGGATGCCTTCCACTTGACCAGATTGCTCAAAGTTGCATCCAACCTGGCCTTGAACACTTCCAGGGATGGGGCATCCACAACTTCTCTGGGAAACCTGTTCTGACGCCTCATCACCCTCACAGTAAAAGATTTCTTCCTTATATCTAATCTAGCCCTGCCCTCTTTCAGTTTAAGGTCATCTTCCCATTTCCTGTCTCTGCAGACCCTTGTGAAAAATTCTGCTCCAATTCTCTTCTAGCCCCTTCAGGCACTGGAGGTTGCTGTAAAGTCTCTTTGGAGCCTTCTCTTCTCCAGGCTGAACAACCCCAGCTCTCTCAGCCTGTCTTCACAGGAGAGCTGCTCCAGCCCTCTGAGCATCTTCATGACCTCCTCTGTGCCTGCTCCAGCAGGTCCTTATGGGTCTTACGTTGGGGCCCCCACAGCTGGGCACAGTGTTCCAGGTGGGGGGGGTCTCACGAGAGCAGAGTAGAAGGGCAGAATCACTTCCCTCAATCTGCTGCCCACAGGAGACAGGAGCCTGTCTTTTTATGATAACCAGTGCTAAAATGTTCCTGTGAGCAGAAATGCGTAGGTAGGGGAGCTCGATAACCTGTAATTGTTACTGTGGACTGAGACTGCTTATTATAACTGGCAAAAGGGTGGCAATGAGCTTTTAATTGGAAGGATCAGAATTATTCTTGCTCTCAGAAATGAACCAGGTCAGAACAAGCAAAAAAGGAAAAAAAAAAAAGAAAAAAAAAGAAGTCACTCAACTAGGAAATGTTACAAATGAAAATGGCAACGCTGCTTAGGACAAGAAATGCCAGGACTGTGGGGGAAGGAGTTGCCAAGCTACTGCGCAGAGTCCACTCAGATTTGTTCAGTGGTACAGCTGCTTCTTTTCCATACTTAATGACTATTTTGCCCTTGAAAAACAAAATTTAAAGTAACAAAATCTCAAAGGGCTGATGCTTGGGCAACATTATATTCAGAGTAGTGATCTTTAAAGGTCCCTTCTAACCCAAACCACTCCATGATCCTATGAGTTAGCATCACTAGGAGGCAAGCCAAGCCTAGGCACTGCCTACACAGCTCTTGCTACAGCTATCAGTGGAATGAATAAAAATCTGAAAATACAAAGAGCAGAAAAGCACCTCAGTGCCCAGGAATTCACCTCTGACTAGCTGCCATTTAGCTGCTATCCCACCTGCCAAACTGTGCCCTTTACAAAGCTGCTTATCTGAGGCTGCTTTGGGGGCTACCTGGAATGACTAAGGAATGGAAAATTTTCACCATGGAAAGGAAAAAAAAAAAGCCAGCAGTAGCTACCCAGCTCCACCACTCAGTGCAAATATGGTCTCTGTCTGAGACTCCAAAGGGAAGGGGCCAAACACTGTCTTACAGCACCATCTTTGGTGCAAACAGCACAGGTGTGCAAGGAAAAGGCCATGCAAGGGGCAGAACCATGTGGGTCAGGGCCCCACGAACTGTCCATCCTGCAAACCCACAAGCAAGTCCAGCCGGGTGCTGATCAGTGCACCCCAGTACAGGTGCAAATGGGCAGGAGGTGAACATATGCATGCATAAAGGGAGTTGTCACAGAGGATTTCCAAGCTCCCTCAGGCACAGGGTCTTTGCAGAAAGTGTGGGGCACTTGTGGCTGGGATGTGCCTGTGGGAAACGACTTCCCTGCCACAGGCTGAGGAGCATGCCCATTGCCAAAGAACTCTACGGCCTCTGTTTACTGCTGAAGAAACAGACAGGAAAGCCAGCTTGTATGAAACCCAATTATTCAAATTTATTAACATCAAGAATTATGCAATGATGCTGTAGATTTTTTTTTTTATTAACAAATAGAAAACAGACTGTATACAACAGTGACCCCTACAGCACTATGCATCCACAAGGTAAAAATGAATGTGTCCTCCAACATTACCAACCCTGGATTGCTGATTTCAACGTAGCTTGGATTCTTAACATTCGGAATACATGTGATAATACAATTAGATACCCTTCCACCACCTTTATTCATAACTCAATGCACTCGAAAGAGGGCTGCTCACTCCCCGTCTTTAGTGCAAGCGTGATATAATAAGGAGTATTAATATATAGTACCATTAAATTAAGTCCAGTAGTCTTGCCACATTGGTTCATTAGAACGTCCTGAAGTAGCGGAAAGTACAATATTCTAGTGACTCTTAACATTTGCAGGATAGCAGAAATTATAGATACACCCAACCTCTGAAGCCATGTGTACTCCCCTCCCCTTCCTTGCAGTACCCTGCTTCCAAAGAGAGCCGGCCCAGCTCCGCTCTGGGTCGCCTGGGCTTGTGCTCTTTGCCTGTGTAAATGCTCTGATGCACTCCACTGGTGAGAGGTGACAGGATGGTGCTTGCACGCACAGAACAGTGGGATTAACACAAAGGGCCATGTCTTGCTCTTTCCATCCCCTCCCCAGGGAAGTGTCGGACCCTCTCGCTTCTCCTGCCCCCTTCCCAGCAAGACACACAAAAAGAGGTTCCAATGCCTGGAGCCCGGGATTTCGGGTCTCTCACAAACAAGGCGACGACAACTCACGTCATATCAGGATCTGCCAATACACACGGTCACTGGATTGGTTGAACACGTATTGTAATAGGACTGAACGGTTTCCAGCTGACAACGGGGACCGCTTCTCCGGCGCCCCCACATGCCCTCCCAAACCCAAACCTACTAAGGAAATAATGGGGGGGAGGAGACTAAAAAAATAATTGGTAGCTTAGGTCCAGTTCCATGAAATTTCATATTCTACAGAGGATTAAAAAGCAGCCTATGGGGAATGGAGCCGGGCAGGAACCACAAGCCAGCTGCTGCAAATTACCAAGGAAGCTGCACTAAAATGGGCAGAACCAGCAGTGACTGGGCTGAAATAAACACAGGGCAGTAAAAAATGTAAAAGCAAAAAGAAATGGAAAAAAAAAAACCAACCCAACTCCCAAAGGTTTGGCGGGTCCAGTTCTGTCTGGGCAAAACATTAAGACTTGCAAAAAATAAAAAATAAAGAGAGAGGAGATTATAAAAACCACTAGTAACTATTTTACATGTTTAAAAAAAAGATCCCATTCCACCCACCTAAAGCCTCGCTGTGAAATGCAGTCGGCGTGAGAGAGGGTGAGAGATGCACATGAGCAGAAATTCAGCCAGAGACTGGAAATGCTTTTGGAGTCGGATTCCCTCATTTGGTGCTGGGGCTAAGTTCCTAAATGCCGTGGTCAAAACTGGTTGGCGTGGAGGTCTGCTGCCTGGGCAGTACCTCCACCTGTACAGAAGGACTGAGGAATGGGCGGCTCTGGCTCAGAGGAACCCGTCTCCACTCCTAGACATCCCCACCACGACTGGAGGAAAGCACTAGTTACGTTGCATAGTGGTCGAAGCTGCCAAGATACTCCAGCGCGGCTCTGTAGCACAGCTGGTACTGGTCCTGCAAGGCAGCAAGGAGGGAAATATGAGAAGTGGGGACACAAGGACAGCACACAGCAGGGTTCAACATCCAGAGACATCAGCTCCCCTCCCTTCTCCCACAGATCTCCACTGCCCTGCAGAGGAGGGGATGCTCACCTCTGTCTGCACCATGGCTGGCCGCTGCGTCCGCAAGGTCTTCACCATCTGGAACATGTCCACCACCCCCTCGTAGCGCATCCTCTCCAGCACGATGCTGAGCGTGATGAACACGCCTGTGCGCCCAACCCCAGCGCTGCACGGGGAGCAAGAGGTGCCATTAGAAGTCCTGCCAGCCCCAGGAAGGCTCTGCAGAGCTCCCAGGAGTGGTGCAAGCCGCTCATGGAGCACAGGGACCTGCTTGGTGGGGAGAGGCCACAGGCCCCACTTACCTGCAGTGCACTGTGATGGGCCCATCCTGCCCAAACTGCTCCTTGGTCTTGTGCACCTGCCCAATGAAGTCGATGAAGCCCTCTCCCGTCTTTGGCACTCCCTGCTCAGGCCAGTCTGTGAACTGGAACTGGCGGATGGTCCGTGACTGGCCGTCCTGCAGGGAGAGGGGTGTTAGAGGTGAACCACGGGTGAGGGGCTGATCTCGCTCCCCTCAGCACTGGTGACCTGTTCTCCCTGACCCCCAGGCCAGGTGAGAGGGTGCACAGGCCACAGACGAGCCCAGGCAGATCTTTTGCTGCATCTCTGGGGGCTGCCTCTATCCTCTCATTCTCACCTCACGGCAGCTAAGCTGAGCAAGGCTTTGGCCCCTGCAGGGTCTGTTTGGTCAGTGTCCTGGTCCTGTCTGGGGCCCAACTCCATCCCAGGACCATGTTTACTGTCACACAGGTATCCTGCACCTGGTCTCTGCAGACAGAGACTTCAAGTGCAGGGGGATCTGTGTTAAATGCTTGCCCAAGTGGGCAGTACAGGCAAGCCAGGATCTGGTGCTGACAGGGACCCTGAGCTGCTCATCAGGGCTGCCACAGCTGTCAAGGCACAAACTGTGGTGAGAGGAGCAGCAGGTGGTAGGCAGCAGCCCTTTCTGCCTGCAGTGCAAGGCAGCACTTAACTTTTGTGTTCCTGCAGGAGCTGCTGCACACTCCCTTGGCTGGCCTGGGCAGGGCAGAGGCATGGGAGGCAGGGGAGCCAGCAGATGCACTTACCCTGGCATCCGTCACCTTGAACTCCCGGAGGATGTACTGTGGCATGTTGTACTCTGCCATGGGATCCACCACGAAGTACTGGTACCGGGCAGAGCGCTCTGCAGGCCAGTACTGATGGCACTTCTCCTGTGGATGAGGAGTAGGGCAAGACATTAGCACTGACAAACTGCTGCTCCTCCCTCCTCCCCTCTGCAGGCAAATGTGGTTGTGGGGCCACAGGGTGAGCCACTGCACATGCCAGCAGGAGGCTGGCCCAGAGTGGCTGGTGCTGGAAAGAGACTGAGGTGAGCCAAGAGGTCATGCCCACAGACAGCAGCCCCACAGCCCCCTTGTCCCCCCAGGAGGATTCGTACCCGGCCCATCTCACGCAGCTTTGTCAACATCACCACGATGGTGGAGTTGTGCTCCCAGAGCATCCGCCAGAAATCCTCCGTGGTCTCGGCCAGCGGTCCCTGCGTGGCAATGTAGGCCTTCTGCTGCCTGCAGAACACAAACATAATGGTGCTCAGAGCAGATCCGGGTGCACAGACCAGCTGCTCCTGGGGGCTGGTGGGCCAGAAGTGCTGAGGGCAGGGTCCCTGTGCAGCTGGGAGCAAGGCTGACAATCCAGCTGCAGGAGGCAGGTCTCTAGGACCAGACATGGGCGCTGGGGGAGAAATGAGCCTGCCCAGCAAGGATCTCCTAAGTGCTTCCCACAGATGCAGTGAGCACCACAAGGTGAAGGATCCAGAAAGGCTCTTAGTCCTTGCTGGGGTGATGGTGTCTGCAGCCCAGCCTCTTGCTGCTGCACTGAGAGCCCTCTTAGCACCCAGGCCCACATGAGCAGGCTGCCAGCACCCACCTGGGCTGGAAGGAGAGGCTGTGCTTGGGGATGATCCCAGCAGCACCCCTGCATTCCTGCACTTTTACTCTCTGCAGCACCCCCCATTCCTCCCATTGTATGGGAAGACACAGAGCAGCTGAATCGGGTCACCCAGATCACGCACACCAGCTAATAACGAGGGCAGTGTGGAAACCACGAATACTGTTTTGCCTGCTTTTTTGAAGCTTCAGAATTTGTTCTTGGTTTTCTACTGCAAACCAGAGCATCTCTCCAAACTTTCCATATGACCTGCCCCAGATAGGACTCCATCCTGAAGAAAGCTCCCTCGGTGCCGGTTCCTTGGTTCACCGAGCTCCCAGCCTGGCACGGCAGAGCCCGGGCTGGCTCCACCACTGCGGGGCGCTGGAGCCCGCGGGACCGGGGTCGGCATCCTCGTCCTGTCTTCATCCCTCTGTTCTACCTTCATCCCTCTGCTGGTGCTATTTTTAATGGTGCTAAAATTAATGAACGTGCTGCAAGGCAGCAGGATGCAGACAGGGGCTGCTTCAAGGAGGATGCGTAAGACATCACAAAAAACAGGGAGCAGGGTTGCAGAACGAAAGAGCTAATAAAGATGCAGCATCAGTGATATCTGCAGGACCTTGGGCCAACTGATTTCTGTAGATAATACCTAGAAGATTGCTAGTTCAAAGGAAAGGACAGGAAGAGATAACAGAGCTCTTCGGGGATGGGGTAGGTAGCACATGAAATGGTACCACCTGCCGTGCTCGCAGTTCTCCACCTCCCTCCGTAGCATCACCAAGGGGCAAAGCCAGCATTGCTCTCCACCAGCTCTGGAGCCAGGACAGAGTGGATGCAGCCTGTCTGTCAGACCCAGACTGCAGGGGTGGGTGTGCAGGCGGCCACGTTAATGACCGGTGCCAGACAGCTCGGAGCCGCACAGGCAGGAGGGAGCAGAGGCTGCTCTGTGACAGCTTTTCTCCAGTGCCTTTATCCTTCCCCATTACTCTGTCCCACCCTGAGGGAGCCTGGCTTGCTGTGGTTTTGCTGCTTTGGGATGCTCCCTGGGTTGCTCCCCGTCCACTCTTGCCTCCGTGTAGCCCTTCTCCCTGGGAGCCCTGGCTGGGCTCAGCTGCTGGAGCAGGGACAAGGCACAGAGCCTCTGGCCTGGATGCACCCACATTTGTTCCCTTTGGCAGTGCCTTTTGCTGCTGGGAGGGCACCAGCCCAAAAGAGGCAGTTGGCAGAGCCAAGCTGGAGATCAAATGTGCCACATCCATCGTTGTATCCCCTACTCCTGCACTGGGTGACCCTACTGTCATGGTGCACAGAGAGATGACAGGAACGAGCCTTCTATGTGCATCACTGGGATTTAGTATGAGTTATTGTCTAGGGATTGGCTGGGAAGGGGATGTGGCCACTGGACTGTTTGCCTTAATTTTTCTCTCCTGGCACTTTGCATCTGAGAATGCGATGCAGCAGATAGATACAGAAAATGTTAATATTATTGCTCCACTAGATCTTAATGTGTGCTTTCTAAAAGGTGTTCTGGAGAGTGGAACCCAGTGATGGGATCCCCAGTGCTCAGCACCAGCCCTGCCTGAGGATCCACAGACTCTCCCCAAAACCAAGACATGGAACAACGAGCCTCGGGCTGCTGCCTGGATCAGCCACTCAGTGCAAGCACACTTCTACCTCTGGTTGCTACAGCTACTGAGGGGAGGCAGGTTTGCGTTAGATGCTGCAGATATAAAACACATGCCAAGAGATGCCTACCAGAATATCCCATAAAACCTCCACAGGAGCCAACACAGCCTGCCACTCCAGGCTTGTGGGCATCTGTGTACAGCAACACAAGCCAGCCTGGCAGCACTCACTCACTATCAGTCTTCACATATTGTAACTGTACACACTGGAGTGTCTGAGAAGATGGAAAGTGATAAAATTCAACAACGTGATCCCAGCCCACCTTAGACAGTCAGGACCAGTCCTTGGGAAAGAGGAGAAGGCAGCCTTGCCCAGGTTTTGAAGCAAGCAGGACAGGCTGGCCCAGTCACCTAAGGTGATCCTTACCTGTACCCATCTATGAAGCTGGCATTGATGTAATCAGAGCCCTCAACACCCCGGATGGGCTGCAGACAGACTCTGGTCAGCTCGTATGGCATGATGTTCACGAGGCGGTTCTTGAATTTGTTGCACGGGAGGTTGGCACTGATGAAACGTGAGGTATGTGCTTTAGAGTTGGCCAGCAGCTGAAAGAGGAGAAGACATTTCAGATTCCTGCTGGGGATGCAGCAGGCTGGGGGTAAAACTGGGGCCCTGCCAGCAGGGCAGGCAGGAGTTCCTCTGGGCACACATCCACGCTCCCTCCTCTGACCGAGGGACAGCTGCTGGGGATCAGGTCCTTCTGGACCAGACAAAGGGCTTTGTCACCATGTTATGAGGAGGCTGCACCTGGATGCTCTGTTTCACAGTAATCACCCATCTGGTTTTCAGCACCGTGTCAGCCCCTCTCCCATGGCACTGCACACCCAGGCACAGCCTGGCCTTGCTGCTGGCTTTAGGCACATGGCTGTAGCTGACAACAGGGGAACCACCTGTGCTGACCTATGGCACAGCCCCAAAGCCTCCTAGTGGAGTGGAGACCCACAGCAGCTCTCTGACACACACAGGACCAGGACATGAAGCTTTGCAGCTCACTGAGCCAGGGACACGTGCCTGGTGGCGTCAGGGAAGGAAAGCTTTCCCTCTTCCAACAATGTCTTGCTATTTACTTCTCACCCAGAAGAACCCAAGAAAATGTGAGAATTGTGACAGTTTTAGGTAAAGAAGATCTATTTTGGGCTACTGTGAGACATTTTATGGTTCTCTTTGAGTCCTGTAAACTGGAGTCATGGTAAATGTGTTACTTAGATCTGCTGGCAGAGACATTCAAACAGAAGTCCCTCTTTCTTTTCCCCCCCTTTTTCTTGTTTTCCTTCCCAAAAAGACTGCCTCCAGGATCTCCAGAGCCATCCTTCTATGAGTGGCAGCTGGTCCTTGGCAGAGGCTCCCCATAGAAGGACAGGGTTGCTCTCTGGGGAGAGATGCAGCATTGTGAGGTCCTCCTATATCCTGCTCCCCAGGGTTTCTCATGCCGTGGACACTGCCAGGGTTCAGAGAGAGGCAAATTTCATTACTGTTCTAAAGATACCCTGGGAGAAATAAAAGGAAAACAAAATGTTGTTGTTGTTACAACAGACCTGCTTGAGTTGAGTGAAATTCTGCCATGGCTCTCTGAAGGAGTTTCTTATGGCAGGTGTCACCACGAGACACTCACGCAGCATATTCTACAGTCCCAAGCCCAGGACACCAGCAGCTCTGATAACTACAGGACAGAGCTGTTAAACTATTCCCAGTTTACGCAGAAAGTCAATATTTTGCCTCTCCTGCTCCTTCGTCACTTGGAGGGAATCCCCAGGGTGCAGCTGTACTGCTGCAGTTCATTTCACAGCCTGCATGGTCTGCTGCCTCCCCGCATGAGCTATATTCTCCTGCATGAGTTCCCTGGACTAATGCACCTCATCTGAGAATATGGGCGCTTACCAGAGCTCACTTCCAGCTCCAAGGCTGTAATAAATATCTGCAGTTGGCATTCACAGATACAGGCAGCAAAATGTGGGCTTGGCTTCCTAAAAACAGTGTGCCTTTTCACCAATTTCATCAATTCTAGACACTGAGCCTTGGTGCTGAGGTGGTTAAAAGATAACAGATCTCAGCATTGAAGAAACGAGGCTAGAAATGTCTCACATATTTAAATTGGAGCCATTTCCAGACAAGTTGTTCACAGTAACATCAATTATCACTAACATGATCTGCATCTGATTTCAGATGCAGCTCCCGCCGCACAGTGAACCCAGAGCAGAACGTGCTGCTGAGAACTGCACATCCATCTGCCTTTTATATCCTCCCCAGAAGCTGCCAATTCAGGGGGGACCGTGGCCGACACAAGCTTTACAATTCAAATGTATTTCAAATCACTGCCTACCTGCTTCAGAAACACACAAAAGAATAACTGCCTGTAATGATCCATAGCTCTCCTCTCCCAACCCCTGGGCGAGCGGCCCGTGGGGTTCTGTGGGCAGAGACGGGGGGGCTGGAGAAGTGGGGCGGCGGGGCTCTGCCACCAACCTTGAATTCCAGCTCCATGGAGGTAACGCTCTCGCCTGCTGGCACCTGGGTCAGCTTCTGGATGTGAGCGAAGAGGTTGCGTGCAGGCACCTCGGTATTGCCACACGTGGCAGCCTCCAGCAAGGCCTCGTGGATGAAGATGTACTGGTCCTCTGTCTGCACCATGTAGTTGCGCTGAGAGCGCATGCACGTCACGTGGCCGTAGATGTCCACGGTCTTCTCGTGCTTCATCCGCTCCAGCATGGCATCGATGACGATGAAGCACCCGGTTCGGCCCACGCCGGCACTGTGGGAACAGAGCACGTGGCCTGAGGTGACACGGTCTCCTACAGATGTCACGCAAGCTCTGATTTTGCTTAAGAGATCACCCAGACCTACAGTATACAAAAGGGGAGTAAAGGCTGCTCTCTAGTGAGTGGAGCTCCAAAAAAGAGGTGACGAGAAGAGTGAGGGAGAGAGACACTGGAGAATGTAAGTTCTCCCTTCTGCTGGCCCCCTTCCACTGCTGGAGCAGAAAGGACATGGTGTCACACTCTGCTGGTCCCTGTGGTGGTTGGCAGCACCTCCATGAGAGGAGAAATGTGTTTAACAGGCAGGAGAGTGACAGCACACGTGTGCGCTACGTCAGAAGACCTGAAGAGCAGGGTGGGCCCCAGTGCCAGTGAAGCCCATAAATTCAATATGGGCTGCTTGTCCCCTAACCAGGGTCACTGTTTCCTAACCCATTAAACAAGGACAGCCAGACTGAGAGGGGAAGCAGAAAGGTGAGATCATGCATGTCTATGCTGAGCCCTTCTCTCAGACACTGAATGCCTCTCCATAACTGCTGGACGAGCAGTAGAGAACCCCAGACTACCCACCCCGAGAGCACCCTGAAAACAACAGATATGCTGTTGTGATATTTAAACACAGGCAGAGATAGGGAGCTAGGCACTTCCTCATTTATGGTGCAAGTCAGATCCTTAACAGGGCTTTAATACAGCTTGTTTGTGTGTTAATTATACCCCACTCCCATCTGAAACAGAGCATGAAAGAAGAGCATTAAACACTGCTGGTAAGGCGTATGCTGGAACGGCAATGATGGAGTGGTTTGTTCAGTAACAGTCCCCTCTTGGCTGGTACAAATAAATCTTGGTTGGGTAAGATGCTGAGCCTTAGTAGACTGATATTTTGCTTAAAGAGCTGCCTCTCTACCCTGTGACAGAGCTCCGTAAATATCACGTATGAATGTTTGTAGAGGTCACCGCATGCACGTCTATCAGTGATGTGCCTCTGAAGGTACTACCCACTTATGCTGGGCACAGATAATTTAATTTTTAAATGGCACTAGCAGTTTTGCAGGAAAATGTGTTTTCTGAGGCTGTCCATGCAGCAGTGTTGTTTAACCTGACACAGCAGTAGCAACAGAACTGTCATCACTGCATTACCACTGCTGGGACTGTCCTGTTTCCAACCCAAGCATCCAGTGCAGGTTATGCTACCGTGAAACCTTTCCTACAAGAAAAGGAGACTCCGCTTTCAGATGGGTTAAAGCTCCTGCAGCCACAAGGCATGTGCCCAGGTGCAGCTTTGCAAACTCACAATCCTACCTGCAGTGCACAACCATGGGCCCAGCATCTGGTGGGTTACAGGCCTTGACCCGTCGCAGGAAAGCGAGGATTGGGGTGGGGTATTCTGGTACCCCATGATCGGGCCAAGCCATGAACTGGAACTGCCGCAGCTCTCGCTTCTCACTGGAGCCATTCTGTTGAAGACAAAGAGGAGTTGTTTTGCATGAGAACGGTCTCGTCCCAGGAACCCACTGATGGGACACACAAAGCTCTGTGTGATGATGCATGTATTGGGCTTTCACCACTGAAAATTTGGAGGCAAAATGTAGGTTTCTTCAAAGGCTTCTATACACAGAGATGTTCTGTGGAAAGCCAGCTGATACAGAGAGCAGAGCAGCTCTGCGGGAGTGGAGCAGGCTGCAGGGAAGGTGAAAGACTCCTTTCTGCACAGCACAGGTTCACTACCTGCATACTCACTGCATGTTCAGGGAAAACGGGCACTAGGCATGGAAGGGCTACAGCAGCCAGTTCCCTCCCTACTCCTCTGCATCAGAGGTGTCTCTGGGATGGGTCTGCAGTCTGCCCTGCTCCTGTCTGGGATTGGCTGAGTGATCTATGCAGCAATGTGGTAAGACTGGCTGAGTGACTGCTTGGGGGTGAGATGCCTTCTTGGGGTGTGAGTGTGTCCCCATTAGCACTGCCAGGCTCCTGGCCCACACTCAGTCACCCACAGAGGCAGCCCACTGTAAAGCCTGTCTGCATTGCCATGACATGCTGCTGCTGGCATTGCCCCCAGGGATTTACAAACGCTAATGAGGAACGCAGCAGGCAGGAGAGAAGGGTTTGTACTCAGAAACAACCTCTCCATTTGCATCATTAGGGACAGGAGTGCTAATAATTTACTGCTTTCCCATGTTGTCACTCTAATGGGAGGACAGCTGCTACATGTACACTGGCCAGAGGCAAGAACAGCCCTGCTCTGGGGCCTATCACAGGGTCTGAATGCATACAGAAGAGCAGCAGGTATCCTGTCCAAAATGCAGTGGTGGTCAGATGCACAAGCCAGTCTCCTACTGCAGTTGTGAGAAACGGCCCATGTATGGAGCGGCCACACACTTGGCCAAGCCAGGCATAGCCAGTGGCCTCTGCCTGTGGGCCATGGAGCAACCTGAAGCATCAGGAAGTGTCTCTGCACTACCTGGAGCAGCAACAGCCCAGCCAGCCCCATACCTTGTACAGCGCGAAGGTGCGGACAGTGTAGGTCGCCAGCTCAACTGTATCCAGCAGCGTCACCTGGATCATCCCATAGGTTTCCGTACCCCGGCTTGGCCAGTACTGGTCACACTTCACCTGCAGGGAGGCAAGGAGAAAGGGTCAGTGCTTGGCTGCTGGTTGGGGCACTGGGGTGAGGAATGGCAGGGTGAAGGGTAAAGACAGAAATGAGTCATGGTGCAGGGAGCCCCCAAACACCCAGATTTCCTTCTCCCAGTGTGTCCCAATCCCCAGCAGAAAGGCAGCACCCCCTGGGCTCCTTTCCACAAAATTCATTCAAAGAGTGATTTTTTTTCCCACTGGAGCCACCGGTGGGAAGTGGCAAAGGAGGCCAGGCCATCAGACAGAGCAGCAACAGTAGCACCAGGTAAGAAGACAGTGAGGGGCAATTCCCAGCAGTGATTTGTGCCTGCTGTAATTTTTCTTCTCTGCCTCCTGTTTGGGCAGATGAGGGTCTTTGGGCTGTGCCTGCACCACCCCTCTGCCTGAGCTCTGCCTGGATGACGAGAAGGTGGGCAGCTGTGGGCTGGTGGGAGGAGAGCAGGTGCAGAAGGGAAGGGGAAGCATTGGTTTCTGTGGGCAAGGCTCTGCTCAAAGGGCAGCTGAGGTGAGAGAGAGGCAGCCTGTATCCCCACCTGCTCCCTCCTATCCTATCCTATCAGAATCCTTGACCCACAGCTGAGGCAGGACAGAGCTCTAAGTCCAGCACAGTACACACCAATACAACAACAGGTGTTACCTTTTTCTGTAACACCTGTAGTCCCCAGGGTGCCCCTGCCAGTGTGGCCTCCGGGCAGCAAACCACTCCAGTGAAAGGTGGGACACAGCCCACCCCAGGGGGCCTGGACACTGGGCTAGACCACAGGGCTGACCCTGCCAGTCTCTCTGTGCTGCTGTAGGCTCAAGTGCATTGAGCATCACAGAGAGATGCCAACCTGCCCTGCTGGCAGGTGGTGCATCCCTGGAAACCTACATCTCCCAGGTGTTTCAAAAGGGTTGTGCAAACAAGGCACAGATGCCAGCTCAGACGCAGACATATCCTGTCCCTCTGTGAGAAGACACAGACTGTGGCCAAACCATCCCTTCAACCCCTTCCTGCAGGCAGCACTGTCCCATCACGAAAACATTGCTGCTCCCTAGAGATCTCCTGCCCTGCAGCACCCTTATCACCCCCTTCCAACTCTGCAGCCAGAGTGCTTTGAACTACCAGTCACAGCTCCTGCTGCAGCCCACTTGGCAGAAAGCCCTAACACATCCCCAGGGCCCCATCCCTCTGCCCCCTTCATCTCCCTGCACATCCTTCCCTGTTCACCTGCTGATGACCTCCTCCTCCTCTTCACAGCTCAGCGTTTGCAAACTACTCCTCCGGTTTTGTTCTCTGCAGCCCCAAGCTCCCTATTTAATTGGCACCCTGAGCATCCCTGTTTCATCTGACACCCGGCTCCCCCACCCTGCAGAGCCGCAGTGCCTGGCTGACAGGAGGAGGGCTTCATTCTCACCCGTGTGCACTGCACCGAAAATGGTTTCCCCGCCCTAGGAGAGAGGAGTGAATGGAAGATCATCTGTGCTTGTCAAGGAATAGTAAACTTAATTATTAGCAGATCGTGTTTACAGGGGAATGTGTGGGAAGGGAAACAATAAGCTTAATTAGAAATCAATGAAGTTCTGCCTTTTAATTGAAAGCACTTTCAGCAGGGTGGGGCTTGTGAGAGCTCAGAGCCCTCATCCTGCACTCTGCCTCTGGAATGCAGACACACCTGCAGCCAGAGGGATGCACCTGTCCCTGCTGTTTTGGGTTCTTCTCTCAGTAAGTCCTGCCCTGGCAGAAGTGCCTGGAGCAAGGCTGCCTAATGAGGTACAGCAGGTGCCCGTGCACCCAGAGCAGCTCTGCTGCCTCCTGCCCAAGGTCTCCAGCCATTCAAGCTGCTGTGCTGTCTTGGACCTGTGGCAGCGTGGCAGGCCCTGCAAAAATCTCAGAAGATTCCTCTTCCCCACTTGGCACAGTGCAGCCTGTTATTGGACACCAACTGGCTGCAGCACGAACAACTGTGAGGTCACAAACCTTATTTCACAGCTAAACTGATCCCATCCTCACGAGCAGGTGGCAGCTGCAGGCTGTGTCTCCACCGAGGCCCGAGTTTGCCTTGCCTGAGCCTGGCTTGGGGATGATGTGACCCCTCTTTGATGGAGGGGAGGGCAGTGTGGCATCCTGTAAACGCTGGGGCAGCTGCTTGGTGTGTCGCCCTTGGTGCGGTTTGCAGAGGATGTTTCAGGAGAACAGCACAGCGTGTCCCTGTGCTTGAGCCTACACCTCGGGGAGAGCAGTCTCCTCCTGCCACCCACATGCTGCAGGGCCATGTGTACTCGAGCACAAAACAAACTTCAGAGGAGTTCCCTGTGTGGGATAATAGCAGCGCCTGGGCTGGTAATTGAAAATTATTTATTCATGACCAGATAAGAGTCAGTCACATTTTCTGCCAAATTTACCCATAATGTTTATGCCCCATTTTCAAGCTCTGTAAATTTTATGCTGAAGCCGATACACTGTGGCACTAAAGCAGACAAGAGATGTTTTCTTCTGGCAGTGCTTGTTTCTCATTAACTTAAGGAGCTCAGTAATGTCCTGAACAACCATTCATTGCAGCTTTGCTGAGTGGCTCCTGTCCCTCCCCTTCGATGCCCTGTGCCCAAGAGCAGCCGGGCACCTCTCTTCAGCTTGAGAGCTGTGCTCTGCTCCTGGCCCCACTTGCAAGCTCCAGATGGCATCGCTGCCAGTGAGAGGGCTGGAGCACAATGTGGCTGCCAGGCTCCTCTTCCCCAGAGCCCTCGAGTACCAGCCTCTTTACACCCCTGCCTGGGGACAGCAGAGATCACACCCCAGGGATGGCTGCTTGGTGCTCTGGGCTGGAACAGAACAAGCCACGGCGCTGCTCTGGGAGACCTCACTCTGCTGGGCTCTTGGGGATAGCCCAGGGCAGGAGAAATCCTGCTTTAATACCTCTCTCATGCAACACAGCCCGGCAGGGACGTGCCACGCTCGCAGCTTCGGGAAAGCTAATCTACAATGTGTGTTTCTGAACTGCCACCAAATGATTCTGAAACTGATTGTAAAGCTTTGAAGGCAGCTAAATTGCACAATCCAGCCATTTCTATCCTTTATGTGCTTCTCACTTTGTGAAAACATGAAAAAGGGAGGATGATTTGGACCATCAAGCCAGCTGAAATTGCAGACCATAAAAGCTGATGCTCTTTAAAGATTTTTTTTCCCCCTGCAGCTCAGGAGCCCTTTAAAGCAGTGTCACCCCCACAGGGCTGCCAAGCTGCTGCTGGTGCTGGTCGGCTTATCACAGCACTGCCAAGGGTGACCTGGGGAGCTCGCCTGGAGAGGTGGCAGAGCCTGCTCTGCGCTGGGCATCCCGCCATGAGGCCCTGCTACCCACCCCAGGCTCTGCAGCTGGACAGACAGTCCTGTGCCTGCACCAAAGCCCCTGGGCAAGGGGACTTTCAAGCAAGGTCACCCGTGGGTAACGCTGTGATGCCATGTGACTGCCTGGAGCAGTGCTGTCCCACAGCAGCGTGAGCATCGGCAGGCAGCAATGCTGCAGGGACCCGAGGGGTTACATCAGGGACCCAAGGGGTTACATCAGATGAGGTTTGAAGCCTCTGGAGTGGAACAAACTGCAAAACAGTGACTCATGCGAAAAGTCTGGAGAAACGGGCAATGACTGGGATGGGATCTTCCTTGGTCCCAAAAAGGTGTGCTCCCGAGAGAGGTCTAGCCACCATCAAAGGAGCATGAGGAAAAGCAGAGCAGCAAGGTGGCTGAAAGCCATCTTGTCTTGGAGGATGCTGAAAAAGACAACCAAAAAACCTAGAGAAAATTATCTTCTAGAAGTCCACATTCCACCTCCCTGCCAGGGCTCTGCTGTGAGGGGATGCCCTGAGACACCTACAGGGTCCAGCAAATACATCCAGGGAAGCCCTTGTTGTGGATGGCTGGTTGGATTCAGGAGTGGCCAGGCTTCTCCACTGCCTCCCTTGGCACTCTGCCCCTCCTGCAGTGCCTGAGAAAACTGCCCACTTCTCATTAGTGCTGGGGATGTGCCAAAGAGGCAGCAGGACATGGGCAGGCAGTGCCAGGGAGCAAATGCAGGGGTCTGGGTCTGGTTGGGTCAGCCTAGAGCCCCTGGGCAGTGTGCCCAGCCATGCAGGCTGACTGCAGATTCCGTGATGGCTCTGGTCACCTCCTGCCCATGACAGGGATTCACAGTGCCTGTCTTGTCACCAGAAGCCTGACCACACACACTGTGTTTGGGACAGAACCAATACTGCAAGAGGCAACTGCAGGATGATATGACAGGGAGCGTGCTGGGGGGAGATAACGCACAGCTCAGCAGCACAGGCATCTTGGGCAAAGACAAGAGCCTGTGGGGTCAAAGGAAACCCGTTATCTTCAAGAAACACGCACCTTGGAGTGCTTTGCCATAACTAAGCAGCCCAGAAGTTAAGTGAGTTAGGACTCCAGGCATGGATTTCCTTGGTAACCTAGAAGGGCTTTTCCTTGTACTTCAAATATATGCTCCATTACTGAAATGTGAAGGCACAAAAAAGTCCCCATACAAACTCCAGCTGCAGAGGGTGGTTGATCAGAAGCTTCTGATCTTGCTTAGCCCATGTGCCAAGCCCTGAGCCGCAGGGAGGGTCAGATTAATTTCCCTTTGTTTGGGCTGGGCAGGTGACAGGGGCCATCGGACAGAACAGGCAGGGCCGTGCAGGGGGAAGCACAGTGCAAAGCTGGGGTTGCCTCTCTGGAGGAAGCTCATCTCCAAGGAACACTGGTTTTCCCTGCAGGCTGTAGGGCATTTGTAGAGCCAGGGAAACCCATCAACAATGCCTGTTTTTGTACATGCAGAGAAAGCAGATCTGTTTTGCCACAGTGATCGGTTGTTCCAGCTGCTTCCTCCCAGCCAGAGTGGGCTGGGACACCCCTGTGAGCATTTCAGTGCTAAAGCTTTGAAAAGGAGGGAGAGCATGCAGGCAAAAGTTTTAACTAAACCCAAACTTGACAGCTTCTGCTTCTCAAGAATGAGCTTATTGGGCTAAAAATAACCAGTGCTTCACAGCTTGAGTGCACAAGCCCCTTCTCCTGCTGTTGGCATGGCAACACTAAAATATTCTACAAGTACAAATGCTCACCACTAAAATTTTACTTTTAGGAACAAACTGATCACAAGAGGCAGAAGCTGCCTCCTGCTTGGGCAGGCTTTGCCCAAAGGGTGCATCCGGGCATGGGAGCACTTGGTCACAGCTTACAAATTCCTGCTTCAGGGGCTAAGTAAGAACCTCTGGCATGAAAACCTTAAGTATCATCCGCAGTGAGGGCTCCTGCTCCTTCTCAACCTCACACCTTCCCTGCGGTTTGCAGGCAGCTTTGCATTTATTACATCAGAATATCTAATCCTAGCTGTATGAGCCAATCATTTATACATATTGTCATTGGACAAGGCACAAATTAGTCTTGTTATTGCAATGAGACCCTGTCAGCCATTCCCCTATATTGCCAAAGATGCCAGGGTCCTGTCAGGCTGCAGGATGGTGCTGGTACAACCTACCCACTGCAGCTTCTCAGCTTCTGGGACTGTCCACACTTCCCATTTCAGAGCTTTCCTTTCCCCCTTTTGGTGTGAATGATGTGGGGAGGGAAAGGACGGGTGTGCACACAGACACACAGGCAAAACAGGGGTAAACGAGCAGGACAAAGACAGGAGGTTTTGCCCCACAGGGACACACTTACAAGGCACTTGTTCCTGAGCTGCCAGCCCCAGTGAGCCACATCCCTGGAACTGCCTCTCCCTGGATGCCCTTATGCTGTAAGGTGTTCCCACCTCTCTCTCCTGCCCCTCAACAGCTCCAGGAAATAAAGGAAGCACACACTGTACCCTGGACTTCTCCTCCAGCCTGGTCATCATGACTATAGTTGCTGTTCTCTGTTCCCACACCATCCTCCAGAAGTCGCTGAGGGTTTCTGGCAGAGGTCCCTGTGTGGCAATGTAGGCGTTCTGCTTCCGATACCCATCGATGTAATTGGCGTTGATGTAATCACTGCCGGGGACTCCTGTGCAGGAGAAAGAGGGCAACAGTTACTCTGGGGGCAGCCCACGACCCTGTCTGTACCTATCGCTCTGCAGGGCCCTGCAGGCAGGGGAAGAGGCTGGGGATGGCAGGATCTTTCTCCCAGGAATCCTGCCAAGGACAGGGATGGTGCCTGAACAAAGAAGAATCCTTTGTAACTCCCACATTAATGGAACAAGGAGACAACACCAAAGCAGAGAGACAGCTGCCACCTGCACACAAAGGGAAATTCACAGGCAGGAATATTAAGGAGCTCGTTTGGCCCCAAGCAACTCATTGAAATAATTGTCTTAAATTCACCAGCAATTTGTTATGGTCCTACAGCACCTTTTAAAAATGAGGCTGCTTCATTAGCTTGCTTCTGCTGGAAACGGATGTCAGGCAGGGATGTCCTCCCATCCTTCCTGCAGGAACAGGTATCCCAGAGGAGGAGGAGATCCTACTACCATTGAAACCTTTCTGTGTGAGACCCCCTCTGCTGCCTTCTGACAGAGGCTGCTCCAGCCTCCACTCTGCCTCCACCACTTTAAGGAAAGGAATTTTTTGTAAAGGCCTTTAAAATGCAAACACATAGTTAATAAAATAAATGTGGCAAAGCAGAAGCCTGGGGCTGCTTCCCAACTCTGCTCAGCATGGGCTGCCCGGGCCACAGGGAGAGAAAGCAGCATGAATCTCCTCGTCTCCCCTGGAGAGAGCATCTGCATTTCATTAGGGGAAGGAAATAAAGCTGGGGGTCACCCCTCGTCCTTTTGTGCTGGGGAATTTTCTACAGGTCTTGAAGTCTCCAGCAGGCAGCAAGTGCTGGTGGCTCTGGGGGAGTGGCAGCAGCCGGAGTGTAGCACTTGGCTCCCTTGGCATGGGCGGCGGGGACCTGGCAGGGTGCTTTGGGAACGGTTCCCAGGAAGGCACAGACACTACTTACAGCAACTGAGTCAGGCTAGAAGACAGGGATTCCCCCACGTGTTCACCCCACAGCTGTCTGAGAGGGTTTGCCCGTGAGCAGGCATGCCAGGGAATCCCATAGCTGCTGCTGCTGCTGCTTGACAGGGCTTGCTGTGAGGGACCGTTTGGCCCCCCCTCCTCCTCTGAAGAGGATGAGTAGTGCATTAGCATTAGAAAAGCCTTTTCCATTCCTAGAAAAAAGATGCCAGTGACTGTGCAAAGCCAGGCCCCAGTTCCTTCCCCAAGCATTGAATTAGCTGCATCTTCCTCATCCCCATGAGTGGGCTCAGATCTGCTGTGCAGAGCTGGATGCTGGATTATAGAACAGCTCCTCTGTGTGCAAGAGAACTAAAAACATGTATTAGCCCAGACTCCAGAGATGTGGGGCTAGTTCTCGGAGCCATGAGAGTGAGTGCTATGGACACCAGAGCCTGATGCATCTCCCATGGAATACAGGGATGTGTGGAGCCTGATGTCCCAGGGGAAGGGGCGCCCCTCAATCTGTGTCACTCTGGGCACTTTCTCAGGAACATATACTGACAAGTCCAAGAGGAAGATACTGGCCTGACAGTTGTGTTGGGACAGAGGGTGGAAGGGCTAACAGTGCCATGTTTCACCAGGTACTGAGGGAGGCAGCTGAAGTCACACAGCAAGGACAGAAGTAGAAAGGCTGCTGGGACAGACATCTCTGCTGCCAAGCAGTATCAAGCAGCAGCCACACAGGACACACTGCTCTGAGGAAAGCTCTGCAGAGCCCTTTCTCTCTTCTGGCCATTCAGAAGAAACATTTGATCATGCTGATACTTGGTGTTTGCCCCTGCTCAACTGAAAATGGGGAAAAAGATGGTCCCCTGCTACAGTCAGGTTCAGCTGCTTGCTGGGGTACTCACTTCAGAGTCACTCTTACCATCGATGGAGGTCAGGATGACACGTGAGTGGTCATAGGCAATCACGTTTGCATAGCGGTTTTTGGGTTTATTCACTTCCAGGTTGGAGTTCTCCCAGGTAAACTGCTGCCCTGGATCAATGGACTGTGGAGAGAAAGAGAAGGAAGGAGTCAGGAGTAGTTACAGTGCAGTGAGATACTGCAGCACACGTGTTTCAGTCAGGAAATCTGCATTGCCCTGCACAGCTCTCCCCAGGCCAGACACAACTTCCATGGGTGTCCACAGCAGCAGTGTCAAGCCAGACCACACTGAAAACCAGTTTCCAGTGGGACATGCATCCCTTGACCTGAAGACAAAGCAGCCCCTCGCTCAGGCAGCCTGCTGCAGATGAGCCTTCATTTCCTCTGCTGTGTGCTATCCTTTCCTCTGGAGCTACCCATCAGCAGAAATTTGGTCTTCTGCCAGGACTCCAGAGAGACCTGACTGCACAGTTCTTGACCTAGCAGTTTTATTAGCTGTTGAACTGCAGTCTCATGAAATATAGCAAGCCCTGGGTGTCTTGTGCCCCAGGAGCTTTCAGTATTAGTGCCCTGCAAGACAGCCTATGAGCTTTTGCCAGGGAATAGTAATGAAAATTGATAGGTTACTATCCACTGCTCCAGCTACTTATGCAATGTAAATATCTCTTGTTTGAGTTAACAGAGTGACAAGAAACTATAAACCCAGAGAAGAGACATCGTTGTAAATCTTGGCCAAAGGCCTGCACACTATACAACTGCCTGAAAAGCACACACCCCACTCCCACCTGGCCTCGCACATCCGATGATTCTCCCATGAGCCATGTGCTGGTGCAGCCAGTGCATGCCTCCTCCAAGGCCAGGCAAGCCTTTTCCCAAAGCCTTCCCTTTCGTCTTTGTCCATGCGCAAACAAGGTGAACAAGGACCATCCCTAAAGCACCCCTTGGAGATGGGGTGGCTTTGTTGTCTGAGAGACTCGTGAGGCACCTGGACAGCTGCCTCATGTAGGGACTTGCTCGGCACTCACAGCCCTGGGCAAGCTGGGGGCAAACAGCTACAGGACAGTAGCAGGACAGTCATCCCATGAACCCCTTTCCCCTGAAATTACCAACACTGCCAAAACATTAAAATTAGGCTCCAACTCAGGGTTCCCAAAACTTTGCTGGCCCAGAGACATGAACGCTGGGTAAAGAGGCCAGGGGAAGCACAGCACGCTGTGCTCTCTGCAGGCATCCGTGTTCATCGCCCGGCAGAGAGCTGTGTCAGGAGGTTTCTTAGGCAGTGAAATGCCTGTCTGTCAGCTCTGGATCAGCTGTGAGCAAAAGGCTGAGTCGAGAAGCACAGCTCCCTGACTGGGCCGACGTGGACAGCCCTCATGGTCCCTCTGCTCAGTCCCACCAACCATCGGCTGTGCACAAGGTGACATCCACTGCTGTCCCCCACGCTCCTCAGCTGTGGAGCAACCAGCACTGGGTGTGGATACTGGCTTGGGCACAGAGCACAGGCACTGCCTGCATTGCTGCAGCAGCCCTGAGGGATCTGTGGCACCAGGGGCCAGTGCTGTGCCAGGTGGCAGCTGTCTGTCTGTCTGTCCCCACGCATGGCCCGTGCTGCCAGCCCTCCCCGTGGCAGCAGCAGGCTGCCTGCAGGCACAGGGGCCAGCGCTGACGAAAACACGCAGGAGGATGTGACATCACAGCGATGCTAATAGGCAGTTTGGGAAATGTAGGATGTAAATAGACATTTCCTACAGAAAACCTGTAATTTTCTATTATCAGTGTAATAAGTAGGCAGCTGCTGCGCTCAGAGGCACGGCAGCAGGGATGGTGAGAGTGGAGGCTGCAAGCACTGCTTCTGGCTGGAAACCCACTGGCCTGGCTGCCACAGCCTCTGCAAACTCCTCTGCCCAGGTACAGAGACATCCCAGCACAGCTTATGGCATTCTGGGGCACTTCATCCAGGCACCTGTATTTTGTTTTCAGGATAGGCTGCTCACTGGATCAGCTCTTTGGATGCTCTCCTCTCAGCTGTGTGGCAGGGAAGACTGCTGCCCATCTAAGGGTGAGACTGAACTGCAGAAGGGCTGTGCAGAAATGATCAAAGGTATGAAAAAATAAGAGGAATATAACGTGTAAGGACTTTTCAGTTTGGAGTAGAGATAAGTGAGAGGGGTTTTGATACCAGCCTGGTCAATCCATAGCACACTGAAGGAGAAGCACAAATAAGACAAACTGAGGAGGAAGAGATGGACCCACCAATGCCTATTAGAGACATAAATAATACTTATTTTTCAAAAAGGTGGCCTTAGTCTGCACAGACAGCCCATGCAGAGAACTGACTACCTGGCGGAGGGGCTAAGACTGGCCCTGAAGGCATCAGTGAGCATCTTGTTGCTATGGAGAAGCAACCCAAGAAAGCACCAGCCCTACGTGCACCCTGTGAACACTCTCAGTGGGCACAGGTGGGTGCTGGAGCAAGTCCTCCCCCCTCAGCAGAGGCAGGCAGAGCTCAGTGCAGTTGCTGGTGTGCAATCTACACCGCACATCACTGCCACACGGCTGCAGGGCGACCGAGCTGTGCGGGGCAGTGTGCTTTGCACTGCAAGTCCATGTCCTGCCACAGCAGAAGAAAGAGTTATTTCCTGGGGGGTGGGGCACAAGGCTGCCAAGAGCCCCCAGAACCAAGGAGGAGCATCAAGGGGTTGCCATTAGGGTTAATTGCTTTGATGTGCAATGAGGATGTGCAGAAATGGTCTAATCATCATCAGCCTCTTAAGAGGGCGAACAGGTGAGAAAGTCAGAAGTAATAGAGCACCTGAGTGCAAAGAGGCTCTAATTAAATACTCCTGCAAATTATTGACTCATTTAGAAGTAAAATGATTTAATTTAAACTCTGATGATGAATTAATGTACACCTGTTCCCCCCTTTAAGGCAAACAAATGAGTAAATAAACTGGAGCATGATGGGCTGCTTGGAGAGCAGTTGGAACCCTCACATGGAGTGGTGGTTGGCAAGTCTTGTCCCATCTCTGTACAATGCTCTGCAGCCCCTGACTGTGGCAGCATTGCCTCGTCTCCCCACCTTGCTCCACAACTGCTTGGGCTCTGGGAATCTGCTCTCGTTCCTTTCTGGGGCTCATGGGAATGACTGCTTCATCCCAAAACTTGATCAGAGTAACACTTTCAACTCATTCTTCCTAGAAAGCAGAAGGGCTAGGAAATTGGAAGGAAATGAGCCAGGAACAAACTTAAAAGCCCCATGACTTTTAGTTTTACTTTGCTTTAAAGTGACAGGGGAGATGCTGTAAGACAGCAAGTGCAAATTAAGAAAAAGCCCAATTAGTGAAACTCCTCCTTCCCAGCATGGAAGTGCAAAGAGCAATCTCTCCAAAGTAGTTCAGGGATTCCTGCTGCTAATGCCATAAAGACAGAGTCAGACCATTGAAACAGGATTGGAAAAAGGCTCTTCCCTCGACAGACTCGAGAGCACTCTGCAAATGCCTTGAAAACATTCCTGGTTGCCAGTTTATCTCTCAGATACAGTCCACCTTGGGTTTGTTGCTCCCCTTCCCCAGCGCAGCTCCAAAATCCCTCCATATGCCAAGTCCCTGCTGTTGTCTACACTGCTGGCAGGCATGGGCAGCCCGGGCAGGCAGACCCCTGGGGCAGCCCGGCTGGCCCTGCCTGTGGCAGCCAAGGAGCTGGGCAGCCGTGACCCTGCACTGCTCAGCAGCTCAGGTGGCTGCACAAGGGCACGGGGGTGGGAAGGTGCTCAGGCAGTGAGTGCTTCCCGGCCTCCTGTGAAATCAACCACATTAGCACAAGCATTGACCACTGTCAATCTCTGCTGCGTCTCAAATGAGGACATAATGTGCTTCTGAATCAATGGCTGGCAGTGCTTCAGCCTTATTATTCTTATTACCGGAACGTGAGTGCTGCGTGAGGCAGCTTCTCGACCAGCCCATTAAACCCACAACGAGCGGCTCCCTGGGTGCTATCTGGACCCCAGGTCCAGCATCTCCTGGGTTCAGTGGCTCCAGGGACCCGAGCACCTCTGCCACCATCTAAGCTGCCTTGCCAGGACTACAGGCAAGGGAGATGCAATGTCCACAGTGGCTTTAAGGAAAACGCAAGTGAACACAGGGTTTGGGCAGGCCAGCAGTGTTTGTCTCCTTAGAAAACTGCGAGGAAGGGTCTGCAGCCTCCCCACTACACCGGGAAGCAGGAGCACGGTCAAATCTCATACATGACCTAAAGATTACCAAGAACTAATGTGCTGGGCAGTGCCACACTGTCAGGTTCTCATCACCTACAGCCCGCTTTGCTCCCAGGGGCCTTGCACTGGACGGACATGCCAAAGGGACTGGGCATGAGGGGCAAAAGCTGCAGTTTGGATGTAAGGAAAAAATTTTCCCCTGGAAAAGTGATGCAGGACCTAGCCCAGAAACAGCAGCAGCCACAAGGGAGCAGGCTGGAACTAGTGCTGGCTGGAGCCAGCTAGTCCTGTGTTTGCTAACAGCACCAAAAGGGACACCAGCACTCAGCCTGCTGGATCCCACAGCTGCAGTGTGTGACACAGTGTGTGTGTGTGCACACCTGTTTGTTCCAGTGCAGGTATTCCTGCACCATCCGAGGGCAGGAGCCTACCCCCCGTGCACAGGCTGCAGCGTGGGAAGGTGCCCACAGGAGGAGCTCCAACACAGCGACAGCGCCTGCCACCGCCCGCAGGTCCACAGTCATGGGGCTCAGCCTCCCTTCTACTTAATTCCATTAGTCCCTCACTGTAAATTCATTGTAGCTCCCAGTGTACACTAAAAATGAAATACTATCCTGGTGCAGCCAGGCCAGAAGCTGCTGCCAGACCCTCGTGCCCTGCTCCCCAGCTGCCGCATGCCCGGGGAGCATGGAGGGGCTGTGCTCTGCCCCACACCAGAGCAGCTGGCAGCAGTTAACTGTGTCTGCAGCCGGCTCAGCTCCCAGCACCTGCAGTTCAGCCTCTCCTGTCGCACCAGGGGTACCAGCAGGTCCAGCTGGGATGGCTCCCGGGCACCAGGGGAGAGGGCTGGCCCGCAGCTCCTGAACCTGCTCTGTCTGCAGCCAGCACACAGCTTGCTCTGCGATGGCTTTGTCACACGGGCTGCTCAGCCACGCAGGGTGGCAAACCGGTGTGAGCAATATTATTTGTTCTCTGACCTGTGGGAATGGAGGTCAGATAGCTGTGAGAAATCTCTGCCACCCTTCTGTGCTCCCTTCCCAGGCGTGCGGGGAGGTGCTGACAGGTCTTGTTTTGTGTCACCTGTGTCTAGGCTACCCTGCTATTGCTTGCACAACTAAGGCAAGTGCCAGACTGATGGCTCTGGGCCAGCTGGCCTCAGTGGTTAAAAGTGCTGTTAAATATTTGCTCTCTGCCTGTGGTGCCACCGCTCCTGGAACATGAGCCATCTATAAACAGTCCTGCACCCCATGGAGATGTTAGGCTGACAGGCTACTTTGCAAAAAACACTTAAAATTCAACTATTCCGAGGCACAGTCAAACAGCAAATGGACCTTGGGGGTTCACCTGCAATGCCTTCCTCCCTTGGGTCTCCCTGCTCAGCTGTGCTATGCCCAGTCCAGCAGCACTACCATGCCATGGGGAACAGGGTCAGGGCTTCCATCTCTCTAAGTGCTGGGTCACCACTCAGCTCTGTGCAAGGTCTGCGGCTCACACAGTCCCAGGGACTGTATCACCACTTACTGGAAATGCACAGTATGTGCCGAAGTGTGGTTCCTGTCTCGGGCTCCCACGGGGCTGCACAGCCTGTTCCCCTCCCACCTCAGCTATTTCCGCATCCACTCTGCAGATTCCCTTACTCAGCAGCACATGCTGTGCCCATCCTACCCTCCAGCCCTCCCATTGCAGGCCCCAAAGGGAGCTGTTGCTCTGCCCACGCACACAGGGACCAGGATGAGAGCAGACCCACTGCTGCAGCAATCCTGCACAGGCAGCTGCTGTTCTCTGCAAACTCAGTCCAGGATTCTTCTTATTTCAAAGGGGAAATGATCGTATCGATCCCCACATGCCAACAAGGGGCAACCCCTTCTGCTTTGGGGCCCATCCTAGTGTCAAACACTGCATGAGCCTGTCATGTTCAGTAATTTCCAGCTGATGAGGAGTCAAACACAGTAGAATCCAGGGGAAAAAAATTACATGCAACAATCAGCTACTTAATAGCTGCTTCAACATGAGAAGTACAACTGATTGGTGCTCTCAACCAGCCATGATATTCTAAAGAAAGAGAAATGAGAAGAGAGAGGCTCATGAAAGCAGCTAAGAGAATTTACTTAATGCTCATTTTTTCCAAAACAGTTCCCACAGCTCAGTATTACACTGCAGGCTCTAATGAGCACAGGCCTAGTGTGAGGATGGGAGTGCACAGACAACAGATCCTGCCAAATCCACACCGTGCAGCAGAGCCACAGCCTGCCTGTGGACAGCCCTGCTTAACGTTTCAGCTGGACTGGAAACAAAAAGCCCAAGGCAGAGAGATATGACTGAACACCTTGGCACCACTGGCAGGACATACATGAACACACAGGTAGCTGAAAGGCAAGCACATTATTCCTTTAAACAACTCCCAAGTTGCAATGCAATGCTGTAGCTCATCTCTCTCGTTCAGACAGCTGAATGCAGAGGGATGCCAAAGCCCTCATCTTGGCATCCCAAAGCAAAAAAGAGCTCTCTGCCTTCCTCGGATACACACAGCACACCCTTTGAACTAGCTGGAATTGGTCCCTTGCCTTCTCAACATCTGCTTTCCCTTTCCTGGCATATATAATCCTACCTCATGGGCAAATGTTCTGATCTCATCTCATGGATCAGTGTAGGTATGGTGCAGGAAGGGGAGGCCACAGGCACAGGCAGATAACAATTCAAACAGAAGTGATAAGACATGCAAAGAACACTTCCTAAATTTATTCCCTCTTTAATAGTAGTGGGGGTTTATTTACAAGTCTCCTGCAGCTCAAGAGGGTCCTGCATGTAAGCACAGAAAAACATCATCCTGCCATTGCTGCTCTCATGGCGGCAGAGGATCTTTTCACAGTTTTACACAGTTTCAACCCAATCACGCAGCCTGGAGAGCGCCTAGAAATGCAAGGCAGCCCTCACGCAGGCCAGCCACTTCCCCTCCATGTGTGCACCCCCTTGGCAAGTTGTTCTCTGGGGAGGACAGGGATGGGCTGGGAGAGGTGCAGTGCAGGATGGAGGGATTCACCAAATGCCCAGTGCGTGCCTGTGCGTGTGAGCAAAGGCAGCATCAGTGGTGGGTGCATACAGTACCTACCCAGGGGCTCCACCAGAGATATGGACCAGGGTGGGAGCATGATTCAGCAATGTAGGTGAATTTGCAGCTCAGGGCTGTAGGGCAGAGAGAGCTCTGTGCAGGGAGGGGAACTGGGACTACTCCAGGGCAGTGGGACATTAGCAGAGTTTCTGGTGGCAGAGATGCTGAATGGCACAGGGTAATGCCAGCACAGTCCAACAGTGTTCAGGGGGAGATTAGAAGGGGAAGCAGGAATGAAAACTCAAATGCATATTCACTGGCATCAGAGGATGGCGCAGAGAGCAAAGCTTTGAATGCAGATGGACGTGAAGGGGCACAGGATGCTGTGGACTGAAATACCTCAGCCAACCTGGATGGAGGGCAGCCCTCACACAGCAGAACAAAGTAATCAGCGACAGCGCAGGCAGGCTGTCCATTCACTTCTAAGGCTGTAACCATGGTGGGAGCATGGCAGGCTGCTGTGCATTCTGCTGCAAGGCCTTTTCCCTGTACCAGCCATGCTACAACTGCTCGAGGCGAGTTCCCACCGCTCTGGGGCTGGCAGGGAGAGCTGGCAGGCTCCCAGGGCTGGCATGGGGCCTGCCCAAGCGGTGCTGCTGCAGGGGAGGCACAGCTCAGCTTTCATCAAGCCCTCTCCGCTGGGGGTCCTGGCCAGCATCACTCTGCCCCGCAGCCCGTCCCGCTCCCACGCTCACCTCATACTCCTGGGAGAACTTCAGCCCATCGTTGGCCTTCAGCCGGTCGATGTTGTCGGCGAGGTCGCTCACAGGGATGGGGGGGTGGTCACGCATGCCTGCAAGTGAGACAAGGAGGGAGGAGGGAGAGGTTATGGCTCTGCATGGCCAAGGAAGGCTCAACAATGGCATGTGCACAGCAAACCCAAAGAGTGGGCGCGAGGCGGACACGTGTGACTATGTGAAGCGCTGGGCAGGATGGATGGGAGGTCGACGAGAGCACATGGCATGCGGCACACACTGTCAGAGCACACGGTTCGGTGAACAGAACAGAAAGGTGATGTGCAGAATGTGCATGACCGGGTGAGCAAGCCAGGACAGTACAGCCACCGGGCACACAGAGCAGGCCACGCAGCGGGCAGGGGCTCGGGACAGCCCCTGGCAGGAACAGCCCAAGGATACGCTGTCACTGCCCTTCCCGGGCTCCCACATGGGTTGAAGTTGAACACACCAATCCTCTGGTGCTCTCACTGCCAAGGGCTGAGGCTGATCCTCTTGCATAGCCCTAACAATGGCATTAGCCAAAAAGAAACTCGCCCAGACCTGCTCCAGACGAAACCTCTGCAGTGCGTGTGCACAGCTTTTTGGGTAGGGAGATGCTGCCCCAATCCCCAGGGAGCTAGGGAAAGATGAGAAGGGCCCCGTGGAGGAGCAATGGCTGCTCCCCTGTTGGACACTGTGTAACATTCTGAGAGCTGAGGAGCAGCTCTGCCTGCAGATGTATAACTCAAGTGTTTTTCAGTGATGCTCCAGAGGCAGAGCCAGCTCCAGGGCCCAAAATTCAGCTCCTCTGGGCTGGCTCGTGCAAGGCACCATGTGCAGTGACGTGTCCTCCAGCAGCCTTTAGGAGGCTGCTGTGAGCTTGCGTGCAGCTCAGCCCATGGCAGAAGTCTTGCCCTGTCTAAAGCAGGATGGCTCATCCTGGGCACAGCCGAAGCCCTGCTCACGGGAAAGGCCTAGAGGAGGGGATCCCACAGATGCCACACCACTGTGGTGGTGTGCATGTGGGATTGGGAGGAGCCCTACTAGAGCCCTGGGATTCAGGGCTCAACCATCACAACCTCCTTCTCTGATGCTGAGATGCTGAACTGGCAGGAACGTGGTTGTGAAACATCTCATCCAAATCCCAAGACTCGTGACTCCATCGGCTGCTCTGTGGGTTTCCCAGAAACCCCACATGGGTAATAATGATTATTAATAGGCTGAAGCTGTTGACTCACACTCAGGGAGAAAGGCTGGAGCACAGCCAGGAGCTTTTCAATCTCTCAGGAGACTGAATGCCACCGCAGATGGCAGTGATGGGCCACTGAGGTGATGGAGCAGTCCCCAGGCTGGGTACAGGCATTTGACACAGTGGTGACAAGTCAGGAGGTGATAACATGGAAGTGTTACACCTCAGACCTCTGCATAAAGCACCTGACATCTGTACACAGGCAAGACCCGATCTAACACACACTCATCCTGCCATCACTTGACAGTGCAGAGCTATCCACGGATGGCCTGAGAACACATGGACAGATGGAGAAGGTAATATCTTCTGCCTTGTGCTGAGGTCCTTCTGCATATGGTCTTCTGCTTGCCACTTCACCCACCAGGATCCCCGAGGTGGCTGAGCAGGCCCACAAAGATTGGTGGTGACAGAGCTCTGAGTGTGTAGCTCAGGGGCAGCCTTTGCAGAGCTGCTACTGAACAACTGAATGACGAGAACAGTGTGGGGCCAAGGCAGAAGTGTGGGTCTGGAAGAAGAAAGAGACTGGAACATAACCACAGTATGTGCTTATCCCAACGTGGTTATGTACAAAGTATGGCACAGACCACAGCAGAGCTGCCAGACCCTCATCTCAACTGAGAAATACAATGGGGTCTCTTCAAACTTGTAGTTTTGCTGGCCAAGGCTGTGTTGCAGCAACAAAAGAGCTGCAAGGGCAGATGGGGAGAAAGAGGTGGTTGGAATCCCATTATGGTGAACCTAAAACAACTGTCACTGCCACTGCAGGGCAAGATGGAGGAGATTTGTACACTTTGCCAGGACTTCCACATGCTCTCCCAATTGCTCTGGCAAGAGGACAGTAAGCTCTCCACCAGGCTAGAAGGGCTCGGAGGTCTCACAATGCCTGCAGGGCCGCAGACTGCAAAGCCCTTGGCTCTGCTCCCGGGGGAAGTATTTATCCCACATACTTCCCCCATTCCTGTTTGCACACAGATGCCTTGTACATCCAGCAGCAGGGAGGCTACGCTTTCATGGTTGTTTGAGGGTGAACTTGAAGCTCAGAAGACAAGCATTAAAGGGGCAGTGACACCCACAGGCCGTCACTACTCCATCCAACCTTCTAGAGCAGTAAGTCCCTCTGCTCTGTGCCTCGGAATCCGGTGCCAACACTGCCAAGGAGAACAACTGCACAGCAGTTCAGAGATGATCAGTGTCCCTTGGCTTGTGTTCTGCCTAACTCTGTGACACAGCAACCCAGCCAGCCTAGGGAAACCAGTTTGCCCAAGGTAGGACGAGAGTGTGTTCAACCACTGGGCTGAAGAGCACCCTTAGATTTGTCCATTTGGGGTTCCTAGCTGGTCACCCCCTCCAGAAGGGCCAAGGTTCTCTGTCCCCACCCAGGGCCAGCTGCAGGCCTGATGCCACGGCAGAGCCTGGCACACCACTCTGAGGTGGCACGTGGCATGGGAGCAGGCAATGGGCTGCTGCAGAAGCCTCCTGGCAGCCCAGCACTCTGGGCCTTCCCTTCTGCACCGTGCTGAGGTGAGCTGCTGCAGTGCCATGTGAGCAGTACCGAGCCTGGCCCCAACACATCATGTCAGAAAGTGAAATCGCTGCCATTTTACAGTCTGCTGTAGGTGAGGGTGACCTTCATGACATTGAAACAAAAATTACAGAGACGAGAGAGAAAGTGAAAGAAAAAGCAAAAGGTGTCATAAGATAAAAACAGGAGTTAAAACTAACTTGAGATATTCGGGCAACAGGCAACACTGGCACCTGCAAAGAAAAGAAATGGGGCAAGAACAGAAATCCCATTAGCTTTTAGTCATCATCGCAGAGGTTCAGAAACGGAAAGACAAAGAGATGAAGATGCAAAGGAAAGCACCATCTGCCACAGCACTGGGAGCCTCCCTCCTGCACAGGACCGACTACCTGGCCCAGGGGCCTGCTCTCCAGCTGGCTGTTGCACACTGGGCTGTTGGCTCTGGCCAGTGCCATCCCCTGATGGCAAACACATGGAGCTGGAGCTACTTGCAGGGGAGTGAGCACACGGGTCTTTATGTGACACCAAGAGCTACACTTCTAGCTGCACACCACTGGCCACAGCCCTGTGCCCCGGGGACCCAGCAAGGGCCAGGGGATGGCAGGTACAGGTGGCATCTGTGCTGGCTGGAAGCCACAACGACTGCACTCAGCCCCAGCAACCTCTGCTCAGCGTCCCTGAGCCTCCAGCTCGCTCACAGCTCATCAGCAGCACAACTCAGCCTCATTTCATGGTGTATTGGGACACTGCCTGGTCCTGGATCCTCTCAGTGACTTGGCACAGCAGTACGTTAGTACAGGCAAGCCAACGGGGGGGAAAACCCTTGTCTGAAGTAGGAACCACAAAAACGAGAAAGCTTAATATTTAATAACAGTAGCCCAATTAATTATGCATTAAACAAGTTTTCCCTGCTCAGCACGCTCCAGCAGAGAGCTACCAGGGCTGGTGGCCAGCACCTCTTGTCAGTGCATCCGCACAGCACTGCCTCAACCTCCGGCGGGTGACAGGGGCAACAGCATAGACCCACTGGGCTTGGTGGTTTTCATGCACCTCATTAATGAGGACAAGTTCATCAGGAGCTGGAACAGTCACTTCTAACCGCACAACACCCACTTCTGCCCCTCAGAGACTCACAAGTGATGCAGGGGGGAGAAGGGGAGGAGGACACAGTGCTGTGTCATGGTGGAGGAGCATTGTCTGGCAGTGTCCCAGGCCCCTGCTGCTGTCTCAAGTGAACTGGGCACTGTGGCTTGTTTTTGCCTCTCGAGAGAGCTCTGCAAACTCACCAAATGAGCCAGCATCTTTGGCTTATCCTTAGGCACAGACGGGAAAAGAAAATTTCCCAGACCCCTCTTCTCTCTGATGGCAACTCTTGACCCTCTAGCAAGGGATGTCCTTGTTGCAAACACCCCAATCTTACTGGAGACAGGAGCAGACATGAGCCTGACCTGTCACAATCCTCTGTGCAATGCAAACCACGAGCACACAGCAAAGATGGCTCTTGTTCCCATGTGGAGACATGTCACAGAGGCCTGTCCCTGTGTGCATAACCGTCCTGGAGTAGCCCTGTTCAAGACTGTGCTCCTCCTCAGGAAGCTGCACGCTGTTGCTGACTGTGTGTGACCCCCTCCTTAGTGCTGCTCCCAGTGATGTGCCTGTTGAGATGCTCCTCCTCTGGCACAGGTGCCTTCCTTTCTCCCCACAGCACTTTCCTCCCGTGCTGCAATACCACGCTGTGGCCAATTAATGTGCCAGCTCTGCTGGCAACTGCCAGGCTGCTGCTGCCTCCCATCCCTGAGATGTGCCATCGGTCCTGCCTGGGAGATGCACTAACTAGGGACCTCTGACAGCTGCCTGGTCATAGAAGATGATGTGCTGGTGAAGCTCACCCCAGATGTGAGTCAGACTGCTGTGAGTGGCAACAGGAAAGGCTCCTCTTGCCCCCACTGCCAGACACAGCAGTTTTACATCAGGAAATGGTCCCTCCAAAACTCTCCTGTTAGATGAAAGCTCTTAGATGAATGAGCAGCAGGAGGAAAAGGAAAGTAGGTTACAGACCAGGAGGAGCTGCAAGTTAGAAGAGAGCTGTATGTGCCTCATTTACTGCTGAACTGCTCCCTCCATCACAAAAGCCCAGGTGCTCCCTCAGTTCATCTAGGACTTGGACTCTCTGAAAGGCTCTGAACAAGTCAGGGTGAGCCTGTCTCTGATCACTACAATGACAGGTACTGTGCTTTCGGTGCCATCAGAGATGTGCAGGCACAAAGCAGCAGCACAAGACCTTTCTGCAGTGTGAAGTACAGTTGCCTCCACTGGCTGGCAAACCAGCTACAGCCCGAGGCACCCCAGGCCAGTGAAAGCAGCAGGCAGAGAATGGCTTCTACTGAACTATCATCCTCTGCACTGAGACCACCCTGACCAGCAGTGCCCTTCACTGGGCCACATCACTGGCTGGGGAGCAATGTAGTTTGCACGTAGCTCTTCTCTTCACCCTCAGCCGAGCAGAGTAGGAGAGTCAGCACGCCAAAGATGCCAGGATGAAGCTGCTGGGACACCCTCAGCAGTAGGAGGGCTCTGTACCTCCTGATTCTCCCAGATGCAGCCCATGTGGCCAGCACTGCAGCAGTGGTGCTCGGCACTGAACCCCAGCCCAGGCCAAGCCAGCGCAGTACCCGGGACCACTGCAGGTATGGGCACTCCCAACTGCGTGGAGGCTCCTCCCGGCTCAGGACGACTGCAGTGAGCTTCACGGAATGTCTGACACACACCACACAACAGGCTGGCCACATCCAGGCTCCCCAGCCTTGCAGGCTTGCAGCGACAGGGCCAGGGAGAAGGATTTGCAACCCACACAGCAGACACCTGGACATCCTTGGTCTAAAGCTCCCTCTGTGCCACTGTGACTGTGGAGCTGCTGGAGGGTGGGAAGGACTGTAGCTCCACCTCTGGCGTGGCGACGTGGCAAAGGGGAACTGGAGGAGGCAGGATGCAAGAGTGTGAGCTGCTCCTTACCTGGAGTCTGGTAGTTGAGTCGCCTCATCTCAACTGGGTCAGAGGAGTGGGCCAAGAGCGAGTCCTTCAGGCCAATGGAGTGCTCGTCCTTGGAAGAGGGGGAGTGTGCCCTTTTCCTATGGACAGAGAGGGTAGAAACAAGCAGGTGAGCTCTGGCAGAGACTGGCATGAACCATCCTGGGAAGGAGTCTGGGTCCCTGTGTCCCAGATACTCAGCTCCATCCCAGGCTCCCTGGGGCTCTGGGCAAGTCACATCATCCTCCGTGCCTCCAATTTCCCATCTATGAAACAGGAAAGATCATATGTAAGCAATGTCAGATGTTTGATTAGTGAGGCACTTTGAAATGTGGTATTCTGCATAATATTTATTAGAGAAAATGCAGATGTTGTTTCCTCTTACTGTCTCTAGGAACTATTTCCTGTAGTGGAAGGATATAATAAAATTTTTTTTCAAGTATTAGAAATATTTAAATACAGAATGCTATAATATAATAGTGTAAAGGCTCTTCAGGGTGTGTTTTATTGGGCCATTAATACATGTCTTGAATGGTTGAAGGCACCCAAGGCGTGTATTAATGGAACAATAAAATACAATGTTGTCTCTTCATGCTATATTTATGCCTAGAGCGATGCCACCACCTCAGGCTCTTGCTGGAATTCACAGGCAAAGCAGGGACAGATCCAATCAAAAAGTGGACAAGTGAATATTAAGGAAAATCTAATACTGCAAGAAGGGTTTCTAGTGAATGTTCAAGTCCCAGTTCTTGCTGTAGATTAAAAATATGGTGGATATACCTAAGCAGTGGAGAGGGATGTTGGGCAGGGGCAGGACAGCAGTACTCTCTTCTGAGTCCATGCTGACCCTGACACAGCCAACATACAGAAGAGTCTTACACTGCTCTGAGGCATCTCAACATCTCAGAAGCCTTCCAGCTGCCTAGACTGAGACAAAAGAGCTGAAAGACTGAGAGCATTGACAGTAAGAAAGGGAAATACTTGACAAACAAATAAATCAGTGTTTCTCCTATCAAGAGCACAGCAGGATGTGCGATGTGCTACTGGGTACCAGTCCCTGAGCCCTTGAGCAAAGTGGGCCAGTTTTTCCTGGGAATGGGCACAGCACGTAATTAAAGTTTGTCTCTCTCTCATTAGCCTAGTCAGGGCAACTGCTAAACCACTCTCCAGATCCCAAGTTATCCACTGATGCTCAGCTTCCATTCATTCCCATTGTAGATCTGCCATTGTCAATATGACATACAGATATCTTTGGGGGAAAATGCCTCCAAAGAGAGGTTGGAGAGCCAAACCCACAGCACTACCCTGAGCATGCAGGTGGTGCTGGAAGGGGATATGGTACTGGAAGGGGATATGCTGCTGCCCATGGGCTAGGATGCAGCTGGGACATAAATGTCAGGTCTGGGCACCGCAGGCTGGTGCTTCATCGTGCTAAGCTAAGCCAAGGTGGGAATATCTTCCATGAGGCCCTGGTAGAGAAATCCCTCCTGGAGCCATCTTCTCTCATTAAAGACCACCAAACCTGCTATTTCTTACAGTTCCCTGGTACTGCCTCAAAGCATCCTCATTAGAGACTGCAAGAATTCACCTGCATTCTTGATGGAACAGCTCTCAGTCTGAAGTGACCGAGAAAACAAAGGAACCCCTTTAACTGCTGGTGTTGCCATATCTTTTGTTATTTTTAATTTAATTGTAAAAACAATCTGGGAAGTCTTTACTTTGGAACTTCTCCCTGAGAGCTGTAAGAGGCTGACAACTGCTAGGAGGCTGATACCTTTGAGGAAACAAAGTCTTTGTAAACATCTAGTGCTGGCATGCTCCATACTCCCAAAAACAAAGAAGCCCCTTAGTAGCTTCGGGCTTGATTTTTAAAAAAGGAAACAGACTTGATATTTTAGCAAAACAAGAAAATAAAATGGATTCATACCTTTCTTGCTTACTAGATCCAGGGAAAAGCAGGAACAGAAGAAAAGAGATGATCACTGACACAGAAAGGCATTGACTGCACATGCACAGCAGAGCTCCATTTAATCAGACAACAAAGCCATCTCCCCTCCCCAGCTAGAGATACATATGTAAATAGAGAGCCCAGGAGGAGCAGAACCTTAGAGCTGAGCTGGTAGGGAGGGAATGACCCACTGTAACTGAACAGGCTATGTAAACACGTGCAAATGCAACCTGTGGCTCCTCTGGAGGACTAACAGTCATCTCACACTACAGTTACAACTTTGCTCTGCTAGGCAAAAGCAGGTGTTTGCCTCTAAAGGGAGCACAGTGTGTGGATGGTTCTGATCCAGCAGTCAGGACTGAGAGGCCTCCAAAAGAGAGCTCCACTCTGATTCTAGCCTGTCACATCTGTGTCCTGTTCTCACCACCAAGATCAAGTTCCTCAGTCAAAATTCACAGGAGTGGGGGCACCTGCCAGAGAT
The DNA here is from genome assembly GCF_001715985.3 of Manacus vitellinus. Lineage (NCBI taxonomy): Eukaryota > Metazoa > Chordata > Aves > Passeriformes > Pipridae > Manacus > Manacus vitellinus. The sequence goes on from NW_021939546.1 coordinate 13,937,533, forward strand.
CAAGCAGGTAATTTCCACAGAAAACCAGTACTAGAGAAGTTCCCAAGGCTGCCAATCCAAGCTGTGTGACCAGAGAGCAGTCAGACTAGCTTTAGGGACAAAGCTGCTCTCCTCTGTCGCACTGCTCATGTTTCCAGAATCCACAGCAGCTCTGTGTCCTGGGGTTATTAACTACCCTCTGCATACCCAGCCCTTCCAGCTCTTCTGCTCTCTTTATAAAACAGCCTTCTGCTGTGCCAGGTAGAGACCTTCCTCCTCCCCATGACCACCAAGGATTGCCTATCAGAGCACCCCCTATGTGAAGATTACAAGGAAGGTCTTGAAGGTGCCAGCACCTCTAGCCCTCATGCCGTAAGTGCTATGTCCTGGACTGGATCTCACCTTTTGAAGAGGAGTATAGCAATGACAATGATGATGATTAATATCACGGCCAGGACAGGTCCCATCACCCAGAGCATCTCTGGTTCATCTTGCTGCTTTGCTGAAGCCACTTCCATCACAATCTCATCCGAGTAGGGGCTGGCTGCATATCTCTTCTAAACAGCACAGGCAGAAGAGGGAGAGAAAAGCAAGCATCCATTATGCTAAAGCAACAGCTACATCCCTGAAATGCAGGAGTTTGCCCTTGCCTTTGGCTTGCAGGAATGGTCGTGCTTCTCAAACCCCAGCAACATACCATGAGATACTCTCTCTCTTGGCGTCAGCGAAGGTCATGCTGTTTCAACAGTTTCTTCCTGGTGTGAAACATTCTCAGTGCCAGCAACTCCCCATGTGTGAAATGTTCCCAGTGCCATCAACTTTGTGGCTGGCAGACCCAACCTGGAGGTGCCAAACTGGAGCAGCCCAGCTAAGAGCCACTTGCCATCCCTGGATTTTCTCAGAGCCAAATCACAAGGTTTTGAATCCCAACCAATTGCACAATGGGGCTGGCTGATGATTCCTAAGTGGTTTATAATACCTGCTGTGCTGATATCAACACATCTCTCCAGGACAAGGCTATATTAGGAAAACCCCTGCTGGGCTAGGCAGTTTTCTTAAAGGAATGAAATGACAGAACTGATGTCGCTGATAAACAGACCTTAGAAAGAGGCTCATTCTTACAGGTTCCTTTCCAGAGACTTCTGGAATCTGGCAGCCCCGTGATTTATAACCTGAAGGGACAGTTTTCTAGTCCCACTTGCAAGATGGAATTAACAAGAGACCCAAACCCTTCCTGCAGAAAAATGACACTGGCACCTTGTTCTGCTGCTGTTGCTAAGGCTTGTGGAGCAGTGTTGTACCTTCACAGCTCAGTGCTGGTGGGTCAGAAGGGTTAAATGCTGCAAAAAGAAATCCTTTCCATCTATTAGAGAGGGCCAGAGCTGTATCAGTTCCGTGCCTGTGGCTTTTGAGTAGCACCTGCTGCCTGGCATTAAGGAGCCAGAAACATTCTGCTCCTGCCATAGAAAGTTTACATCATTGAAGAAGTTCCTGTGGATCTATAAATCTCCTGCTTTAAGGTCGAAGTTTAAACCTGCAATTCATATCTGCACATACGTGAGGAGAAGAAAGGGAAAAATCAAGTGTGCTGGTGTCCCACAAATGCTCATCTTGATCTTCTCTCACAGGTGCCCTTGATCCCAGCCAGCCTGATTTCAAACGTGTGGAGTACAGAAAATACTCTTATCTGGGACATCCTTCTGGCAGCCCACACTAGTGCAGCCATCCTAGCTGCTCTCCTCAGACTTATCAGCAGAGAAGCCACTGTCTGGGGGAGAAGCCATGGGGGGTGGCTGCCACTTTGTCTGTAAAACTACAAGGCCCTCTTTCAATGCCTGTGAAATAAGCTGCCAGCTCTTGGTTTAGTCCTGTTCCTAGAGGAAGTCTGCACAGGATCACTGCAACCCATTCGCACGTTCCCACACCCCCTTGTCCAATTCAAACAACAGGGCAGGGAGTCAGGTACAGCTCTGAGCATGGCAGGGACAAGAAAATGTTGTACTGGTGTCGAGAGGATGGGGCAGCAGGCCTGAGGCTCCCCTTTGCGTGGGCAAGTGGCTCCTCTGCGAGGAAGACACGAAGGCTTTGCCTGTGACAGCCCAGAAAGGTCAGGGTGCATTGGTGGAGGGGAGGGAAGGAGCATCTTGACCTGTGCAGCAAGGTAACACGTGTGGCCACCTCCAAAGCTTTGTGCAAGGGGCAAACATTCATAATTCATATTTTTGCAGACACACTTAGGAGGTGTCTCCTTCCAAGAGAAGACAGAAGCAAAAGAGATCAGAAGGACTGTTACCTGAGTGGCATTTCCAAAGGCAGACTGAGAGGTGCAGGTGTCCCTGCTCCCAGAAATGGTGTTTCAACCACACTTCCCTTTGCCTTTGAAGAATGGCAATGTTATGCTCGCCTGCTGACACTAGAGACACAGCAAGCAATTTCAGAGGAGCTGGGTGGGGGAGACAGTGCACAGCTTGGACAGAATGCCTCATACTCCAAATGAAAATGGATGTGATGCAGCAGGGGATGCAGAAAGGTGGTCTGCAGGAGCAGGGTATATAGGAGATTTGTAGGAGCAGTATAATAACTGCTGCCTAATGGTTCATTGGAGGGCTGTGGCAGATCTATGCTAGTGAGGAGATGATGATTATAGTTGGGATCAACTAGTTAAGGTCATCTCTTCTTGACAGGGATTGTCAGGATAGCTCATCTCAAGGCCTCTGCCTTACCTTGTTGCTAATCTGTGACTTTCCTTCCCTCACCAGTGTGCACATCTTGCCAGGAGAACACGTGAGCTGGATGACTAATGAAGAACTCGACCAGCCTTAATGAGCCATTACAAGCAAATGAGGCTGAGGACGGAAGCCACGGCTTGGAAGCTGACCAAAGGATTCTGTGCATCTCTATTATTTCCATTATTTACACACTGCTGCCACCACCACTCCTGCCCTCTGTGTTTACAGCTGGACAGTGATGCACAGGTCTTGCTGTGCTGCTCCCTGCTCATTGCATCAGCTACTCCCTTCCCACTCACGTGCCCAGGCCCCGTGTGCTTGGCAGCAGCTTCCAGCCTTTGGCAAGGAGAGATGCAGGAGCAGGAATGCCTACACAGAAGGCAAGCATGCACCTTTGCCCTGCTGATGACCCACTGCGATGGGAGGCAGGTTTGCTAGGGCAGATGTCATCTGGGAGGTGAGGTTCTGGGCAGAGAAGGGCCTGTGAGGGCAGGTTTGCAGGGGGAACATCCTGTTCACTGCAGTCTCAGCAGGTGCTGTGCAGGGTAAGATTTCACGGGCTGTCTTCCACAGTCACTTACTTGGACCAAAGCAGAATGAGGACCCATCCCATCTCAACCATGTGTCAGGCTCTGCTCTGAGCACAGCCCAGCAAGCCACAACTGAGCTTGTGCAGAATGTGTGTGTTGACACACTGCCCTCCACTCTCATCTGTTATGTAGAACACACGTGCCCTTTACACCATCTATCAAGTTAACTCCCACAGGATCCTCAGCTCGCAGCAGTTGCTCCCCCTGCCTGCACTGAGCCCACCTCAGCTCTGCTGGGACAGGCTGTGCCCACGCCCCACAGAAAGTCCTTACCGTGTCCCCATCCTCCAGTGAGGCCAGCACGAAGCAGCGATAGCTCAGGTCTTGAGACAGAGGCTTGTTGTAGAAACCTTTGTAGTTCTTCTCGTCCCCCAGGGTGAAGGTCTCGGGCAGCACATCCACTTGAGCAGCAATGTAGGGCTTGAGTCTGTCTGCCTGGCGTCGCTGGCGCCTGCTCTGACTCCCCTGGTTTATGGCCTCCAGCAACTGGGGACAAACAAGGTGCATCACTATTGCTTCGCCCAGCGTGACACCGCCTTACACTGTCATCTTACTGGCTGAAGGACTCAGCAGGAGGGGAGGAAGGGAGGAGAAGATACTGGGTTTGATTTGGATGTGGTGGTACTAAGAAACCAGAGGCACATGTTATCCATTTAGGCATTGCTGGAGCATCTGTCTGCAGACCCTCACTGCAAGCACCTCTGCCAGGACCGCAGCTTTAGAAGAATCCTGAGTCCTGGAAAGCTGACATGGTGAATGTTAGGGCTGAAACAGCCTGGCTGTGACTGTCCCCTCGAGTTAATGGGCTGCGAGGGATCCAGGCCACATTCTGTGGCCCAAATATTGGTCTGGACAGCAAATCACACTGTCTAAGGATGCTGGATGTGAATTACAGCTGATGCTGATGTACAGGGAAAAAGTGACATTTGCCATGTCTTTCCCTTCTGTCAGTGCCTCGGTATCTCACCTGCTGCTGTGCTGCAGGCAGAGCTTTGTGTAAATCACAAAGAATGGTAAAAGATTTCACGGGATGTTCAGAGTAAAACCGGCAAATTTCATAGTCACAAATTCATGGAAAAGGATATAAACACACAGAAATTCAATTGCACTGCTAAGAAGATTCTCAGATGTTTAAAGGTCTTTTTTTTGCAATGAATGAAAATTAATATCAGGTTTGGAAGAAAAATTCTAATTCAAACTGAAAAAGGAGGCATGAAATACATTTCACACAGAAATGTATCAGTGCAATACTGTCAGGGCAGATGGGGAACATCAGAGGGCTGGGGAGAGTGATGTGCACACAGAGCCACACTGCTGAGCTGAACTCACTCTCTCTGAAAAGGAAAAGCTGGGTAAGAAAGTAAGAAGCCCCTTACACTTTGCCACTGACAGACCATCCTTGCTCTCTTATCAATACTCATGTTAGAGTAATTTTGGAAAGCTATGGCTTGTCATTACAATATCACCAAAAAAAAAGAAAAAAGGGAAAGAAGAAAAAAAAAGAACGGAGAAATCTCAGTTACATAAGTGTCCCTGTAACTGCAGGGGGAAAAAGCAGAAGGACAGTCTTTGGAGTGTGGAGTTTGCTCCCCACACCCATCTCTTGTATCTGGCTGAGATTACAGCTGAGCTCTTTGGGGCAGAAAGCACAGCTCTACATGCAAGGGCATGAAGCCACAGGGCTCCAGTCGTGACTGAGGTTGCTGGAGGCTTCTGCCACTTACACTTGTATCACACAGCAAAAGACTGCATCAAAAGACTGCTAGGCTTGCAAAGTTCAGATTCTGAAAAATTAGAAAATTAATACTGCCTGTGCAAAATTAATTCAGCTGCCTTGTGTACGTGTGTTATGCTCCAGCCTTGACTGCATGGTCACAGACTATCTTTTCTCTAAGTCCCCTGCTTTGTTCAATACACAGGACAGACAGTGCTTAATCAAAGGGCAGATATTCCACATTTTGTTTTCTTCTTTGCATTATGCAGCTTGAGGCCTTGTTTATTGCTTACTATTCAAATTCAGCTCTGAAGACAAAATTAATAATTTCCTCATGGGCTTTTCTGTGGTGCTGATCACTATAATATTACAAGTGCTTCACAAACATTAACGATCTTATCTTCCAAACACCCATATGAGGTGAGATGAAAGTGATTATCCTAATTTTACACATACAGAGACGCAGAGGCATTAATGTAAAAAATGTCCAACAATTCTGAATGTCAAATTGAAAAGACATCAGCTTGTTTTGTTTTTAAAGAAAACTCAGTATTATCTTTATAGCACTGATTGTCTCCAGCTATTGACTTTCTCTGCAGCTGGGGATGCTTAGGCTTTGCAAATGAGGTTCCAGGATCTCAAACTGAGCACTCAAAAAAATCACAACATGCAAGACAGTGGCTTCTAATGAAAATTTAGATCATTTGCCTGAGGCTGGATGAGACAGATAGGAACAAGATGTCTTGATAGCTTTCAAACACCTAAAGCTCAAAACCAAACCATCCTTTCTCATCTTGGTCTTCTATTTCTTGTGACATCTGTGATGTTGGTAAACTTGCAATGAAAAGATGCAGGAGACTTGGGGGATGATGCTTCTCCACCACACAGTTGTGCTTCATGTGCAGAACAGATCCACCAATACACATTGTGAGCCCAGACCTCTCAGAAAAGACTGTAATCATTCAAATAAAGATAAGAGCTGACTTACAGCTCCTCACAGTTTGTAATTTCTGAGTACTTCAAGCTTGCAACTTTGTTCTCTTAAAGGATCTTTCTCTGTGTGATTTTGTGGAATTTTTTCTTTTTGCTTTGGGGCTGATGGTGTGTGTGGGGAAGAAAGAGCCCATAAAACCCTTCCTGACACCTGCACACATTCCATGCTACTGGTGTTGGAGCACTCCTGCACAGAACAAGCTGCATCTTGGGGCAATGGGCTGGTGAACGCTGAAAGTCTTTAACGAGCAAGCGTGAAGGGACCTCTGCAGGTTTTGTTAGATACTAGAGTGAACTCTTTATCTACACTGCAGGCTTAGGTCCTACCCAGAGAGGGAAAAGCTTCCTGAGAAAACAGCTTAATAAACTGAAATCAAAACCTTTCTCTCCTAGCTTGTTTGCAAAATCAGCATGGTTGTTCCAGCTGAGAGAGGCTGCAAGGACTGTCTGACCTGAGACAGGATCTGTCCTCATCAGAGCTCTGAGACACTCAAGTGTGGTCTCCTAAGGGAGCACATTTTGGGAGGTGGCTCCTCCTTTGGTTGACTCCAGCCCCCTTCCCAAATGCTGTCACCAGCCAAGAAAGGCCGAAGGGACACCCATCCCACAGCTCCCACCTCTGATGTGCAGCCTGCACCTGTGTCACCGCATCCATGCTGCTGCCAGGAGGCCTGGGGAAAGTGTGCTGGGCCACCTGGGAACCACTTCCATCACAGCAGCTGCTACAATTCCTACCTGGTCCAGCTCCATCTCATCAGGTGTCCGCCACCGAGCAGTCGGGGTGCTGGTGCTCTGGTCTGCTGGCACAACCACGATGTAGTACCACCTGGGAAGGAAGGAAAGCATAAAGACTGGACCCTAAGCCTCTGGCACGTCACCAAATGATGTGTGCCGTGTGCCTCTCAGGGCTGACCTGCTCCTTTCCCTGCCCTGCAAGCAACAAAAGGGCTCAGCAAGGAAAAAGCTCATTTTCCAGCTCCACCAGAGAAGAGAATACTCCCGTTAGCACTCATTAGGATAATGAAGATCTACAGACTGTGTTCCAGAGGGTGGTGTAGGAGCTGTGAGAAGGACATTTATATAATCGGATTGTAGCAAGAACCCTGGGGGAATTGAGCTTCAGCACAAGGATACCACAGTAACGAATAAGACTTCCACAAACTCACTTTTTTAATCTCCTTGAGGCTTTAGGCATTATTTATTTAAAGGATATTATACAGTGTCAGAGAAAGTCCCTCCTGATCCTCAACCGTGTTTCTGCTGGTAGCATCTGGAGTATACCCACCAGGGTGAGGGCAAACTATCAGAGAATTGTCTTAATTTTATTACACATAAATATTTGCTCAGGAAGAGCCAACAGCGTGATCCCATGTCATGGGTAAATGCCTGGCTCTGTACCAGAGCCTGCTTGGAAATTCAGCCCCAGGTTACAAAATCCACAGGTCTGCCCTGCCTTTCCCTCCCTACCTCTAGCCCCCACCCCTAACCTTCTCCACGGCACTTACCTAACTGGCACGGTGGTCTGCACTTTGGGCAGGGTGAGTGTGAATTTTCCTTCCTGTATGTACTTGTTTGTGGCGATGGGTTTGCTCTGCAAGACGTCAGGAGCAGTGCGGATTGAGACGAGGTGCTGGAGCCCCCCAGCACTGCTCCCACGGTTCATTAGCACAAAAGAATAGTCCGTGTCAGGCTGGAGGTCACTTATGAGTTTCTTCATTGAGTGGCCGTCCACCTCCACACTCTGGCTATTGTAGAGAATCTGAAAGGAGAAAGGGATGCGTTCATGCAGCTGACAGCTGCTGCTGCTGCTGCAAACTCACACTCAAAATAGCAGGGCTAAAGATGACAATTTGCCTCTGGGCCCTACCTCAGGTGGGTCGGCTACTGTGTGCTTCGTAAACAGCCATAAATCTTTAGCTAAAGAAGAGCAACCCCCAGCAGAGGGTTGAGCTGTGCTCCCTGTACCTCACAGTGACGGAGCAGAGAGGGGGTCATCTCAGCAATGCCTGGGTGGCCAGTGCCAGCAGTGGTGCCACAAGTGCTGCTTTTCAGCACCTATTTGGGGAAGGAACCCAGATGGCCATGCTTGGCCCCCGTATGGGGATGGACAGGGTTTTGTTTCTTGTCTCACGAGGCTACAACACACAATATGCTTGTGGGGTAAAATCCAGTCTGCTCTGAATTGGTGTCACTCCCATGTCCACCAGCTGATGCCTGATCGGATGGTTAATGCAGATCATCCCCACCCCCAGCAAGGTGACCGGGGGCTTACACGCCTCACCAATGATCTGACAAATCCGGCTCACAAACTGGTACCCGAAATGCGGCTCTGCAGGTGCGACACCCCGTCGTCATGACAACAGATGCTGGCACCACACAGCCGTGGGCAGGAGGTCGGTGCTGCTCTTCCCTGCCGTGCTTGGAGCGAGAGGCTGCTGGGCAAGGCAGGGCAGAGCTGCTGGTGGCTGGGGGCAGCCCCCCCACGCACAGCTTCCCCCCTTGGGTCTCTCAGCTAATGACATTTTCTCAGCGCCTTGTCGCAGACAGGCAGGACCCCCATCTCACCCCAGGCACAGCAGCCACGGGCACTGCTGAGTTAGCTGCACTAAACAGCCCATCTGCCCAGGGAACCTTGATCCTGATCCTCCCAGAGCAACCCCAAACCCCTGAGCGCTGCCTCTGCAAAGCAAAAACTCAAGCAGTTCCTGTAGACAGAGACAAATGGGGTGTAGAGAACTGGAGAGGCCACAGGTTGTGCCCCAGCTGTGAGAAAAGAGCGTTTCTTTCTACCAGGTGACTGTCCAGCACAGACAATCCAGTTGGATTCCTGGCAGTGGTGCAGAGACACAGCATACCAAAAACTGGCAATGGCAGAGCTGGAGCATGTTAAACCATGGCTGCTATTACTTGTTGCAAGCAGAGACCACACAGCAACAGAGGCCTTGAGAGAGAGAAGACAGTTCTGTGGAAGAAGAATTACTTGAAGAAAAACAGATTTTTTCACCAGCTGAGCCCCCCATTCAGGCTTACACAGGCAGCAAGGGCGGGACCAAACTTTCCTTCCAAGTCCCCTTTTCAGCAGGTGGCAGACATCTACAGAAAGCTGCCAGCTTTCTGGGACAAGTGCAGCTGGTTAGCGCTGCTCTAATATTTAGTGTTGGAGCTGGGAGGAGAAGAGAGGCCCTGGAAAGAGATCTGAAGGACAGTGGAGCACAAGGACCAAGCTAGGGCTGGAATTTGCAGCTCTGCTTTTGTGTTACCTGAACAGTGATACCCACAGCTCGTCATGTCACTTTGCATGGAGGTCAGGAGAAAGAGCCCCAGCTTTTTTGCTAATGAGAAAAGACTCCTAACAGGTAACACAGCAGCAATGAGGAGCCAGCTATGGAGAAGAGATGCAACCAATCTCGTTTGTTGACACGCTTCAGTTTGCAGCAATGGACAGCAAAAGTAAGTACCAAGTACTAAAGTAACAGAGGTTTGCAGGGAAAAATGTCCTGCTGGTTGCTCCATGTGCAGGAAAGGTTTTAAAAGGTAGGATAGCCAGAGGGAATTGTTCTCTGCTGTGACTTCTCTTATGATATTTTCTCCTGGGCTTTAATACCTTTCTCCAAAGACACGTACATCAGATGGGTGCTACAATGAGTGAAAAATCAAATTCTTGCAGCACCACAATATCAGATACACAGCTGGCAGGATTCCCCTGGCTCCGACACAGAAGTAGGCACAACAAAGACAGGACTACCAGACTTCAAGTAATCTTAGCAGCTTTGCTGTGTGGGCCAGCACCACCCCTTGCAATGACACTGCAATAGTACATGTCCAGATATACCAGATACCAGAGTCAGGAGGTGTCCTGGGGGAGCAGCGGGACCTCTCTTTCATGTGCTCCAACACAGATTTGAACAAAACCAAACTTCCAACATTAAGACCTATGCTGAAAGGATGAAAAACCCACAGAGTTCTGTTGCCTCTCAGATGAGATTTCTCATTATAAATTCTTCTCTAATAAAGGTATCACCGACTGATTCCGCGTGCACTGTGTGCTCTAGGGAAGACAGCCACCAACTGCCTGCACACGAGGCATGTGCTGCGGACAGAGCCATTTTCCTACAGCAAGAGGAGGCAGAAGAGATGGTCAGGCATTTCAGTTCAGAGTTTCCCTGCTTGCTCTGCACTGGAACTGGCCAGGACACAGCCTTTGATTCAGTGCTAACACCAAATAACGATTTTTATTGCCATGCACAGAAATTTGCATCTGAAGACAGTGAAACTGCCATTTGCAATGCTTTCCTGAAGCATTCTCTGCCATCTCCCCTCTTCACAGTTGCTGCAGCAGTTCTGCGTTCCTTTACCTGCCACAACACATTGTCTTCTCAGATGTTATGCACCATTAGTCAAGGCCTCCGCACAAACCTTGAAATAATGTGAGGGCTCAGAAACAGTCATTCATGTGCAGCTGGAAGATGCTCGGAAGCTCAGGCAGGAATGCTATTTAGAGGTTGCATCATGGCCCACTGGTAACTATTGGAGTCAGCAGCAAATCTGGCCCAAGGGCTCTGAACTGCCAAACAGTGCTGACTAGCCCATGGATTGCTGTAAAATGTCATCCGCGCTGCTCCTACCCATGAGAGAAGATTTGCAAAGGTAGGTGGGCCCAAATGTCACTGCTGAAGGTCTCATGCTTGATTTCAAGGCAGTACAGAATGTATTGAACTAAAAGATGAAAAGACACATCGTGTGCAAGAGACAATGACTCGATGGAGAAATAGACACAGTTGGCATATTTACAAGGAGGAGTAACTATGCATTCCATGGGACACCCTGTGAGAAAGCACTGCCCAGCATTCTCAGGGCTTATTTCTAAACCTGTATCATTATGATTTTCAGAAGGTGCTGCTCCTTCTCCCCACTTGTAAAATACCTTGCAGTGCTGGCTTTACCAATATATCCTCTGTCCTGCTCTTAAGTTGAAGAATGTGTCTCAGGAAAATGCAGTTTCCCCAAGGAGAAGGTTGTATCTATCTTGCACTTTTTGTGAAAGCTCCAGAACAGCTTTCTGCAAGCACAGTGGAATAAAAAAGGAATAGTGCCCCTGCTCCACCACAACTGCTGGGCAACATTTTACAGGGAATTTATCTCCTGGACCAGAAGAAGCTGTGAAAATTCCCCAAAGAGATCTCAAACCTTCATTATTGATTTGGCAGCAAAGAAAAATCTTAAGGTCTCAGTTCATCCCCTAATAAAAAAAAAGCACCAGTTCTGCCTTTGCCTCACTATTCATTGTCAGAACAATATCTACTTTAATTAAATCTGTTAAAGTAGAATATGACACCCTTTGGGACATAGATTTAGCATGAGACTGTTTATCAAGTGTAGATAATACTAATTGTTCCCATGGAGATTTATCTGCTATGCTAGTTACAGTATTAGGCTCTGGCCTCAGCATCCCATGTGCCTGAATTAGAGGAGAGAGGTGAACCTTGTTTATAAAAATACAAAATCCTGAAGGTTAAGGATTTCTTTCAAGTGGCACAATCAACGAGTTAGAGCTGACCCTGGTAGCTCCTGGCCTTGACTTCTGTGCGTCTGCAAGTCTGGGAATATTAATAGAAAGGAGGCACTATTACAGAAATATCCTTGTAACACTCTCATTTGCATGACTGCTCTTAAGTTAGCAAGTGGCTAATGCCATCTGCTCCTGTGTCATCTGAGGGTTAACCCACAGCAGGGGCAGACCCTGAGTCACCCCTGTGCAAGCAGTCACAGCTATGCAGCTAAGAGAGGAGACAGACAGGGCACCAGCATTACATCCTTGGCTCCTGGCTACCTCCAACCACTCCACCATCCTTGTGTGGTAGTAATGCTCCAAAGGTCACACTGTCCCTTTCTAGCACTGTGCTGTCACACAGAGACGTGGGCTTTGGGCCACAAGAACAAGGCAGGGTGAAGGACTCTGGTTCTTCAGCAGAGTGCAAAGTAACAGGGCTCTGTGAAGCTCCTTGCAGCCAGATATCTGAACACTGACCCTAATGAACCCCACATGTGGGAAAGCTTTGAATACCACAAGGTACTCACAAAAGCCTTGTCTGCTTCAACTAAACTCAGCATGTTAACAAGTGCCTGTTATTGATCATGGTAATTCAGCTTCACAATTTAAACAAGGAGAGCTAGTAACAAGGAAGGGGAGGTGCTCATCTGCTTTGATGTGGATGCGGTCCAAGATTTCCCCTCACTCCCCTGGCCATGGATCCGCTACAACTCCTGCACGCCTTGCATTTTCTCTTTAGGCACAGTATGGCTGGGGGCATGTGCAAAGAAGAAGAGAAGTCATGCTGCTTCCACCCTGGCCACCTTTGCAGAGGCACCAGATTGCTGCTCAGACTGGGTGGAAGGTTATCCTCAGCAATCTGACACGTTTCTTAAGCGAGAGAAACTCCACTGAGATCTGCAAAAATTTCCACCACACTCTAGTCTTTTACCTGCATCAGTGACACGTACTGGGGGACAGACAAGAGCAGGAAGACATCAGGCCATCAGTGTTGTCTGCAGCCTGCTGGATGACACCACATCCAGAACTGTATGGGACAAAAGAGAGCAGCAGCCATTCCTCCAGAGCTCCCTATGCACTGACACATCTTGTGCTGCTCACATCTGTAACACTTTCAGGAAGGGTGATGATGCTTCTCCCCTTCACACCCTGAGATTATACATCCGCCCTGATGCTCTGAAGTAACCCATGAAGGTGATATGGGTATTTGAGACGGGACACACTGCAGGAGTCATTCTTAGTTTGATTCACTGGCTGGTCTTCAGACCACTTTGTCCTGATCTCCTGCGATTAAATCAAATTTATAACTTTTCATGCTTCAACTCCGGTGTCAGGCATCAGGACAGGCTCGTGTGACCACTGTCATGGAGTGACAATGGCCAGTCTGACCGGCAGGCCCCAGCTGCTGCTGCTATCCACTGTCCTGCTCACTGCCACAGGTGGAGCTCCCAGTCCTCCGAATCCCACCCTTACCTTAAAAGGCACTGCAGATTTATAGGAGTCAGGCACTTCCCAGCTCAGCAACACAGACGTTTTCATGACGGCATTGACGCGGAAGTTCTTAGCAAACACTGAAAGGAAAAACAAGATACTTGAGCACTGTAAGGCCAAGTCAGGAGGGAGCCAGGCAGCAGCTCAAATCCAGGGCTCTCTTTGTCTAACTCAGCAGCAGAGGTCAAAGAGTTCAGCTACAGCAGAGAAGTAAGAAATGAGGAGAAGAGAGCAGCAGCCTTTTACCAAGTCTACAGTCTCCAGTGGAGTTTTGCTTTTTGACTATACTTTCCAGCATTACAGAAAGGAAGTCGTAGGCTGAACTGCAGCCTTTCTCTCTCCCCCCTCCACTCACACTCTCTTGGCCCTTTGTCAGGATCAAAGAACAGCGGTGTTCAGGTACTGGATCTGCAGATGATCCTACTCAGCCACTTGCTCCAGTTCAAGGAAGAGCCTTTCATGTACAGATAAAACATCAAAGTGTGCCTGTGGAGGCAATTAAGGTACCACCAATGCCCCTCTCCTCCCAAATGGTAACTTTAAGGAAATCTTCACTGAACCTTCCCTCACTGAACCAGTTTTAGACTAGGGTGCCACACAGTACCTGATCACAACAGTCAGAGCAGAGGAGAGTGCAGCCTCACGAACCAAAGCAAAGGTCCCTGTCCTGGAGGCAGAGCTTGCTTAGGACTTGTTAGAGGGGCACTTACCTTGCTCCACAGGCATGGTCCGGGACTGGATGCTGGGGCTGAGTGGCCCAGCCCCCTTACTGGTTCGGGCCCTCACTTTGATGTCATAAGTGGTATCAGGTTTCAAATTTGTCAAAGTGATACTTGTGTCCCTGGTGAGGTTAACCAGGTCCTGCTGGCTATTTATGTCTCTGTATACCACCGTGTAGTTCACGATCTTGCCATTTCTTTCTGCCAAGACCGGGGGATCCCAAGCAACTTCTGTGGTGGAAGTGGTGAGACCCACCACGCGCAGGTTCTGTGGGAAGCCGCTTGGCACATCTTCAGCAGTAGTGATCTCCTTCTCAAACTCCTCTCCTGGGCCAGCTCTGTTCTTGGCAGACAATCTGAAGAGGTACGTGGCCCCCTTGTGCAGGTTGGTCACAGTGTAGTGATGGTCTCTCTTCCCGAAGTCTATCGTGTTCATTTTTTCCTCATCCAGACGTCTGTACTGCAGCCGGTAACCCAGCAGCTCCCCTACCATCTCCTTGGGTGGGTGCCACTGGATGAGGGCTGTGTTCATGGCTGTCGTGCTAATCATCATGGTGGGCTTCCCCGGGACTGCAACATAAACACACAATGACCATCTATAGCCTGGGAGGAGGGGAAGGAAGGATGGCTTCTGTGCTGCTCAGTCCATGAGGATTGAGGAAAGTGGGAAAGTTCAGACAAGAGGGTGAAGAGGACGACAAACAATTCACATGGATAGAGGCAGACCGACCCTAATCCAGTGGCGAGGGAAGCTGGAGCCAGCCAGCTCTTGGCTGCCATTTTCCCATGTGCTGCCACTTAAACAGGAAATAAATTCAGCTATATCCAGCCCCAAAATTCATTCCCTTTTACAAGAAAGGTTTAAGGGACCTCAAAGCATCATATTTATCTCAGAGAAGATCTAAATCCCGTCCTCCCAATCAGTGGTCTTCAGACACTCCAGCCAGTGCACAGTTATCAGGCCATGCTGACCTGGCACACTGTACCACCACAGGCACCCAGAAGCCTGATTCCAGCACCCCGGTCTGTCTGGAGGCAGACAAATTTCATCCTGAAACCTTGCAGTTTTACCATCTGCAGAGGCAGCGAGCAGAGCTGGGTGGGCTGTTTGCCATCAGAATACATTTTTGGTTTAGCTGAGAAGCAGATTCGTGATGTCAGTGTCGATGTGAGAGGTGAACACAAGCATTCCACAGGACTTTTGCTTATGCTGCACAAGTCAAGGGGTGTTGCCGTCACGGGTTAGGAACTGATAGCTTTAAATTGATGGTTTAATACCTTGATCTCCTTCACTTAAAAAAAAGAACGTGTCTTCACATCAGCTCAGATTTGTAAACAAATCAACCGATAGGGAAGATACTCAGAATCAAAGGGATGGGGCCACTGATATGAAAACAAAAATGGGATTGTAGCCAAACCTAGTTAAATATCCTTGCACGGTTTTGAAACGTATAAGCCCACAGATGAGCACAAGAGGAAACCGTATTTGACAGAATTATGGCCCGATTTTGCCATCAGAGGGCGATACCAATGCTCCCCTTTGAGGTCAGGCCTGCAGCCGAGCCTCTACAAAGGCAGCTCCGGGGGCGGTTTTGTAGATATTTAAGACATACAACTACATTCCCAGTGCCAGTGCCATCCTCCTTGCACTCGTAATACGTCTAACAGCAGCTAGTATTAAGGGACACCTTATTTTCAAAGCTGATTCCAAATATTAACCTTAAATGTGCACCATAACACGGGGAGACCCATTGTGGTTTACAGGGCAACACTGGGACGTTTAGGAAGCTTTTCCTGTTTATAGGACAGCTGTAGCAATTTGATGAACAGAGCGTACATCACGGCGAGGCACAAGGGAGACAGCATTTGAGATTGTGACAGTGGAAACTACCTCTGGAACTCCCCATATGCAGCACAGAGGAGATGGCAAGCTGTTCCCTGTCTAAAAGCACCAGGAACAAACGCTCTCAGTTTGCACAAGCCGCATTCCCGTAAATAACAAGTGGTAAATACTGCTCCTGCAGTTGATGTGGGGAAGCAGCACGATTATCAGTTGTAGGACAGGTCTAGTGAGTGGAAAAGGTGAGTGGACAAGACAGTGTCAACTAGTTGGTGCCACTGCCAAAGGCAAGCTTGACCACATCCGGAGGAAAGCACCTGGTGACTCCTGGGTGCCCCTGCTCCAGGCCGAGGCGTCTGTGTTGCACTAGGCACAGGTACGACCCTCTACTGAGAAAGCAGAGCTGGGCTGGGATCACCAGGACCTAGAAGTCGTGTCTGCAGCACTTCTATGGCAGGATTTGTTGCACTCCAGGTTTTACCATGGCTCTAGGAGCAGCCAGGCTCAGCTAGGTAAGCCTGGGGAGACAGCAGCAGCAATGGCTGGGGGGAGCTGAGAAGCACCTCTTAGGAGCCCTCTGTGCCAGGGGCCATCCAGGCAGCACTGCAGTCACCAAAGGAAGCAAGACATAGCATTTGCCTACGGGAACAAGGTGAGGACAGGCCAGGATTCCAAAAGCTGAGGGAGGGCCTGGACTTTCAGGCTTCCTCTTCCCAGGTCTCTGGACTATGCAGATGAGCTCAGACCCATGAGTTTCATTGCTCTCTCACCAGCCCTGGCAGCGTCTGTCCATCTGTTTGCTGCACTTTGCTCAGGTGATCCAGTGGCAAAGCCTGTAAGCGTGGGCTGGAGATCACAAGAGTAGGTACCTCTGCAGCGTCTCCAGCCCTCTTCCTTCCTCCTGTACAGGTGCCTTGGCCATGCTCCCCACGCACCTCTTGGGAGGTTTTACCACCACCCCTACGAGGCTGTGACACCTGCTCCCCACACTCACCTGCCCCTGTGGTGGTGATGACTTTCGGCTTGCTGCGGGCACCATCTCCCTTGGTGGTGTAGGCAGCAACTGTGACGGAGTAGGTGGTTTCTGGCAGCAGGCCTCCAATGACTGTCTCCTGGGAGCACATCCACACAGCAGAGAAGAGGCAAACGAGAAGAGCAAACACTTGTTACCGGAGTGAGCAAAAGGAGGGCACTGGGGTCAGTGTCTCCAACAGCAACACACTGACACACTCGCTGGCTCACACCCATGCACCGTGCTCAAACACACACATCACACAGAGCCAGCAAACAACTGCTGCCACTCCAACATTCACCTGCCTAATTTCAATCCCTGTCTCTAACACTTGGCCTTTCCAGGACCCACCAGCAGCTTGTGTCAGCAGCTTGTGCTCTCCCACGGCTCCTGCCAAGAGGGAGATCTGATCCAGATATGGTCCTGCTTGAAGCCTGAAAGTAAGAGTACTGTGGAGCTGTGAACCAGAGCAAAAGCCAGTTCAGCTGGCTGTGTGAATCTCTTGGGGGCTAATTCTGGGATTTTTTAAGTTGTCTCTTGCAGCAGAGCCGTGGGGGAGCACAGGGAGACAGTGCAGGGGCGGGGGCCCCGGGCAGGGAGCACCTGCAGTGCTACAGCACCGTGTTCACCCTCCTTGCCAGGCACGGTGTTGCAGGGCTGGGATGGGTCAGTGCAAGACACTGGCAAGACCTGGAGGGAAAAGCTGCATCGTGGGAGGTCTGGGAGGGGGCGGACTCGGTGGGGTGTTAGCATCCTTGCTAACTGGCTTCCTCTGGGCAGGAGGAGGGCATGGCTCTGCACTTCAATTTGAGATCAAAGAGGGGAGCACCACTCCTCCCTCCTGGCCTCCTGTGGAAATGTGAGGTGTGCCAAGCCTGGCTGGCCAGGCCTGCAAACGAGCAAGCAGAGCTAACTCAGCAGCTCCCAGCAGCTCTGGGAACTCAGGGCAGGTACACCTGAGCTGCATTCATCTGTGGGTACTGTCTGGGCCATCAGCACTACAAACCCATTTGGTCAGGGAATAAGAGACAACTGGGCTGGAGAAGGGGCTGGGGAAGCTCTTGAAAAGGTGGCAGAGGCTCTGGGTTGGTTATTTACCCCTTCGGACAAGGAGAGGACCAGAGATGGAGAGGGTTAAGCTCGAGCTGCTGAGGACAGGCAGCATGGGTACTCTTAGACGCTGCTCCTGGGGCCTGATCTCTGCCCCGGGGATCCTTGCCAGCTTGAGGGGTACAAGGGGCACCTGTGGTTGCTCTCAGGGCGTCGCCAGTCTCCCATCACTCACTCACACAACCACCCACGCTATTAAACCTGCTGATTTCCAGTCAGTGCTGCTGGTTCAGATTACCTACCCAGGCTTACTCATCAGAATCACCGTGTTACCACTGCGGAACCAGCCAGCCCAGAGAAGTATCAACAAGCACCAACAAGAACCCCGCCAAAATCACCGTGTGAACCAGAGTCCAACCCCAACTCCGCCCCTGCAGCAGATGGTGTGTGCGGGTGAGCGGACGCGCAGTCCGACCGGTGCCAATGGACCCGCGGGGAAGCACTCTCATAAAACCTGCAGACTCTGATCATCCCAAGAGAATTCACTCCTCCCAAAATCCATGCAAAGAGAAATTCTCACGCAAAAAGCATGCCACCGGGAGCAAAGCAAGCGAGCTGGGAGGAGGGGAGAGAGACGAGGGATGGATGAAAGAAGGTCTGATTGCATAATGCAAACACAGTGCTGTCATGACAAAGCCACTCCAAGCCAAGGATCCTCTGTACAAAGCAGGAGGAGAAATGCATCGTGCTGGGGAAGCTCACAGTAGGGCACATAATTGAACTGCTGACTCTAAAAAGGTCATTTCCTAGTTTGTTCCTCCAAATTTATATTTCAAAATTACGTTGGAAAAATTGAATTTAACTGTTTAAATGTGATTGTTTTCTTATTACTATCTGTGTTTCAGCCAAAGGTCACAGTTGAGGGTGTAGGTTATTTCTCATGACTACGATCAGTGTGCTTTAAAGATTATATATCTAATTCTACCATGTAACTTGGTGGGCCAAGTAGGATGTGCCTCCCGAGTCGATCACCTGAGCCTGCCTGAAACTGCATTGCAACAAGCTGGATACACAGATTATAGGAAATGTCAATTGCTTTTCTGCATTTAGGAGCAACCTAAATGCCAATTTTCTCTGGATTTGCTGCTTGTGGAAGGTTTCACAGTGTAACTCTCCAGCCTCATTAAGGGAGTGAAAGGAATGTTTTGACAGCACTGTGTCTACAAAACTCACAAATCGAATTACCAAACCCCTCTTTTCCAACCTGGAACACACACAAGTGGTACTTACATGGTCGACGGAGTCCTCAGCTCTCCACTGATGGGGGAGAAAGGAAGGAGGAGAGAAAAATGGAGACACAGAGTTTTAAGGGACAACATGTAGGAAGGGGATGACGACGACAACAGCAGGAGTTAGCAGGACTGGGCTGGGGGAATTACAACACTTATACACAGAGGGTCACTTGGCACAGGCTGTGCCAAGGGGAGAAGTGGCACAGAGCAATTTTTGACATGCCGCTAGCCTGCGCAGTAGATCTGAGATCATTCACACAAACAGGGGCAAAGAGCTTCCTTCTCACATGAGTGAAGAGGTCATCACTTCCTAACTCTGCAGTACTTTCCCATTCTGGCTTTGCTTGCATTTTTCTACCTCTTCCACAAGCAGAAGCAAGAAGGGATAGGTTGTACCAACAAGGCTCTGGGGCTGACTCCTGCCCCATAGGTCACTCACAACAGTTGTGTTGCCTGATCTCCAGTTTCTGTTCTAGTGATCCTCCAGCCACCATCTCTTGTTGACAACCAAAGACTTGAACACACAAAGCTCAGAGGGAACTCTGCAGGGAAGCACCAACGCAACATTTCCAGAGCTTCTCTTTCCTGTATCACTTGCAAGACCAATGCTCTGGGGACTTGAGGAAAGTGAGAAGTGCTGTCTCTTGTCAACAGTGAAGGAGAGGCTGAGATCTTACACAGAGCTCCACGCTAAGCTGCTCCTCTCCAACAGTGCTGCGTGGCTCGAAGCGAGGTTCACACTCGTGCATGTACTGAGGAAACAGCTTCTCACTCCCAATTACATAGCAGCAAACACTCACTTGGCCCTGCAGGGAAAACTTCTACACAAACCATTTCCCACCAGAAGTTCACATAGATTCCTGGCCACGGCAGCTCAATTAGGGCTCGGAATTTTTCTGGCTGGATTTTGGGTTCTGAGGCATCAAAGCTGCATCGGGGTGGTGAGACAGCAGAGCTTGGCTGCTGCCATGCATGCCCACAGCACTGTTCTTTGTGATTGATGCACCAAAGGAAGGTTTGCAGAGATCACAGTAAACTCTGTCTGCCAAAGTGATGCGTTACATCTCAGGTTACTAAATCTGACTGGAGGAAGCACCATTCCACGGGTTCAAGCACAGAAATGAAAGTGAAGATAGGTATTATTGCCCCTGACTCACAGTGTGAGTCCTGGCAAGCCTTGCTTCTGAGCCTGAGCTGCCAGCTGTGAAACAGTGCTCAGATACTGACTTCCTCAGGACCCTGGGAAGCCCAGCAAATACTGCCAGAGTGCTTGGGAACCTACAAGTGCAACAGAAGTACTAAACAGTATCAAACCTACAAGCTGCCTTTTGAACTCAGGCTATTTGAGGTGACTTTCACAGGTTGCCACCTATCACAGAGGTACAGTACTCTCCTCAGCAGTAAAATACATGGCATACTTCCAAAATATTTGCTATTTTATTCTCTAAATTCAGAAAGAAGAAGCTATTGGAGAAATGTTCCTCTAAGATTTTATTATAGTTCACTTACTTGACGCCGTGAGACTGCAATACAATTATTCCTCTAAATCACCTCAACATTAAATTTCAGCAAAGAAGTCAAGTTGTCCCTAAAGACTTCTTATAAAGCTGAGGCCTTTACTAAGTATTATGGTCTCTAAAGGCTCTCTTTCCACACACATCTTGGTGCTACTTCCACTGTTGCACATTTAGTTCAACTCAAGTCGCTGCTGTTGATGTCCCACCTGTGCCAGCCAGCCCACACCATGGTCAACAGACACACACTCTGCTCCTGCTGATCCAAAACCTGGAAGAAATCCTGCCAGTGGAAGGATATGAGGCCTGGTAGCTCTTTCTCCAGAATTAACTTCTCCTACATGTCCAGCATGTCTCTGGTGATGGGGGCCATATGGATGGCAGTAACACCCCAGCTCACCTCCACGTAGCTACAGGAGCAGAAGGTGACACCCCACTGGAATGAACAGCAGAGCAGAGTTGGGCTCAGGAGGCTGCTCAGGAGCCTCTCACACCATAGCAGGGAGTTTATCAGCTACTAGGATTTTAGACCAAGTGTTTAATGTTCAAACTCTGCTTGCTCTAATGTTTCAGTGGACTTTAATCTTGCATTAGATCAGAGTGCCAAGAAGTGCCTTGAGATCTGTGCTGGAGGAGTAACAGTGAAAAGTCAGGCCTGCATAAATACCTCGGTAAAAAGTCAGTTTCATTATTAAAATATAATCTACAGATCAAAACATTTCCTTCCTTAAACTAGCTCAATTGCTTCTTAACTGTTTAAGGTTGGTCAGTAAGACAAATTGATCTGAAAAGCCCAGGAGCAGCCATAAAAAGAATTCAGAGAGGGCTGTGTGTATGAGGCAGGATGGCTTGGGGAAGTGCTAAAGCTAACGGTGTGTATTTATGGCAGCTGCAATGCCTTAATGTTTCATTTTACACTTCAACACAGAGTAGTCATGTCTCACCAGGGAACGGCTGTTTTCCCTGACCAAGGCTCTTGCAAAACACAGATTCAAGCCCTCCTCAACAGCCCCAGCTATGGGGTATAAACTCAGGTGCTCAGTCTGTGGGATGTGGAGGGCTGAAAAGCCCCTTGGATGATGCCTTTCAGTTTTGTTCCACTTAGGAAGCAGAGTACATCTCCCCCCCATACCAGACTCTCACCTAGACAAGCACACGTGCATGAGAAGTTGTTCCAAATACATTCAGATAAAGATCCTTGACTATCACCCAGCAAAAGAGGGAGGCTGTAAATTCCTCTGTGTTATGCCTGGGGTGGGCACTGCCCAGGGAGAATAGAAGTCTCTGCTTCCCTTTTCTCCTTTGATCTCAATCCAACAGCTTCAAGTGATTGCCATTTCTTCTTCCTGCTCTTCTGGAGTAAGCTGGTGCGACGTGCACTCAGCCTGCATGCTGGATGGAGAAGTGTTGCCTGCAGAGACCACACGATCTTCCCGTGAGCCTGCAGCCCTTCTTGTGGGCAGCACACACCTCTCCCCTGCCATGACTCTTTTTGAAGGGCAGGAGGAGAAGGTGGCAGGAGTCTTTCCTCCACAAAGCCTGACCTCCTTGTAGCCAGCTTTACCCAGCCAGCCCTGCAAAGTTCCCTGGGCATACTGGATAGCTGTAGGCAGCAAGGCTGATGGGCACACTGTGTCCCCAGGGCAATGCAGGCATTAGACTCCCTGGCAAAGATGCTGTACAAAGGCAGGAGCAGTTGTCGAGGCCACATGGGGAGCATGGGGACAAAGTCCCCCTCAGATGTTCCAGTCTGAGGGGATGACAAGCAGGCTGGGAGCAGGACACAACTAGCCAACAGCTAGGTTCACACAGGGTCTAGCTGCCAGTTTTCTAAAGAGAAAACAAGCCATGCTTCCATGGGAGCCCCAACAGCAAGGGCTGTCGTCCCAGGGCCCTGCTGCCTCCTCTGTGCCCTGTGCACCATGCTCAGCATTGCCACCCGGTGCTGCTCAGCACTGAGCTCTGCAGGGCACATAGGACTGGTACCTGGGAAGGGATGGAGGGGTTAAAGCCCACTGCCCCTCCTAACACGCTGCAGTTGCCCAGGGATTGGAGACCAAGGCAAGCAGGTGGGCCTCTGCTCTCCCCTAAAGAACCTCATGCCTGTGTCCCACGGCCCTGCTCTCCCTTGCTCCCCTGAGCTGGTGAGGGCTTACATGAGTGGTGGAGTGCAGCTGAGACCCTGCACTGGGCTCCTTTCAAAGGTGTTCTCTCAGTGCTCAGATGTGTTATGAGCAAGACCCAGGGCACAGAGATGAATGTTCTGCCATCACCCACCATGGGACCTGTCTGAGCCGTGAAGGGCAGGGCCCGGGCAGGAGGTGTGCAGCTTTCTGACCCAGCTCTGCAGTCGTACACACCCTGGGTGCTCCTCCACAGGGCATGGCCACATTTTCTTGTCCATCAAGCTGTCAGGAGGAGGTGAAAGCTTAGAGTGGAAGGCACACAGAATCCCGACAGAGGTAATCGGTCACAGGTGCAGCCACAGAGGGGAGGGAGAGGCCTCAGCTCCATCACAGGACCTTCCTAACAACTGATTACTCTCCCTAGGCAGGAGGCTGTAAAATAAAATGTGATCTCTCCAGCACCAGGGCCCCCAATTCTCTGCTGATGTTTTAGTCCTTTCCACTCAAATGGTTCTGAAAGCTCAGAATCCATATTATCTGCATAGCTAACATCTCCATTCCCTTTCCTTTTTCCTTTCATCTTCGTTTACTCTCTCTCTATTTCTCATCTTCAATAAGGAAAAAATCATGAGTCAGCTTTAATATCAGTGTCTTTGCACTGTCTGCAGGAAGCAGATTATGTGGTACATACCTACTCAAAATCAGCAGACAGCTTGGCTAGGCAGGAGGAGGGGCTCTGCCTACATGTCCACAGAATTTCTTCTCTGACCCCAAGATTTTCAATCAGTTTAATTCTCTCCTTGTGCACTGGTATAAATGTTTATGAAGCTTTATGAGTACTGAACTGTGGCCATCTTCATCCTGTGACCTTCAGGGACAGGTTTCCCCATGAATCTTTTTGCTTCCTTTCACAGAAAATAACTCTCCCAGGACTACTCGTTAAGTTTCATCTGGCTGTTTGCAAAGACATGCACCGCTGTACTGAGAGATGGCAGCTCTTACAGGGTTCTTCAGCATCTGGAGCAGATGTATTTCATCACAAGCACAGGTCATGCCTGGCTTCTCACTCTTTTGGGAAATAAAGATCTCTTCTGCCAAGTCAGTGAAACCTCTTCCCTGCGGGTCATCATCAGTTTATCCCAAGAGCAACATGACTCCTCCAGAGTAGTCACTTCTCTGCAACTATCTTTTGACCTTCACTTCCATCCAAAAACTACAGTGGATGAGTTCAGCACCACACACAGCAGGAAAAAGTATCACAGAAATGAAGAACTTTCCCACATAAATTCACCAAATACAGAAGACTGGTAAGTGGTCTGACAAGCCAGGAAACTTCCAGCAACTTGCCTCCTTGATGCACACATTCCAACTAATGCAAAATCCCGCACTCCTTCGAAAGTGCCTGGCTTTGGCATCCTCATTCCTACACATTAGCATGGGATTTCTCTCTCTGAAATGTATGAGTAAGGAGTGAAAGCAGAACTGGCTGGGCAAGCATAAAATATTTGAAAATACCAACAAGAAAAACATTGCCAACTTCGCCCACCTACGCTTGGGACCAACCCATTAACTATAAACTCCAGCTGAACAACACATCATCAATTGTACAAACAACACAGAAGATTATATCCTCCTGGAATAAGTAAAGGGCAGTAAGCAGCTTTTCTAACTACTAATATAAAGCAACATCTGAAACATAAACAGAGATGTGCCCCAGACAACACTGCAAGGACCCTCAAAGCATTTTCACTCTTCAAAGTTTTCCCCTTCCACATTATTACTGAGTTTTATCCTTCAGAATATGAATGGGGAGTAGAGCTGCCTCTGTGCACTGCACTCCCCACTGACAAATGCATAAATGATTCACAGCTGCATTCAGGAGACAGATCAATTAATCGTTGCACCTCTCCAGTATTTATATTGGGCATCATTCAAGCAAGCCAGCTCTGAATCGATTACTCGTTGCTTTCAACAGCAGCAGATCCTGTTCTTCATTTATACGATTATCTTTGTTGCGAACAGCAGGGGTCATCCAGGATGAAGGACCCTTGCTCCTAAGAAGAGCTGTATTTCATCACACACAGGGCACCAAAAACTTCCCTGGACCTTGGGAGAGAGGCAACTACACGTTGCTGGGCTGTGTGCAGAGTGCACAACCACGCTTGGAGCACTGTGTGGGCACAGGGCTGCAGCTCACAGCCCGTGAGGGGTCCAGGAGATCCCCTAAGTATGAACAGATTGTGGTGTGGGGGTTGCAGAGGGCGAAGTCATTTACAGGTGATGTGGGCCTGCACCTCACTTTTTTTTTTTTTCCTTCCCTAGGCCTTACCCAGACTCAGTTGGCTTCACCTACAGTTTGGTTTCAAGAGGCAATGCAACACCAAGTCCCTGCCTGGCAAAAGCAGGAAGGGAAGGGAGGCTTTGCTGAGCCAGGAGTGCTGTCCTGCCTGGTGTGTTGTGCCCACCCACCGGTGTAGAGCCACCCCCACGCCCCACAAGCACGCAGCAGCCAGGTGGACTTTGCTGAAACAGAAGTTTTGCTCTGAACATAGTCAGCATCATGAAAGAAACAGACCTGAGACTTATTTAAAACTCTGACCATTTAAAAACTGATGGGGCAAAGTGCAGTTTGTTCCAGCTGGAGTCTGCACAGGACATGGCAGGCAGAGAAGTACATGTCAGAGAAGGGGTAAGAGAGGAACACTGTCCAATAAATGATTTCTACAGCAGTTCTTTCCTTTTTTTACCCATATGTAAGTGACAGTTTAGGGACAAACTGTTTGCCTTGCTCAGGCAGGCTGAGTCTCATGCTCTGGAGCTGCAAGAGGAGGCCAAGAAATACATGGACCCAGCCAGCCTGGCCCTCTGCAGAGAGGGAAGGTGCCACGCCCACCAGCCCGTGGTCCCCACACTGTACCTGTGCTTCTGACAGCATGACATCCTTGATCACTGGCTGCCCTCGGGGCTCGTTGTTTTCCAGCTTCACGTAGGTCACCTGGTAGCCGCGGATCTGCCCGTGCTGCTTGTTGGAGATGGGCAGCTTCCAGCTCACCCGGATGGCAGTCGAATTCACAGACTCCACCTCCACCTTCCGTGGCGGGGCACTGGGCACTGTAACACACACGGGACAACAGTTAGCAGGTACCACACAATCACTGTCACTCTCTCTCACTCCTTTGCTCCACCTTTCCTCCACCTCACTGCCAGGACAGCCCTACTGGCACAAGTTTCCTGTACCTGCCCAGGACATCATACTGCAGTCTTTCGGTGTGACCACATCCCTGGCCCTTTCCCAGCATCCAAGCGCTTTTGCTACTCTCAGTAGGAAAGAACATGACTGTGATATGCAGGAGCACCCCTAATAAAAGTCACTGTGCTGGATCAGATCCAAGGTCCATCTATCCCTCTCATCTCCAGCAGCAGGGGAGCAAAGAATACAAGAATACAGCAGAATACAAAGAATATGGTAACCCCCTGCAGCTCAGGGTGCCCTGGAGCACAGTCAGGGGTTTTGAAGCCTTCTTTGCATCCTGCCTGACGCAATACCTCCTCTCAGACCCCTCTGTGTACATCTAAACACAGTCCAACAGCCCCAGGTAGCATGGCTGGGCGCTGAGCCTGTCCTGCAGGGAGCCCTGGTACCTGCCACCAGCCAGAGCACACACATGCTCTTCCCCTGTGACAAGGAGAGGTTAATGAGGGGGAAAAGCACCATCCTAAAACAATAACCCAGAGCTCAGTGACAGCAGTCACTGAACTCAGCCAGATAAAGGGGCCTGTGGGGATTGTGACAGCTCTGGGGACTGTATTTCATGCACGACTAGCTGAATGCTTTTTGATAATAAAATGAAAAATTACACTGCCCAGAAAATATCAATTTTCTTGCAAGGTGAGGCCCATTTAAAAATGTATTTATACCCTATTTAGTATTTGGAAAAATTACCTCCTTATTACTTTTTGCTCTTGCATTGACTGTGACAAAAATGTCAATTCTAAAAAATTAGCTTCTCAGTTGCTCCTGGAAAGCTCCTTCCGGCTGGAGCAGCTGGGAGCAGAGGTGTGCACCCCCTGCAGAGGATACCACTGCTATGGAAGTGCCTGTTAGCCAAGTGAAGGACCTGGGCTCCATCCTAGCATCTCTATTGTAGGACCCTTTCCAGTCTCCCAGTGGCCTGGGAAAATCCAGGGGTTTGGAACCTCGTATGCCCCAATTCTCAACACAGCAGGAAATCAGTATCAGATAATTATGGATGGATAGCTGACAAGCAGATGTACTGAGTATTGCTATTTCAACCAACTAAGTGGGAAGAAACAGCTACCCAGCAGGTAAGCACAGTTTTTAAGCTGCAGGGCAATTCATTATTTTTCCCAGATGTCCTTCTTAATTGTAGATAATTAAATGAAATAGTGAAAAGGAGGAACAGAGCATTTGAGCACCATGAGGCCAGCTGAAGGTATGGGAATGGAGGGGGCTGTGCTTGAACAGTTACCCCCTTCTGCCTGGAGCAGCCTATGCTGTAATACACAATTCACTTAGTGCAGTGACCTTGCACAAGCCTTAGGGCTCTCCTGCCCTGGCAAGACACCTGCCCACACACACAGCTGGGAGTCCAAGCGGAAAACAAGATCCTCCCTGAGAACCAGACAGAAGCTGTGTGTCAAGCTCTGCTGGCAAGTGAGGCCTCAATAAGACATAATACTGGGATGTTGCAGGGACACAAAAAGATGTGAACGTGAGCAGACCAGTGTTTCGAGGAACTCTTATCCTACCCCACTACGGGAAGTATGTGCTGCATCTGAGATCCAAACAGAGAAAGTTCAACTTGTTTTCGGATCACAGTTTAGCATTTCTCATTCCTTCATCATGGGTATCTACTGAGCATCAGCATGTCAGAGGGATATGAAATCACTCCTGACAGCTAAGCTGGAATGTCCAACCACAGTGCCCAAAAACTAACTGAGAGAGCTTGCTGTGACATTTCTGGGGTAACAGCTACCCCTGGGCTACAACTCTGCTGAATGAGAACTGAGGCAAACAATAAAGGCAGCAGGACACACACAGATGTGTTTGCCAGCCCAGGAATGCAGTCAGCGAGCATTCCCAGACGCCACTTCCAGAGCCATGGAGACGTGGGGGACAGTGGCAGCCCATTTAAGGAAACTGTAACATGTCTGGTTTCAATTTCCTACACTGACTGGGCAATGCAGAGATCATGCTTTCTTTGCCTGGATGCCACATCTCTTTCTTCTCCCATTAAATCTGCAGCTTTCTTGGGTCAGCATGAAGCCATGGAAGCTCCTACTGTCACCCTGAGCTCTGGCACTTTCAAAAGAATTGGCTTAAATCGTGATGACATAACTGACAGCCCTGCTAATACAAAGCAATTTCTCTTTAAAGCTGTCGTATCCAGTAAAGTGCTCTGTACGTGTGATATTCTGACTCTTGAGTGGAAGAGCAGCTTTATATAAGCTGTGGTTTGCCTGGAAGCCGGGGCAGGAAGCAGCTTTCCTGCAGTATCTACAAGTTTCAAAAGGATTTCTTTTTCCCTCTTTAGTTTGCTGGATTTCAGGTCAACAAGTAAACTCTAAGTCCCGATCTCACGATGTGTGAGAAGGCCTTTGGCTGGGAGAACTCCTGCTACTTTCAGTAAAAAGGAATCCACCACACGCTATAAAACCACAACAGCAAAGCACAGCAATGCCTTCTTGCGTGGGCAGGAAGCAATGCTGACACCAACAGGACCCTGTGGGACCATGCTGGGACACCTGACACAGCCTGGAGGCAGACCAAGGGCCAGCAGAGCAATTCACCTAATCCACTCCAGGGCAACTGGGGAGACCCACTCCCTGGAGCACTGCTCTTGACAGCCTCCAGTCCTGCTTCAAAGGCGCTCCCAGGTCAATATCCCTGCTCCCTTTCCCCCTTTTCCAGCAACTCTGCTAGGAGAGTCCCGGTTAACCCATGGCAGAAGCTGAAGGAGCTGTTCAGGATCACCTACCATCCTCATCAGTGCGCACGAGCACGGGGATGCTCTCCGGTCCTGGCCCCACATCCGTGTGAGCCCTTACCCACACCTTGTACTCGGTCCATTTCTCCAGGTCCTTGATCTCCCAGCTGGAATGCTCCCGTCCAATGCCATCCACCACATGCTTGGTGTTGTCATCTCCTTCCACTGCCTGGTAGGCAATGGAGTACTGGGTGATGACCCCATTGCGGCTCTGGGCAGGCGGTGGCACCCAACTTACCCGGATGGTGGTGGAGCTGGTGCTTACACACTCGACTTCTTGGGGTGGGGCGGAGGGGGCTGGGGATAAATAAATGAAGTGGGGAAATGAAGGGAAATGAGTGGAAGGACAAACCAAAACGCAAAGGGAACTTTTACCCAGCCAACGGAGCACCGAACAAACACATGGACAACTGCCTGCCTTCCACACAGACTATCAAAGGGGCAATTTGTATTTGAAGGCCAGATGAACAGCATGGAGACAGAAATGCTGTTCTGCATCAGAGAACACGTCTTTCCAAAGCAGTTCTGGACGCTCACTTTACCAAACACAACACATGGCAGTAAGGGAAGGGGTGTGTGTGTGGAGTGTGAGAGAGAGAGACTGGTAGGGAGAAGAAAGATGCCTTCAGTGAAGATCTGAAGCAGATGGAAACCAGAAGAGGTAGAAAGCTGCAGAAGGCAAGAGTGGCAGAAGGGAAGATCACACACCAGATTGTAGGAAGGCTTGTGAAAACTCTCTCCTAGACAAGCGGACAAAACAAAAGAGGGTAAGGAAAGCAGGTGACTGAGGTTGGCTGCAGCTTGTCCTGGTGGGGTTTGAAATCATGACCATCAGCTGAAAGCAGTACCCTAAAACAAGTGGGAACAGGCAATAATGTGGTTGTGTTACTTTGCACGAGTCCCTGGAATCTGAGACTGACTGCCAAACTGGTTACCTGCCTCAGTAGCTTCCTAGACTACGGAATTGTACAGCAGAAGGCAAGCAAGTCTTGTCTCCTCCCAGGCAAAAAAGCACCTGCAGTTTGCATTAACTTCTAAGTCCCAGCTAACTGGCCACAGGGGGAAAAATGGGATCCAGGCAGTGGATGCTTCTCATTGGGATGAAAAGCAGTCTCTCTGTACAGCGCACAGGGGAAGAGCAGTGAAACAAATATGGGGGAGGGAAGAAAGGGATCGGGAAAGGAGAGACAACCTGGACAAAACATCTCCAGGACACCAGCCTGGTCCGTTCCCTTCTCCAGCCTTGCAGAACTGCTGTCTGGTTGCAACAGGGCCCCTGCAGTGTGGGAGCCCTCTCACAGCAGCAGCAGCCCCCTCTCATTTGGCCTCACTGCTGAGTGAGTACAAAGGTATCCTGTTTTGCCATGGCAGGTGAAAGGCAGCTTCCATTCTTCACTGCACCCAGAAATCTAGAAAATGACTGAAAAAAGACTGGTGCCCTTCCCCATGCTGCAGTCCTTCAAGCCATCAGTGCATCAGAGCCAGCCTGCCCAGGGCAAAGGGACAAACCTGCCTGCTCACCGCCTGCACAAGGGTGAACACAACCTACATCACTCCAGATGGCAGCAAGGACCTCAGGTAATTAGAGGACTCCACAATTTGTGCCTTGGCTTTGCTGTGCACAGGTTGGCAGTGGCAGAAGATCTGGGAAAGCTGAGGACAGCAGGACTTCCCAATGCCACTGGTAACCTCTGCTTGCCGGGAACAGGGCCCACGTGCTTGCAGAAGCAGTTGCAGGCATGTAACTCTTAGTGCCCACTCCTGTGCTCAGAGAGCAGGGCCCATCCCTGATGCACGGGCTGGGATGCCTGGAGAGACAAAAGATGGAGGAGAGGAGGTAGTGACAGAGCTGGAAGAGAGGATGCCTGAGCAATCAGGCCGCTTCTACGGGAGCTACACTGGAGGAAAAAGAAGTCAAAGCAATGCGTGGAAGCAAACAGTTGCCTACGTGGGGGAGGCAGAGCAGGATCAGCCCTGCCATCTGGTATACTGAAAGGGAGCAGGGGTAAAAAGTGAATCCTCACACTCATTTGGTTAATCAGCAGAAAAGTGGCAGGGAAGAGAGTAGGAAGATACAGCAAAAAAGCAACACCTACAAAGAATTCATGGAGGAAATAAGGTAGACACAGGGCTTGGTGGCATCCATCACACAGGACAAGTGAGACATAAGGAGCTTGGCAAGCCTTTCCTTTGCCACTGTCTGCAGACAGGCCCATCACAGCAGAGATTTGCTCTGACTGGGCCTCCACAGCTTCCCTTGGGATGCAGCAGTGAGCTCCTTCTCCAAAGGCAGCTTTGGCTGGCAGTGTGGGCAAGTCAAACGTTGGCTGTTGACTGGGTAAAAGTCACACACATGATATGCAAGGCAAAAAACTCAGAATAACATTTAAAGAAAGCAAAATAAAACTTGGTAACATGAACAGGATCAACTTAAAATGCACAGGGAGTCAAAGTATTCCTCCTGGGACCAGCAAAGAGCAGACTGGGTGGCCAGCATGCACCCACACATGCAGATGTACCCACACGCACACTGTGCAAACCTCTGCTGTCTCCAGGCTACTCACACCAGCCTCCCCCGATGGCCCACAGCAGCCCTGTGCACCCACCCAGCCCACCTACTCCTCAGGCTAGGGAAAAGGCAGCCTCAAGACCCACCTTCATGTTTCAAGGGAGAACAGCACATTAATGCTGAGGCCTGATGGGCACAGAGAGCTGATGCTTCTGCCTCACATCATCCCGCTTGCCCGAGGCACTGCAAACTCCGGGAAAACTCCCCCGTGCTCCTGAGGCCCTCAAAACAGCACTACTTGTACTTTTTGCAGGGTGCCCAGCAACCAAGTGAGCAGCTTAGCGGGAAAGACAGCCCAGATGACAGCTGTCTTCTCAGGAGATGAGGTCTCAGCTGTGCTGCTGGAATGGAGCAAAGGGGCACTACATCCTTCTGGTCTTCCCAGACAAGCATCCCTACCACTTTGGAGCAGGGGTGCCACAAGACAAGCAATACCCTTCTCCACCCCATTAGTGACTCATTAGTGATGATGGGCCTCCTACCTTACTCTTGACTGGTTTCTCAGGGCCAGGAATAGAGCCTGAAGACAGGGAAAGCAGGAGTCTGACTGCTCCTGCAGTTTGTGTCCCACCTGAACACGTCAGTCTCCAAGACCTAGCAGACTTTCTCAGGGCAACCAGATGGAAATGTGCAGGAAGGAGACCAGTGTGAAGCTGGGAGCTATATCCTTTATAGATTAATAAGTTCTAAGGCCACAGGGGACCAATCCAACCATCTAACACAAGGTGTTGCTAAGTGCAGAGCAAAGAACTTCTGCCTGGAAGTTGTGCACCGTGTACACTTCTGCTGAGATAAAGCAGAGCTTTCTGAAAGATCTACTTGACTTTGAGCCTCCCAAGGATCCACTTTGCCTTGGACTGTTCAGCCAGTGGTTTGTCACCCTCACTGAACAGCTCTTTTCAAGTAGGGGCCTGTAAACCAAGACCCAGGTCACTCCTTGGATCAATCTAAAAACTCTTAGGTCTTTCAATGTGAGGAAGGTTTCACTGGTCAAACCAAGGTACTCCTGTGGCTAAAAGCCAAATCTCTTCCAAGCTATGCAGATTTCTCTTATTAAACAGATGCCAGAACTGTCACCTACAGCTCCACTGGCCACTGAAGTGACAACCTTAAAACCAAATTGGTGTGAGATCCCCTGAGAGCAGACAACACATGGAGTAGGTCATGGGAAGAAGATGTCTGCCTTGATGAGTCCACGAAGCAAACGTTTCTCTTACTTGGACTGTTGTGAACCTCTGAAGGACTCATTTATGCATGGAGCTGTCTCTGATTAAGTGTTTTCAAGGATAAGAGCATCCACTGATGGAATTAATTTACATGGCAGGAGAGTTGCTTCAACCTTTGCCTATCAATACAAAAGCTATCTGAAACAGATATATGACTCCTCATATTCAGAGTTAGTTTTCAACATTCAAATATTTATAACTGCATGATCTGAAACCTTTCTCTGTTTTCATACCTGTCTATCGTGCAGCTCTAAGACACCATTAGCTCACTTAACAAGGTGGAGGAATGCCTGGGACCGGTATGTTAATGAAGCTGAGTTTTCCTCAAAGAGAAGGTCATTCTAAAAGTGAGCAGAGCTGCTCTTCCCTGCCTGAGCTCCCTTTCTAATGGCCATCTCAGGCTCCCGGCTGCTGTGCACGCTGCTGCCCTCCCTGCAGGGAAGGCTGGCTGCCTGTGCCAACTGCTCACCCCACATAGCTACTAAATCCCAGACAGACGGTGCTAACGGAAATGTCTTTTTTCCCCTCCTTTTAATGCTCTTTGCATAATGGCAAGCCCAAAAATCGTTAGTGAAAACGAGCTTATCGCAGGGCCCTTTGATAGCCCTAATCTGCTTATGTGCAGCACTTTGAGCTGCCAATCAGAGCAATGCAAACTCCCGCTCTGTGATCACACCGGGCAGAGCCAGGATGAAAGTGATATTGCCTGGGTCACCTCATTATCGAGCCTCTCTATTAACTCAGCTGCAGCTTGTTCTGGTTTCCCCCAGCACTGCAGTCCCAGAAGCAGCAGCCTCACTTGTTCACAGAGCCCCAGCAAATAGCCACTTTTCCAAACTGACTCCCCCAGCTGCCTGACAGCCACAGGCACATCTGGCCTCAGAGGATTCCTCACCTTGCCATCAATTCTATGGACCAGGGGTGCACTCCTATGTAAGCAAGGCAGCTGGAATGGGGAGTGAAGGGGTGAAAATCCAATGGCTTGGAGACAGTCAGATTTAGAGCCAAACACCCATATGCTGCCTGTCCAGACAGCTTGAATGCATGGGAGTAAATTCATAGAGATGCACAAACCCACTCAAATCAATCTCTCCAAAGCAATTTCCCAGCCTGTTTCACTCCTCCATCAGTTTTTATGAATCTACCCTTAGGGCAAGACAGCATGATCAAAGGGACACGAAGGAAGAACTTACCACTTGGGTGCACCCACTCTGCCAAAGAGCCCTGATCCAAAACCCCGGGTGGCTTTCCCCATCACACCCTTTAGCAAACTGCACGCCAGCATCCCTGCAGACCCACAGGGGCAGAGGCACTGAGATACTCTGTGCCCAGGCAATGGAAACTGGACTGGTTTTGCCTTGTCTTCAGCAGTGTTGGATGGCAGACACTTACTGGATTGGGCAGTTCTGGCTTCGATTGTGGGGGTGTAAACTCCTACCCCCAGCTCTGAGCGGGCACCCAGACGGAACTTATACAATGTGTCTGGTTTGAGACCTTCCACGGCATACGAGGAGGTTGGGTCAAACTCCACCTTTTGCTGAAAAAAAAAAAGGGGGAAACACAGATTATTTGGTGTAGTTGGAGAATACAGAAAAGCTGGTGCCCAGCTTCCAGTGCCGAGGGAATAGGCAGCCCCATCACCCGTTCTGGCACCACAAAAAGTCACAGCCATGCTGCCAAGCCTGCTTGCAGTCCTGCAAGACTCCAAGGCATGGAGCTTCCTAGGTGGCACACCAGGACTCTGCTGAGAAGCAAAATTCTCCAACAGCCAGGCTACACTGCCTGGTGTTCAGACTGCACTTACTGGCCTAACAACTTTGTGGGAATGCTGGGTCTAGCTATACAGTTCAGGCAAGGGACACAGGACACACCAGTGTGTTTTCTCCCAACAGTGTCCTGCCTGTGAAGCAGAGTAAAGCCCTTGTCCTAGGCTTTCCAGGCATCTCTAGCTGGGATCTCTAATGCACCTAAACTGAGCTGGTAAAGGATTTGTTTTGCTGACACTTCCCCTTAAGGGCACTTACTTCTGGCAGCTCTCATGGCACTATAATAGCAGGAGAAGGAGAGGACCATGGGACACTGTGATGCTGTCGTGGTACAATTCTTGCTGTGCTGCCTTGAAGCCAGCACTACTTTTGATACATTTAGAACTGGACTTCCTTTAGGGACCTGCAGTAAATGTGGAAGGGCTCTCTCTAGGCCACCTTCAATCTGCTTCTTACGTGCAACCAGTCCCGGGGCTGGAGACACATATTGGAAGCCATTTCAGACTTGCCTAGAAGTCCTACTCTTTACAGGCACCAGCAGTAAGCACGCCTCAGGGATGCTCTCGTGGCTTTCTGGAACCTTTCCAGTCCCAAATCAGTCACTAGCTACTTTGCTGGCATCAATAAGTACTGTTGAGGTCACTTACACAGAAACCAGAGATTGCCATGCTCCTACCACACACCACTGAGGCACAAGAAACATGAAGAAACAGTCCTGTTACTGCTCAAGCAGCCACCCTTCCCAAGCTGACGAATTGTGATGCCCAGCCCCAGGTGCTGCCAGGCAGGATCCTCACCTGGGTGCCATCCTCCCCTTCCCAGTACAGCAGCTCATATTTGGTGATGCGCTCCTGAGAGGCAGGCAGCCACGTCAACAGGATGCGGGTATCAGACTCTGCTTCTGCCTGGAAGTCAGCTGGCTGGGCGGGAACTGGGGAACAAACACACGTGGTTAGGGCCAGGAGAGGGGAGAGGAGTCGCATGACTTTGCAGAGTCAGCATTTCACCCTGTAAAAGGTTTCTTTGAGAACCTCTCTTCTTCCCTCTCCCCTGTACTGTGTTCTTGGAACAACTCAGGCCACAAGCAAGCACCTCTGGGAGCCAGGCAGGTGACTGGGGGAATCGTGCTCACTTTCAGCCTCTGACTGCATCCCAGATCCTTCCTTCCACACATGCATTCAGAACCCAGAAGGGCCAAGCAGTTACACAGGTGCCGACATCCACATGCAGGACCTTGTGTCACGTTTTTAGCCACTGCATCCCAGACAAAACAGCAGGCTGTTACTTGTACAGAGATCAATACCAACTGCCCAGGACAACCTGACAGCTTAAATCTGATGGCTGTGGGGTGGAGATGCCCCACAGCCACTCTGACACGCAATCATTTGAGCACCAAGTGCAGTTGTGATGCCTGGTGCAGATCAGACGCACAGCTGAGGTGCACACACCGGGGTGGACACGTTACCATACGTACCCCCTTGCTGTGTTTTGACCTGGATGATGTCCGAGGGGGGTCCGTCGCCCACCGACGTGAAGGCCAGGACGCGGATGCTGTAGGTGGTGCCCGTGATGAGGCTGCCCACGGTGGTGAGGTGGCTGTCGTCCGTGTTGTGCTTCTGCCACATGCTCAGCGGCAGGTGCGGGTCGGTGGTGTAGTACACGCGGTACCCTCGGATCTGCCCGTTCGGCTCCTCCGGCTGCTCCCACTGGACCAGCATGGTGCTGGCACTCAGCATCCGTGCCTGGACTTTGAGGGGCGGACTTGAAGGAGCTTGCTCTCCTGTCCGGGCCTCGACCAGTTCACTGGGGGGACCCCTGCCAATGTTATTGACTGCGATGACCCGGAACTCATACTCAGAGAAGGGGCTGAGCCCACCTATGCTATAGCGGGTTGTTGCCACACCATCCACCTCCTGGAACTGACCCTCCAAGGATTTGGGCTTGTACTGGATGACATAATATGTAATGGGGTCGGAGTTGCCTGAATCCCAGGTGAGGGTCACGCTGGTAGCTGTTGTTTCAGTCACTGATGGCTCTGTTGGAGGTTTTGGCAGTGCTGCAATTGGAAGGCAGAGAGGTGTGATTTAAGTAATTCAGTCAGCTCAAATCCTGCAATGTGCATGGGGATAAAAATGGAGCTGCCACCTCCCATTAACATTCTTCTTTAAAAGGCAGAAATCATTTCATACTCTAGAACATGCATTTTTATATTACCATATATTGCTTGAAGTGGTTCTTAATGGAAGGATAAACAGAGCAATCATGTTATTAGATGTGCTTGACGCACTTACCAGCAGCAGGCTAAATAAAGGTAATTCAACGGGGATGCAGGAATGTTTCTGTCATGGGGGTTCAGCTGGCAGTGGGAAGGTGCTGGCTGGGCTGGGCTGGCCCCAGAAGCCAGGTGTACAGCTGATTTACATAGGAATACAGTAAAGCAATTAGAGCACCAAAGGCAATCTAGAATTACGCTCCTGCTTCTAGAGAGAGCAGTATCTTAGGCCATAGGGAGTTCGTGGACAGTGCTGTTAGATGGGTTGATGGGGGAATGCTTTGTAAGTATTATAGTACATGCAGGAGAGATACAGCCAGAGAAATTACCAACTTTCATATCCACTATTTCACTGGATGGTGTGTCAAACTGCAACCAGACAATAAACTGTTACACAAGAACTCTGTGACACCGACATCTCTGAAGTGTTAATGAAAACAACAACTACTGCAAGCATTTCCAGATTTGCCATTTTACCAAAAGAACAAAGAAAGCGAATGAGTGCATGTGAGAGAGATTTGCAGAGTACACAAATACTTTAAGGCAATGACTGAATTAAAGTCTACAGTAAGTTTAAACCTCCTACAAACCACTCTAAAGTCATTAGTGACTTGTAATGCAGCTGTGCTTGACAAGGAACTAGGAAAAATGCTCAACCCAAATTAAGATCCTCAAGTACCTCATTCTTTGGTAAAGTCCTCAAGTTTCTAGTTTTCACATGGTTCAGCTGAGGAAGGGAGGCTCTCTAGCAGAGGACATGGCTGCTCCGAGGGCCAGAGAGGATGCCTTTTCCAAGCCTACTGCCACATGAATACTGAGGAAATCAGCAAGGGCTGAACTGGCACGAGAGGGAAGGGCACAACCAGACACCACACCACCACCTGTGGAGGACTCAGGAGGGCAAACCCATCCTGCACAATATTATGGCCTGAAGCAACACATTTCCTACAGCATCCAAGAATCCGCCAGCCTCCCTAAGGCTTTCAAGGACAGATGACACTACTCCACCCTTTCCTTTGGAGAGCCACAAGGTTGACTCTCACCAGTTTTTGGGTGTGCAGCTTCCATGTGAGGAAGGGGCAGATCTAGTACTTTCAACATGCTTAGTGCAATCAGTTTTGTGTCATCTTGCTTCTCCCATCTGCCCTGCGAGCGGTCTGTGTGGCAGCAAGCACAGGAGAAGCACCACTGGGTGAAGGAGTTTGGGACAGAGCCAGTGAGATACCTGGAGTGAGGGTGCTGAAAAGGCAGACAGGGGAACAAGGAGGAAGGTAAAGGGCTAAAGGAGCTGAGCAGACTTCTCCCTGCCCTGGGGCAGCAGTGGGTATCGCATCAGCCGATGAGGCAGAGTCATTCCAGGTGCAAGGAGGTAAATGCTGGGAACCATCAGTGCAATGGTGCAGTTCCCACCTCTTCCCTTCACACCCAAACCACCTCTCCACCATACTCCTTCCTTCTGTACTCTCCTGGGTATCTACTATAACCAAGGCAATCCCTGTGCTCTGTACAAAAACAGAGGCTGGAAAAGGTACTGACTAGCAGGTGTTGTGAGTAAAGGGAACAGCGTGCAGCTAAGGTTAAAAACATCCTCTGACTAGCAAATAGAATTTGCTGCTATCTCCAGGTCAGAGAGGGCTAACACTCAATTCTGTGATTTGTTCCAGCAGGAACTCTGTGCTAAAGCTGGCCATAGTGCAGGAGGGGGCCTGCAAGAACAGATAGACTCAAAAGATGACATATCTCTGGAAATCTGTGCTACAAATCAACTGCAAGGAGAGGAGGAAAGGGATAAATGTGGACCTGCTAGGCCCCCAAATGGGAAATGTAGGACACCTTTAGCCTCCTGTTAGGGAGCTGAGTGGGCTGCCCTATGGTCAGTAATCAGCAACAGCATCCTCTTTGGGGTAAAGCTACCAATGAAATGTTGGAAGGAAGCATCCCTTAAGGACAGTAACACACGAAAGAGAAAGGGAAAGAGCTGCAGCAGTAAGGAAAAAAAGCTGACAGATGAATATGCAACAATTTTCAAATGAACACATACAGCTCCTCCCTGCAGGGGGGGAGGATGCTCATTCTGTTGAGCTCCACGGACACTTCACATTGCTGGGATTGACCTTGTCCTACTCTTAATGCAAGAGGATGTCTCTGTGCAAACAGCCCTCTGACTGCAGACATCCACAGACCCTGCCCCAGGACAGCCCACAGTCTGCCGCTGTGCTGAGCTGATCCTGCTGATGCATGGAACAAGACAGACATTGCTGGGATAAACACAGAGAGGTTCCCTTGTGGCTTAACAGGGACCCAGCCTGACACAAGCTTGTCTTCCGCCATGCCACTTGCAGGGAGAGGGAAAATGATCTGCAGAGCAAGTCCCGTACTTTGAGCAGCAAAAACCAAAGTTGTGGGTGGAAGGTAGAAAAGTTGCAAGGTAGAAAAGTCACAGAAGACTGCAGTCAGTTGGCTGCAGCC
The DNA here is from genome assembly GCF_001715985.3 of Manacus vitellinus. NCBI lineage: Eukaryota > Metazoa > Chordata > Aves > Passeriformes > Pipridae > Manacus > Manacus vitellinus. Next base: position 13,976,443 of record NW_021939546.1, read on the forward strand.
AAAAACACTTTGGCAAAGGGCTACAGCGTTGAAACCAAAGTAGGTGCACCACAAGGAATAATTCCTTACCTTTGACACTGATCTGGGCTGTGGCTTCGATCATGCCAAGGGAGGAGATGGCCACGCAGGTGTAGTTGGCAGACTGCATGATGTTCGTCAGCTCCAGGACATTCCTACCGACAGGCATCTCATCTTCTTTGGTCAGCTCCTCCACACCAGCCATCCACTTCACGTAGGGCATGGGAGCACCTACTGCCACACACGTGAGGTTCACGCTCCCCCCAGGCATCACCTCGTGGTTGCTCGGAGGGATAGAGAATCGAGGAGCAACACGCCGCACTGAAACAAGGAGGACACAGCTAGTAGGGTCACAGAACCAGCAGAGAGCACTCAGTTGCACTCTGGGAGTACATGAGAGGGGTTCAACCTTCTTGCCTGTCTACCCCCCAGGGCAGATAAAATGAAGTGCAAAAGCTGTTCACTACTTTGCCAAATTGCACACACTTTGCTCTCCTTCCTTTGCCACTGGCATCTTATTAGAAGAACTCATTAAGGGATGGCTCAATCCATTCCCTCCAAACATGGCCTTTTGAAATCATATTACTAACATGAAACATTCCTTCATTTAAATTACATCCCTCTAATTAGAGAGCATGCAAAATGCCGGTCACACACTCTCTCTGTGCAGGGCCCACTGAAGCTCTGCAAAACGGAATTACCTGTTCAATTTATTAGCTCTAGAGTAAAGCAGCCCATCCCCTAAACCTCATAGGGTTTGGGCAGGGGCAGCAGAAAGGGTTTCTTTTTTGAATTAGCACACGTGTGCTGCTAAATAAAATATAATTCCTTTCAAAATGTAACTCAGGTTCTACCTTGGCTCAGAAAAAATAGTCACCAGAGCTGCATGACATTGTCAGGGCCTGAAGAGATCACCTTGCTGGGCAGGAGAGAACTAATCCTGACAGATGTGAGATCATATACATTTTGACAGAAGAGAGCTGGGCTGGCAGAACCCTTCCCACCTTTGTGGCAGCTCTTTGGGAGATGTATTCCTCCTTATTGCATTGCACAGCTTCTCTTCATATCAATCCCTTGCTGGGTATTTCATTCAAGACTTATTTGTAAGCAACTCTCAGCTACAATAAACCTCTAAAGCTGCCTGCCATATGCATTCCCGTCAGGAAAATGACACTGAGAAATGAGGCCCCTTCTTCAGGGTTAGTGTTATGGGCCTATTTAAGCAAGGGTGGAGAAACAACTGTGCTCGGTAAATCTTTGTCTCCTCTGGGCAAGCTCATTTTAGTCTGTAGTTAAAAAAGGAAACTGCTTGAACGTGTCTCGCCCAGCAGCCCCGCTCTCCTCCAGCCTCCTCCCCCAGAACAGCGGCCCCGGGCAGCGGCCGGGTTCACGACTGACTGGCTCCCGAGGAGCCTCTCCCTGCCAATTATGCTCTTCCATCAGTGCACCGGGCTGGCAGAGCAGCAAAACCCCCACAGCACTGAGGGCAGGTGGAAATCGGGCAGGAGCCTGAGCAGCGCCAGCTCACAACATGCCACAGGCACAGCTGGCCCCCCGGGCGAGGGGGGTCTGGGGAGCCTTGGCTCTGCTGGCCTGGCTGCTGCCACCACGGCATCTCCACGGACAGTAAAGCTGCTGACACCCCCTGAGCTGCAGAGGTGTCAGCTCTGCTTGCCAAGCTGACTCTTCCCAAATCAAACTTCACTAGTGCTCTCTTTGATGATTCATCCCCAAACCATCAGGCTTGCAGAAATAGACTGAACACAGAAGCCCCCACACTAGCATGTTCAACAGAGCTAAGACTTAGTGATAAATTAGACAATACTGTCAACATCGTGTGTGTACTACACATCGTCTCAGTGACAAAACAGGGCTCATTAGCTCCTTACCAGGCAGGGTAAGGATAACTTCCTTTGCATTTTTTTTTTTGAATGTCTAAATCCAAAGTCTTGCTGTATGCTTCTTTTAATCAATTATTAAATCTCCAATCAATACCTACATGAGAAATCACCAGTGAGGTGTTACCTGACTGATGGGGCAGCGCTCCCCAAATGAGACAGAACTGAAAGTGTACTCAAATGCTACACAGTCATGAGAATACAGACTTAACCTGATGGACATGGCAATGGTTTAACATGATGGTGTGTATTTCCAACCAAAGCATCCCAGCACCATTTGTTAAGAGTTAGGTTTCATTTTCGAATGAAAATGCCGTTGAATTATTCCAGGCAGAAGCTGTTCCAATTCCGTCCCCATCAAAGGACCAAACCCACCCACCCAAGCTGTATTAAAACAAAAAAAAAAACAAATCTTGAGGATAAAGCCATAGGTGTGCACAGAACACTCATGCACATGCACAAGGCAAACAGGCTGGCAGGCACCGGAGGCCACTACAAAGTCAGAGGGACAGTGGTGGAAGGGCAGGACAGGGAGAGGGAAGGTGCACAGGAACTCATGTACAGGGACATGGGAAGACAAGACACTGGAGGACACAAGGCCATGCAAAGAAGTCAGAGCCCAGCATGCAAAAACAGATTTTCACTTCCAGTCCTGTGAGACCAGAGGCAGCACAGCCCGCCACAGACTCCCCTGCACCCCACCCAGTGTCCCTGCTTTCAGGGTGCTCCTGGGGCTGTCTGAGTCCCATCAGTGCTGTGTTGCCCTTGATGTGTCCTGCAGAGGCAGTGGGTGCTGTGGCCATCTCCCCCCAGGGATGCCAGCAGCCGACTGTCATATGCTCCCCTGTGGACAGCACAGGGAAGAGGCACTTCAGAGGCGCTGGGGGCTGTCTCAGCAGCGCTCTGCAGGGCAAAGGGAAGGGCTGAGCCCCTTTGGAAGGCACTCTGCCCTGTGCCACACACAGGGGAGCAGCAGAGGTGGTTAGTGCACTCCTGTGCCTAGAGAAGGGACAGGAGAAAGGCAGGGAAAACTCTCCTGTGGATCATAGTACAAGAGTGTACAAAGGCCTCACCAGCCTCGGCACAGGACGTGCCTCCTGCCCACCACAGCCAGGAGTTGTGTGGGGCCTCAGTTCTCCAGCCTGGCAACAGAGGAGTGGTCAAAGAGGCCTCTGCCGTGCATTTCTGCGACCCAGCATGGCTGAGCTGTCCTCCCCTCGTTAGCACACCGGCAGAGCTGCCGAGATGGGCTCACTGCTCTGCACCAGAGAGCAGCAGCGCCCAAGGCACCGCAGCTGCTAAAAATGGATGGCATGTGTAGGGGTCAGCTCTCTACACGGGAGGGGGTCAGGGCAGTGCCTTTGGTAAGAGATCTGGCCCGGACGATGCCCTGGCAGGAGCACGTGCAAAGGAAGGGATGGACTCCATTGGCCTCCCATCCTCCTGGGGGATAATTGGCAGCTTCTTGTCCCAGTCAGTATGGAGGGAGAAGGGGAGGTGCTGTCAGTTAGCATTAGTGAGAGCTGGCAGAGCTCTCACAGCAGCTTGTACAGCACCATCAACACATTCCTCAGGCTCAAGCCAATGATTTAAGTCGCTTGCTTTTCTAGCCTAAGAGTCTGGTAATAATTTAAATCAGTATAACTCCTCAAAAAGCAGCATTCTCAGGATTTCTGTCCAATTTACAAGTAAAATCACATGGGCTAGCACAGTCCATGATGCTACCTTAAGTGCTCCAGAAAATTTTGTTGTTCTTCATTTACTGCAGCAATGAAATTTCCCTCTTTATTACAATTTTCTCGACATGAATTTGCATTTTTTTTTTAATCTTCTTTTTGGATAAAGATCAGAAGAAGGTGGTTTTGAGGTTTTGCAAGAACAGCACAGGGAAAATTGCTGTGAATATTAAAATGATTTCAATGGACAATAGTATAATTCAGAGGTTTAGTTAAACCAGCAGACTGTCAAAAATGAGATTCATTATCATTCATCCCAAGAATAGGCATTGTAAGGGCTCTGTGCTGCTCCACTATTCAGCACACCTCCCCGTTGAGAGCATTCCCTGGGAAGTGAAGCGAAACCCTGGACCAGTGAGCAGTGAGTGCAGTGCAACCTGGGCCCTTGCCCTGGATATCACAGGACAGGGAGAAAAGACAGTGTGGAGACTGGTTCCCCACTCGCTGGGGGGACTGCAGGGAGGAAGGAGGGGAGCAGGCAACACAAGAGCCACAACGGTTGAGAAATGTTAAAAATTCAGCATGCATTAACATGCACATTCCTTGCCTTGAGAGCAAAGAGCATCAATCGATTGCCTGGCTCCTTTCAGCATGGGAGTGGCTGTTTCCTAACGTCTCAGGTTCCCTCTGAGGGTGATGTTACCCCCTCGGAGAACCAGGGACCCCCCCTCCCTGCTGCTGTCAGCAAGAGCCCTAGGCTCTGAGCTCAGGGCTCTCAGGCTGGTGCTGTTAGTCCCTCTCATGTGCTGAGACACTGCTGGCATCCATCGAGGCCCTGCTGGAAACACAGCAGTGCCAGGAGGACTGCCCATGCTTTCAAAACTGTGCAGTGCTGCTAGGGAAGGGGAAACCAAATTGCTGTTTCCTGCTGGCTGTCCTGGCCACAGTACAGCTGAGCAAATGACAATGCTCACACCCCTCCCTCTAGCTTGCAGAGATCCAGACACCTCTACTTGCCTGCTCCCATTTTTTTGGTTTCCTTCCTACCATGCCTACCTGGCACCCAACTCCAGGCGTCATCTTTCCCCTTCCTGGCACCGCATGGCAGGTTCCCTGTGCACTGCCCCATGGTGATGGACAGTTGTGCCTGTGCTCTGCACACTTCTCTGCTCCTCTCTGAGGCAATCCCAGATGCTCTGGTCCTGCATTGCTGTCCTGACATCCTCTCCCCTTCGCTCCTCCTCTGCATGAGGGATGAGCAGCCTGAAGTCCTGTTTGGTCTGAAGGAGAACTAGGACTGCCTGGGCTGCTGCTCCTCCTAGTCCCAGCACAACCAAGGCAAGTTTGGGGGGCTCTGCTCTAACCCCCCAGCTGAGAAATGCAGTAGTGTGTGATGCTGGGGCACACCTTTGAGAGTATGAGACTGTCCACTTTCATTACTCCAGCCAGGCAAGCTGAGGGATCCCTAGTGCATGGTGTGTGCTCTTGCCCTTGGCACACTCCTATCCTGTCAGAACTCCCGCCTTCCTCAGGAATCACCTCCTCCAAGTCGGGAAGGAGTGAATTTGGGAGCTAACCTCAAACATGACCATCGGTCTGCATGGTTTACTCATCCACAGACACCTTTCATCTCTCCCTAGTGCTATCATTTTAAGGAAAGACTTCAAATGGAAAGGCAGTTGCTGAAGTCTCACAATCTATTGACAGAATCAACAGCAGGAGAGGAAAAATGGCAACCAGAAAAAATGCATTTACAGTCTAATCTTGTGCTCAAACAATGCTGTACTATTTATGCTCCCAATGCATCCTTGAGTGCTGACATTTTATAGACAATTTCCAAAACAGGGCCTTGCCATTTTTTGATTATATTTCAGCTATAACTTTTAGGTCTAATTATTTGCGCTGACAACCACATATAAAAGAGGATATATCATTACAGTGGTGCAGCACTGGAGACACATCAGCATTCAGCATACTGACATACTAATAGCAAAGTAAGGGAGAGCAAGATTGTGGAGCTCTGCAATTTGCATTCTCCTCTCTGAAATTTCTCTGATGAAAATAACACAACATTAAGGAGGTGAATGAGAGAAAAGATCCACTGTATCAAGATAAAATAACTCGTTAATAAATAACCTTGTAGCAGTCAGAGCAATAATTAAATGCATGGGTTAGCAGTACACACTTTTAAGTAAAGCTGGAAAAACGTAAGATGTAATTATCAGCGCCAAACAAATTATAAGCATGGCAAATCCCACTGGAATATTTAGAAACTAATTTCTGGCTTCACATTAAATATTTGTGTACGTGGGTATTTTTGGTGGAGTGGGAAGGAGGGGTCGACACAAAGAATGAGAAATTCTCCACTCCTGCTAGCTTATATCCATTCTCAGCTGCCTCCCTTCAGCTAAGCCATGTGGCTAAAACATTTAAGTGCCCTGTCAAAGGTTTATTCTCCAGAGGTGCCTCAGCCATCACAGCAGTGCTCCAAATTTACTGAAATCAGGGAGGCTTTGGGCCTTGGCTTTAATTTCTTCTCTTTTCTTCCTTGTTCTCATTTTTCATCGTTGTCTTGGGCTCAGGTAATTTTATCCTCTACAAAATCTATTTTTAGAGGGTAAACAACAAAAGGTCCCGTGCCTCAGTACAATCTAAATGAGAGCACGTTCCAGGGAGAGAAATGGGATCGAACTCAGTGTACTGGAACAACTGCTATGACAACTTGTTAAAACTTGTTCCAGTGACGATTATAAGATCAACTCATCCAGGTGCCTGAAAGTATGTGTCAGAGGAGCCAGGGTCTCTTCCCTGGGAGCAGTGCTGGCCTGGAGAGCTGCTGTGAGCATCCCTCACCTCCAGTGCTGTGGAGGGACAGGCCCGCATGGAACCTGTTTGGTGCAGGAGTCATCTATAGAAACTAACTCAGGACTTCTGCCAGAAACACCAGCTTTCCTCAGCATGAAACCATGAGTGCCTCAAGCTAGGTCTGGAGCTAGATTTAATTTAAAAGCTGGAGTCACCTTTCACTATTGTCCTTTATTCATCTCTGGCTCTCTGAGGGCAGGAAGACACAGCACAGCAAAGCACAAAGCAGGTTTTGCTGAGGGGCTACGAGCTCCTGTACACATCACCACGGGCCTCCCTGAGCCACCTTGGGGTATGTCTGGGGCCTCTGCCAGAGCTGCCTTCTCTCCTGCCAGCAAGAGGAAGACCCAGCCCCAGGGAAGAAATCAGAGGCAGACCTCTGAGCACGGAGAACGGGTCACCGCCAGAGCGGGGACTGCCGAGGAGCAGGGAAGCTGCCTCAGCACGAGGGACTGGCATCTCAGCCAGCTGCCCCTGCTGCCTTGTGGCAAGTGAGGGCAGCATGTTGGGTTCTCCTTCAGCTGAGAACAAAAGTAAGCTTTTCGCCTCTAGAGAAAGTTAAAACTTTTAAAGTTACAGGAGGAATTGAGGAACCTGCTCTCCCTAGCAGCTTGTGAGGGGACTGGAGGTCATTCTGATCTCTGCTTCCAAAGACTGCTCTTGATCTCCAGCCAGAAAGCAGCAGCAGTTTAGAGGTATTACACTTGCACCTAGCATAGATAAAGGGTTAGAGAAGGACACCACATACAGCAGCATGCACTTCTTCCTACCCTGCCTTTGACAAAACTGCCCTTGCTGGTATTCGCATGCAAAATATATTCTGTGCATTCTCAAGCAACAAAGGCATGCAAGCAAAGTATCAATGCCATCACCAGAGTCACAGCAAACAGTAAGCAGATTTCATCAGGCACACTGTGGCTGCGCCTGGAAAGGAGCCAGAATCTGGAGGGGCCCCTCCCCTTTTGGGGATGGCTCTCCTCTCCCTACTGGAAAAGTCCCATCTGACGTGGCGTACTGTAGATGGATAAGAAGTGAAAAGGACCAACCTTCTCGCTGATCTGAGAGATGAAAGTTTGTTTTGTTTGATGGCAGAGTGCGATGAAGATGAGGAGGGAATAAAAAAAGACAAGGAAAAACACAGAGAGTAAAAACAGGCCAAGCTTCATCTGTCCGCACACCACTGAAACGACAAGACAAGACTACAGAGGTCAGCCACGGCTTCCCACCGTGCACACACACCATTCCACGGACAGAGTGCGCCGCACCGCTCTGGCCCGGAGCAGGGCCGGCCCCTCCGCCTCCCGGACCCACTCACCACTCCTCAAGGCAGGGCAGAGGGGACCTCACATCCCACACATACTCACACGAGGGTGCTTCAGGGACTGCCCTGCTCTGGGCCAGATGCTGAAAGCACAGACACGTTTACATGTGCAAAACGCTCAGGCACACGCAGACAGAGAGACTCCAGCCATCACACAGACTGCTCCCACACACCCACTCCAGCTACAGAGATGATGGCAAAGGCACTTTAAACCCATTTGACCACACGCTGGGAAGAGCACGTACGTAGATCTGAATTTTATAAAGTATGAAAGAAATGCTCCAAGTGGTGAATGGAAAAATCTTCTACCATGAAGAGCTGTTCCCCCTCTCCAAACAAAGAGCTAAATGCAGCAGAGAGGTATTAGGCAAGTGACAGACATGCGCAGTCTCAGCTGGGCTCAGTTTTGGGAGAGTCTTATTGGTACTGTGCTGTGAGTGAGAGATGGACAAGAAATCAGAAGGACAAAACACCCAGAGAGAATTGAGCAGGTCCCAGTTTTTGTTCCTGCGGGAGAGACAGTAGAAGGTTAGTTGCATTTTCCTCATAGACAAAGAAGATCTTATTTCTCTAGCAGGAGTGACCTCACTCCAGCTACAGATCCATGGTGTATCAGCTGTAATCGAACCCTCACCGAGAGAATACACAAATGGATTTGATAGTTAAAGACTGCTTATGAGTCACATTTTTGATGGGGGAAGGAGAAGGTGGGGGGAGGATTTTGCTTTCCAGCAGAAACACTGCAAATTAGAGAACAGCATGTGGCATTATACAGTGCAACAGTACAGTCAGCCACGTCCAGCGACCAGAGGACAGCATTTTAACCAACATGACATGGTACAGGCAAGACAACAAGCTACCAATAACAGGTACCACAGTGGCCTACAAAGTGCAGTGGAGCTTGCTGGAGAACAGCAAAACACTTGTTTACATTCCTTCAACTGAACTGATACCAGGGGACCTGAACCAGCCAACTCAGAGTTAAACTGGCCCATAAATGAGGGTCACATCCAGCAAGGAGCCCCACCCAGGCATCCTCAAAACAAACAGTCCTAGCTTAAGGTTCAGGTTTCCTCTGGCCTGCTTCACACAGGGGATTTACCTCTTGGTCTACAAAACATTAACATAAGGCTCATTTGATCCTGCGAGACCCTGTGATGGGAGGGAACCTTTTTATTGCTGCTCCCAAGCTAACACTTTGTTTCCTAATCTAATGGAGCATATCACATCTGCATGGCCTCAGCAGACAATGAGGGGCTCCTGCCTTCTGCTCAGCTCTTCCCAACAGGGAGGATTTGTTTCCTGCCCTTGCCCAGGAAGGACAGTGGTTCTGGCAAACCAGACACGCTCGTGCACGGCTGCATTTCTGGAAAGCAGCACTAACATTGCAACAGGGCAACACAAACTCCAAGTGCTGCCAGCATGGACCAACCTGCTGCACCCACCGGGACTGTGAGACTGAAGGGTAAGAAGCTGAAGGGTCTATACTGGTGGATGATGCTGGAACAGCTACAGGAACACCTGTTCTTGCTGCTGAAGCTGCAGAGCCACCCCCTGCCCTTGGGGAGGACTGATGGACCCCAGACATACCACGGGGACTTGCTGTGGTGCCACTTGGCCTGCCTGGGGACAAGGTGAGGGGTGCTGCTGCAGCTGGGGACAGCCAGGAGCTTTTTTTGGGGGGGGAATCCAGCAGGAATTGCATGCCCGTCAGTGGGCATGGATAGGAGTAGGCTCCAGCAGTGGCTTTCCCCACATGTTGACATTTCAGATTAGAGGTGGAAAAGAGGAGACACATATGAAACACACTAATTCAAACAGATTACTTTCTGGTTTGTCAAACAGGAACAAGTTTAGGACCTGCTATTTGTCATTAATTGCTGGATTATCTCTTAATCTCTTTTTATATTAGTGGCTTGTAAGGAATAAAAACCAGTATCAGGCTATTTTGGAACAGCTGTAAGGTGAGAGGGAACACCTGGGCAGCAAGTTCTGCTTTTTCTTTAGTTAAGGCTTAAACAGCTGTTGCTTTATCTGAGATAAACCTGATAAATGGCAAATTTAAAGTTTCATCTCCTTACAGATCCCATTCACATGCTCCCTTATCTCCAATTCCTTATCCATGTCACTCCTAAACTAGGAAGCACATTTTATCAACAGTTTTTGTGCTTTTATGCAGAACAAATGACTCTGATCAGTGACAGTAAATAACATCTGCCACCCCCACCATGTAGGGACAGAGGATTTAAGGCTGGGGTTATCCAGAGTATCCCCTGTGCAGAATATGACAGCTCACTAAGCACACCACCTTGTTCCCAACAAACCCGAGCTGCCTGGCAGCTAAGTTGAACATGCCTAAGTCTAAGTGCAAGACAAAGCAAGTCAAGTGAGGCTAGCAAGCTCCAGAAGGTAAAAATGGGGCTCCTTTTGAGTTCCAAGTTGAAACAGCAAAGAGCAAGGCTGTCTCAGAGATGTGTTGGATGGCTCCCGTGCTCTGTAGGCAGAAATTCCCATGCCGATTGAATTTGGCTTTTACCCTGCCACAGATGTGCTTGTCTATGCAGCACTCTAACCATAGCAGCCTGTTGCAGAAAGAATGAATTTGGACTTATGGGAGGCTCTGCCTTTGAAAATTCTTGGGCATTAGCTTCCTGAAACAAGGCAGGAGACTGTGGCCAGGACATGAATGCACAGGTCTAACTAGATCACTAGCCAGCTAGATCACTAGCTCAAACAAAGGAACACATTATGAAAGCTTTTCAGAGTGGGAAGCTAATACTTTCCTGAAAGCAACAAGAAAGTTCATTATCCCAATTGGCTCTGCAATTCTGCTGGGAACTGCTAGCATCTGTCCTGTGCAAAAACCCTCTGGTGCTATGCAAGGCATAACTATAACGGCCAACCCAGACACTTTGGAATAAAAAAGACAGAGAGGTTAACAAAAACCCAGAGGGGGATGAACCTGTCCCTGCTTATCTCCAAAAGCACATCTTGTGTCTCAAGGACTCCACATAAATCAAATTTTATCCTTTACAGCTTTTAGTGGTATAGAGGAACAAAAGGACAGATTGTCTTTTTTACGCCAGATTACATGAGAATAAGACAACCTCCCATTATATCCGATGAACAATGTTCTCATGCCACAGTGATGAGTATATTCCATCCTAGAGAGACAGACAGGATGCTCAGGGCGCCCAACCATCCTTTCCCATTCACAGTGCACACACATGCATGCATGAATTCAATTAAGAGTAGAAAATCTCAGAGCACCAGAGATGTATTTCTTAGCCCTTTGTGCAAGTGGATATGGAAGGGGAGGGAATGGACATTTAGTTGGCACAGATATGCAGGCCTAATTGTTCCACAGACGTCTGTGCAGGTCATGTGGGAAAGAGGTTTTCAAGTCCATTTCTGTGTTGCATTATCATGCACTGAGCCACCAGTCACTCTCCTTCTATTTTCCATAAAGGTCATTTTACAAATAATCAGACTTGAGCCTCACACTGCACTTTGAACCATCAAAGGACTTTGCAAGGAATAAAACTGTTAAGCTTATTTAGTTGAGTTCTATAAAGCACATTGAAATCTTAAGATGGAATGTGCTCACTGAAAGACAAAGAACTACTATTTATTAAACCATGATCATTAAAATCATTATGGCACAGCAGAATGCTCAGAGCAACACTGATGGTCAACACACTTCATGCCAGGAGAAAAACACGACAAAAATATTCATAGTAATATGTGAGGAGGAGAAAACTTGGCAGAAGCCTCCATGTGCTTCTCTGGCTCTGAAGCCAGGCAGCTCCAGCATGAGGACAGACACAGCTGGGGCAGCATGAGCCGTGGTTCTGAGTGAGCAGTGTCTGTCTGCTGGTGTCACGTGCGGCACAGCTCGGGCTGTGTCATCCTGAGCCTGCTAACAACCAACAGAGGTGCCCCTGCCCAAACCACAGCTGCTCTGACCTGGGCTGCAGCAGCATGGCCACAGCTTCAGCATGGAGAAGCACCCCACGGCAGAGGAAATGAAGTCAAAAGTACTGAAATCCCATAAAAAGGAGTGCCCTTTCTTTATCAGTGTCACCGCCCTCTGTCGCGCTGCTGGGCTGCAGCGTTACCTTGAGGTCAGGACTGCACAGAGCAGGGGGATCGTGGCCCTTCAGACCTGCAGCCTCCTCAGCCACGTACCAGCTGCTGAGGGCTACACTCTGTGGCCTCTGCTGCAGCCTGGTTTTGCTTCTTCGAGTGGTCCAGGGCAGACATCTGTCCGAAGCAGCAGTCTGGGTCATCCAGTCTGATTCAACTGCCAGTTCATGTTTCCTGTCATCCAGGCATCTCCCTCACAAGTCTCTCCAGTCTCTGCTTGCCTGTGATCGCTGCCAGGCCCTCAAGCACCGGCAATGTCCCTCTCTGGGCAAGTACTGTCACCCTCATCAACCCTGAGGACAGGCAGGTTTAACGGAGCACATTGCCAGAAGTGTGCATGTAGCTGGGTTGTAAACAAGAGGTTGTACTCCCTTGTTGTTCAGCAATTTTTCAGACATCCCCAGTTTCGGTTCCTGACTGTTCAACCACTGTCCTCAGCTTCTACTCTTCTCCTGGCAATAGCCTCAAGCTTTGACTGCTGTTGCTATTTTAGCCGTTTTAATATTATATAAGCAGAAAATGTTCTTTTTCAAGGCGTCAAGTCTTGCTGCTCCAGGCCCACGTCAGTCATTCGGAATTATTATTATTTACACGAGGTCCCTGCTGCAGTAAGTATCATATAGCCACAAGTAGCCATTTCGGTGAGCTCCCTCCATGTCTGAGCCTAAGCTAGTGCCAAGTTCCCAAGGGTAAAACTCTGCAGAAGCCAGAGAATTGCTGCTAGGAACAGAGCCACTATCCAAAATTCTTTTTGGGTGATGGCTCCTTGGTGAAATTTGGCAAATAAAACTTCGGACTCCAAGCAAGGTTCCCTGCTGCCAAGTGAAACACTAGCCTGGCCTTTCAAAAAGCAGATGAAGAAAGCACAGATTTTTGCAGTAATACCATTTCTATTTACTGCAGTCTGATTTACTAGTTTGCAATTTGGGGAAAGAGCAGACAATTCAGTTTTAAATGGTCTTTTTCTAAAAGTAGCTGTGTGGCTGCTTCTGGATAGTATGTGTAGCATTTTGGGCCAGAGAACTCACTGTGCTTGCCCCACAGGGCCATGCCCTGAAGGCCTGAAAAGCAGCACTTAAGAAGTGAAAACTGGGCAGCAGATTTCTCATTTGATGAGAAGTGCAGGCAATGCTCCCGTAAGTACTGTTCTGTAGGCATTGCTCACTGTTGTAAGTAGCACTGGGGAACACACCTAGTGAACTCCACAGTGTATTAATAAGGATATTCTTCTACACAGCCTTCCTGTTCATCTGCTTCACTGAAGTAGGAAAAAAATAATGTCATGTGTAGAGAAACAGAAGGGTGAAAAAACCTCTTCATACAGGGAAAGAGTCAAATAACAGTGCCACTGCTGTGGGGTGCACCACACAGGCCACCACCTTCACAGGCATTTCACAGGACAAGACTTTTGGCTGAAAATGTTCCTCTTTGTGCAGAATGTCCCTGAAGCTGTAGGCAAATGAAAAATGAAATGCGTTCATTAAAAACCAACAGTGTAAGTGAATCAGTGCAATTATACTGTAGTCCCAGTGGGCATGATGAAATGACACCACCTTTTTCTTTTTTCCACACTAGGTCCATTCTGCCTTCTACTCTTAAATCAATTTCTTGAATGCCTTGAGTAAACTTCTTGGATCTTTTGCTACTAAATTAGACAGTAAGCTCTCTGGATTAGAGGAATCACATCTTCCATATGTTTCTATTCCCTTCCCTTCTCCCTTCAGCACCATCAAGTCCCAAATCTAATCACTGTTACAATATACTGTGGTAGATGTAACCATGGACCACAAATGAATGAGTGTTTCCTCATGGTGGTAACAACAACATCCAAACCAGCCCTGGCAAACATGCTTGTGCTCAAAGGGCAGGACAGGAATATGACACTGTCCCCCCTTCAAAATCCCTGCTATGCCCCAGATAGCCACCTCGCCCTGGCACACTCCCTGCTCTTGCTTTCACCCTGTTCTTGCTCCTCTGATGGTCTGGATGTTTTCTGCAACCCTCTGGCAGTGGGAGGCAGTCAGATCCCAGTGCCGAGCCCCAGCCCCATCCCAGCTCAGCAGCAGCAGCCAGATAGACCCATCAGTCCACAAGCAGAAGGCTTATGAGGGTTGCTTTCCAGCACACTTAGTAAGATGAAAATAATAGCTGCAAGGAAAATGCATCCATTTTCCTTTACAAATCCCTGGTGTGGAAATGTTTTAACTTTTAATGAAGTCCATCTGTGCAGAAGTGCTGGCTGTAAAGGATTCACAGAGACAAGACACTGGTGTAGCCTGCTCCTTCCTCCTCCTGTTTTTTCACTGATACAGAAAGCCCTGAGCAGTGCCTGGATACTCCTTCTCAGCACCCAGTCTCTTCCTTTGTTAGCGTGAAAAGTATAAAGATGCTAATGAGCCTGTGCTTTCCAACACAGCCCCCTCACAAAGGATTACCTGGGAGGCTAGGAAAGGGGAGGACATGATCAAAACCATAAATCCCAGGAGTCAAGAGACAAGCAAACATTTGAACTATTAGAAAAACAATAGGCTGTAAATGAGAGCAGGCACAAGCAGTCCCAAGAACTCCACTGCGGAAATTAGTGCTGCTGCTCCACACTCAGCCATGTTTCCCGAGGAAGTGGCTTCTTGGGTATTCACTGCAATGAGGTCAATCATTATAAAACCACCAAGCAATGGCAGTGCAGCCCACATACTTAATTTTCACTGTAATTTAGCATTAATTAATGTCCTCTCTAGCAAAGATGCAGGCACTTCATGAAGATCCTACTCCAAGTCACTGATCTGTCTAATGACAACACTGCAGGACTATCACAAGAAACCTCCCCCTAGGGATTATTTTATTCTGCATTCTAGACCTAAGAGAGAAAGATATTTTATTTTTTTTCCTTGCTCGTTAAAGAAATATTGTTCTTGGTTTGAGTAACTTTTTGAAGTCTTTAACTAATGTAGTAACAATATGACTTTTTCTTTGGTAGAACATTTGCTATCAGAAATTGTAAGCAGAAATACCATCTAAGACCTGGAAAGTACAGGAAATATCATCTGATAACAATTTACAGGGTATTGCATCTTAACTATACATCAGGACTTTATCAGGATCACACGGGTTGTAAACTCACATCGTAAAGATTATGTGCAGGAAAAAGGCTTGTTCCAAAAATTTATGTGCAAAAAAAAAAAATTACAGTTAACAGCCAAACATATGCCTAAGAACATGCTTTCTTTGGTGAATGTTGGGGTCCTCTCGCATGTGCAGACCATCCATGGCCCGTGCTTAGCCCAGACAGGACAGATGAAAACTTTGCTGAGCAGCAAACCAAGTGTAAAATTCAGTGCACTCCTCAGTCCTATGGGATTCATTTGCTAAACAAAAAGCGTTTCGTTAGTAAGAAATAGTGAAGTTGTTAAGAAGATGCTTTTCTACCTCTTGAAGCTTCTGTGCCTTTTTTCAGCCACATCTCTACAGAAAACAGAACACTGACAGTCTGAGCATGTTACAGGAAGCAAAAGCATCCCAAATATTACAGCAATGCAGCTGGGTATCCACAAAAACCTACGCAACAACAGCCAACCTGGTAACTAGAATTCTTTCTCTCAGAGTGCAAAGGATCAATCTGGGATGAGTCTTAGTACAGCTTGCCTGAAAAATGAAATTGCAAGAATACAGGGAGTTCAAAATCATCCATAAGTACATCGTGAGAGTGAAATGAGTGATTCCATTGCATAGATATAGCTTCATCTTCTGAACATGCTTAATTGGATACTTCAGTCTTCCAAAGACTCTTATAATCCAAATTACGCTGCAAAATAGAAAAGCAGTCCCCCATAATAAGCAACAAAAACAATGCCAGAAGCCACTCCTAGAAGCAAACACACAGCCATGAGAAGACTTTTATTATTCTCATGTCCTCTTTCCATACTAACCAAAGCAATACTGTATTTTAAGACTGTATTTTCTTTCTTCAAATCAGAGGAAGGAAGAAATGAATATGAGGTTTTATTATTAGACTGTTGATTTACTACATGGAAATAAAATCTGGTACTAACTTCCTAACAAGCAATGGGTTGCACCAGCACAAGAATGTTCTTTCTCCTCTTGGGAAACCTGTAACTACATTTCCCAAGGGTTCCTGACCAGCGGCTCTGGTTCTACAGAGTTCTCTATGAAGCAGCACATTTTTTTTCTTGCCAAAATTAACAAAAAGTGCCCTTGCTTCTCTCCAAGCTAATTCAAACACCTTCAATGTAGAGTAACAAAACTGTCAGGAGACCGTCCTAATATAAAACCTAGTTATTTTGGTATGTTGAAAACAGTTTTAAATTGGCAACATAGCATAACCATTAGAAAAATCACTTTATATGAACTGTGGCTAATTTCCAGCAGGTTCCCAGTGTGAGCCCTTAATACCCAGAGGCTCAGTCATTGATGCATATAAGATGGATTAGGACAACTCCAAAGAGATATTCAGTTTTTAAAGGTACACATTCCAAAGCAGAGGCCTAAATATTGTCTCACTATAGCTGAGCACCTCTGGCTCAGCAGAGCATGACCAGTTTTACAGTACTCCACCAAAGGTTAGTTTATACTAAGAGGATTAAGCACCACTTGATCCCAATTAAAATAACTATGACACAAAGTTAAGGAGTTCAAGAGAGAAAGGAATTCCAATTCTGCCCATATTTCAGCATTTTACATAATACCACATAAGCAGCAACAACAGATTTCCAAAAATGTGAGTCAAAAACAATGTGGATCAAAGACACTATTGACCGTAACTTGCTGGTTTCTGAGAAAAAGGCCCCATCACACAATCCACCGGCTGTGACTGGGGAACATACTAAGGCAGGGAACACACTCCTTCACTGAAAGCCATGGAGCCTTTTGGAAAGGAGGAGAGTGACCTCCTTGGGTGGATGCTGCTCTTACCTCGAACATAAAGGTTAGCTGGGGCAGAGTAGCGGGTTCCTGCGCTGTTGGTTGCAACACATTCGTATTTGCCTTGGTCTGACTCCTCACTGTTCTCTATTTGCAGAGCTCCTGTACACAAACAAGATGAAACAGACAATTCAGGTTACGGCAAATCTGGTAATCAAACTGACAGCCTCTGAAAAGGAAGGCCATGCCCCACGCTTTTAAGGTATCTTCCTGGATAAATATTTCATGATGTTCCCTGGACCCACAGGATACCAGCATGCAGCCAAAGGTACCCAGTCTGCTGTTAGAAACTTGTGGAATTGGTTATTGTTATTTTTCTAATGTGCAGGGAACCAGTTACTGTTGTATTTCCAACCACCCCAAGCACTTATATTCATTGCTTCAATAAAGGAAAAAACCATACACATACGCATATATTAATTACAGCTTTGTACGGGATTCCTGTCTAATAAAAGAACCTTTAATAAGCCTTTAATCAAAACAGCCAAGCACAAAGCACACTAACTGTAGCTGTTTGTTTCTTATCTGATCCACACAAAGCTTAGCAAGCACCCAACAAATTGTGACCTTCCTGCAGAAATTGGCGGAGTCCCATCCCTCCCACTTCACCACCCTTCCTTCCAACAGACATCCCTTTTTGAGAAAACACTGTCTTTAGTCAGCTTTCTCCATGTTAGTGATCTCTTTCTTCTTTCAGATTTCATTATACATGATATAAAAAGATTAGACACACAGCCTGAGACAACAAAGATACACACCAATGCAATACACACAATTTGCTGCATGGCACTCTCATGAAAGCCACCCTCCCTTTGTCCCAGCAGTGCCTGCTCCCCCAGCTTTGGTCAGGAATAGTTGCTTATCCCAGACTGCAGATTCCTCAAGTCATGATCTGATCCCATCCCCAAAGCGTCAGATGCATGAGGGGCACACCTAAATAATGGCAGTAACTGTCAGAGCACACACAGTAGCAATTTACATGGGCAACCTGCACAGGACTCATGATGTGGAAGCGAGCAATGGTCTAAGGTGGTTTTCTCTCATCTGCTCAGTCTATTCCACTGGTGTCCAGCACTGCTCGGCCTGGGAGGCTGGCCTGTCATCCAACTTCTTGCCTGGCACAACTGCTCACACCTAAACTCCCTGAACCAGGCTCCATACTCGGATTAAAAGATGGAGATGCAGAGAAAGTAAGCAGCAGGATGCATATGGCAGCAATCTGGCACTGCAGGAGTGCACGGCCCCTGGCAGGCTGCTGCTCAGCCTGCTTCCCCCAGGCATTGTGAGAGTAATTTTTTAAGTGTCCCCAAGTGCCCAGATTCTACTGGTTAGGACTGCCTGTAAGAGGGCCACTCTGCTCACAAACCATATACTGAACTAAAAAACATTAACTCCTTTGCTTGTAAGGATTTGAACTCATTTCTGCCTGCCACGGTTCAAAATGACCACTGAGAGCCGCAGTGAGAACAGCCAGGGAAATTGCCTTCTCCCTTCTTGCTGGTTCAAGCTGCAGAGGTCAAACTCCGTTTTTCATATCATCAGTACAGAAGAAAAACTAATGTGAATCAACCACTGCCACCTACATTATTTAGAAGGATAAATTGAGACTGTAGCATAAGCCTATATGTCATGGGGAAAAATGAACTTCCCTGGGTTCTGCCATATAATAAAAATGATGTACAGAGCCCTCCCTATTGTTGCATTAGTGCTGGAAATGAGGCTTCAGCTAGACAGAGAAAGCTTGTTTGCAAAAGTCTTTCCACTTACTAACAAAAGGACCTGCCAGCCTGCCTAGCCACAGTGCTCTCTGGACACACACAGGCCAAAGCCTACAGAGCTCTTCTGCTTAATTCAGGGAGGACAGTGAATTTCTACACGCTGTCTGGGAAAAACATCTTCAAGCAGACAGCAGCATGACAGGCAGTGGAGCAGGACGAAGCTTCCTCGCATTGACACGATACAGAGAAGCAGAGAATCTAGAAATGGAGAAGACCTATTACATTACTTTGTGCATCCCTGGGGGGCAGGGAAGGATTGCTCCCTGTTGTAAATGTACTTGTGTTCTGTCCAATCCCATTTTAAATGTGCCAAGTGATAGGTCTTTCACCACTTCCTCAAGGAATTGATGCCACTGCCTTGTTATGCTCTCTGTCAGGAAGATTTTCCTGGAACTCACCATATATTACCCCCTTCGTAATTTCTGCTCATTACTCCTTGGGCATGCATGTGCTGCAGAGCTCATTCCGAGTGCTTGCATCAAGCTTGGCTGGGAAAAGCTACCTAATGCAAAACATACCCAAAATTAACAAAAAACCCAACTGGTTGGGCTGGGAGCAGAGCCAGCTTCAGGTGACAGGCAGGTGTGTCTGCCTAGAAAAAAGTAATATCCCTAGCTAATCCTGCCACAAACACATATCTTTTAACATGCCCCTTCTAGCCATTTAACAGATATCACTGGTATTTATACCCTTTATACTTGTGACCCTCATGTCACTTAAATGTCAGTCAAAGTATTTTTTATCTCTAGGGACCTCAACAGCAGAAAGAAAAAACATAAGAGGATGAAGAAAATGAGGGCAGAGGGGAGTTTCAAATGACATGCTGTTAATGCCTGTCAGTTCTGCAGCCAGTATGGACCAATTTCTAAAATCATACTATGAACATGTAACATGTGTCAGCAACTGCCTACAAAGTGCTCAGGGACATTGGGCAAGGGATTCTAGTTTAGTCTGGGTTGGCACAACTATTCAAACTAAGGTGTGTCAGGAGCAAGAGAAAACCTAGAGCAGAAGGAAGTTAACGCAAACCTCTCAAGTGAACCAGAAAGAAAACAGGTACTGCAATAAATCATCATTAGACAAACATACAGATCCTGCAGCATGGCTGACAGCGAGCAGAAACTGGAAGGATCATGGTAAACTGATGGCAGTCAGCGGGACCACAGGGGTCTTCTTGAAGGACAACTTACAACTAAGTGATGGATCCAGGAAAGTGTAGGGTGTCTCAGAGTACAAAGAATTACGAATAAAATTAAGAAGCTAAGACGTTTCCGGGATCAGAAAGCTGGAGACAGAAATGCATCTGAGACTTGGGGAAAAACTCCCTACGTATAAAATGCTCCCAGCATTAGTTCAATGATCCCAGAGAAATTCAATAGTTTTGTCTCTCGGAAGGTTCACATCTAGGCTGGACAGGACACAAGGAGTGTAGGAAAGGAAGAACTGAGTTCTGAGCAGCTCCTTTCCCTGAAATTCATGGAAGCTGCATCCAAAGACTCTCAAAAGCGCAGTGAACTCCTTGCCTTGACAAGTGCAAAGGACCTGATTTCTATTCCTAGCCCTGTCAACATCTCATAATCTTCTGCGCCTCTGCAAACCAGGGCTAGGAAGGCTGATTTACTTTTATTCATTACTTTGGGATTTATGTTGCACAAGTTGCTGAGTAAGGTCTTGTCCACACAGGATGTTCCCGTAGATTTCTCACATGGTCTCTTCTAGTGCTCCTGTGCCAGGTGCCCTGTTCCTGTTTGCAGGGCCGAGTCCTGACGTGCAATCAGATAGCATGGCTTCAGAGGATGCATGAGGACATGCACCCACTGCCATCAAGACACGCACACAAGCACACAGAGGAGCAGTGAACAGCTTGTTTGGGGGCTTCTGGGGCTCTGCAGCGTTTCTTGCACATCAGAGTGAAACCCTTCCCTGCGGAGCAGCACTGGAACTCTGCTGCCTCCTAAGCCCCTGAGCCACAGCAGGGCTCCAGAAGGAGAAGAGGGGCAGCTATTCCTCACCATGCTCCCATGTCAGTCAGTCTTGCTTGTGGCTCAGATCTGCTCCCGATAACACAGCTTATCAGAGAGCTGACAGCTCCTTAGAAAAACCCCTGGCTGCTCTCCAGTGCCACGGAGGACGGTGACGAGGCAGAGCTTTCTGGGGTTGAGGGCAAGAGCCAGCTCTGCTGACTGACAAGCATTCCTTCTACTGTATTCCTTATTCCTCTTTCCTCTGTGCTGGTATCTCCTTGCCAGTCCCTCCCCTCCTCTCCTGGCTTTTCTTGTGCTCTTTAACTCTGGCACAGACAGCATAGCCCCGTTAGCAGCTTTCCAAGATACTTATCTATTCAAATATACTTGTGCTCAGGCAGAATCATTAGTTGCAGTGACAGTGGTTAAAAGCAGCATTTAAAAAGTGCACTGCACAGAGAAAGCACGGGAAAGGCAAATCCTGATAAGGGTGCTGGGTACTGTTGTGCCATGGAGGGCTTGTCACTCTCTCCTCTAGGTAACAAAGTGAATGTAAAAGGCTCTGTGCCACCATACAAATTGATCTCTGAAATCCTGCTCTGTAGCCCATCAGGTGCCTATGCTCTCTTCTCCCAGAGAGCACTGCATGGAGCCAAACACAGCAGATCCTGGGGGGACACTCTTCCCTATCTATTCAGCTCAGAGCTCCATCCCCAGTGGTGGAAGAGGTTCTTGTTCTTAATTGAGGCGTTCACAGCCTCAGTCCTCCTGGCTCTCAACATGGGGACTGACTTTTTACCCTGGTTATAAAATTCCAGACATGGGATTAAATGCTCCTGTAAGTATCCCAGAGTTAGAGGAACCAGGCTGCAGTCACGGCACTCATCCAAGGAAAGGACTTGTAACAGATGTAACAAACCCAGTTACCTGACCAGGGTCTTTCCTCTCAGTGAAGAGGTAAATTTTGCCCATCCTGCACACTAGAGCACATGGCTACCCCTAAACCCCTCCTTTCTCTTTACCCCTTCCTCCCACCAGCTTCCTTCACATAAATACTGACTGCAGCACTATTTTTAGCCCTGTCTTCAGCCAGGTGCTCAGGTGTGGGTCCCAATCCCTTCAGCTAGAAATTCCCTCCTAGAGAAGGAGAATTCCTGTAATAAAATCCAGGGAGCTGTGGAGCAGGATCAGAGGCAAGCCCAGATCAAACAAGGACCCATAAGTGTGAATATGGTGGAGAAAGAGACACTGTGAAGCCCCAACAATGGAAGAGCTGGACTCTGACTCCCTGGCTGCTGCCTGAGATAACCAACACTTGCCATGAAAAACCACCAAAACCATGCAAGAGTCACTAATAATGAAAATAAGCATTTCCCATATTCATTACTTTTGGTAATTTATAACAGCAGCATCTCCCAGCTGTTACAGAGGATTGCACCTAGCCTCCACCAGCCACTGGCACTGCCAAATATGCAAAACAAGGTAACTACAAATATATTTTCATTGTTAGTGTTCATTATGGTTATTATGCCTGAGAGGCCGGTGATTGGCATGCAAGGGGCCTGTTCTGGATGGCAGCACTGCTGAGAAATCACTCTCCTGTGCACCAGAGGCAGCTGCTGAGAGCACCCGACTGCTGCCATGAGCCGGACTCGGGCAGAGAGCGAGTAACAGAGACACAACGTGCTCAGCAGCATGAGGCCTCCTCTTAAGACAGCAGAGTTTCAAGATGCTCTGATCTCTCACTAGCAGGTACAGGAAATCTCGGGGGACTCTGCGTCAGATGCAAGACTACAGCACTGTCAAATGCACAGTAACACCCCTCTGTGCTTCTAAAGGGACATGAGTCAATCTGAATTCCAACAGCAAGAAACATGGCATTACAAACATTTCCAGGCACTACCCCACCCAAACACCCTCTGACACCGCTCCTGCAAGCAGATCTTCTCATTTTTAAATTGTTTTCCTTTTGCCTTTTCTTCAACCCCCCCCCCCGACTGGAAAAGCTCAAGAAACAGGAAGAAAAAAACCTATCACACACAAAGTGCAACCAAATGTACAAACACATGCTCAAAAAGAGACAGCAAAATTCTTTTAGCTTCCTCTAATCCCTTTGGATAGCTTTACGCTCCAGCTCGCAGGATAGCGTCGAAATACTGGAGCTATATTTAAACCAGTTCGCCTGGGACTGGAAAAGGTTTAGCTGCAGCTATGCAGAAGTCGGTGTGGGTGTTTACCTGGCTTCCCAGACAGCTTCTGACACCCAAGTGAGCTGATCTAAAGTTAATTCAGACAGACCTCTGCTACGCTGACGTCTGCAGGGAAGAAATACTCTTATGTATAGGAACCTCTGATATTTCCTGTGGTGACAGAAAAGTAACAAATAAATCTGACTGGAGAGGGATAATGCCTGAGATGATGATATTTCTTTACCTCCTCATGTGCATCCGATCTAGTGCCTGTTCAGTCCAGCACCCACCAGAAACACAACTGTGCTCTGCTCTCTCTTACAGCCCTGGGCAGGAAAATGCAGCCAGGTTTCACAAAAGGTTGAGTGAGTTCAATTGCAGAGAAATGGTGGAAATTAACATCTTATATTTTACTTTGAAAATACAAATGGGGCAGAACTTGCTTAAACATGGATTTGCTGATACTATCTGTGGGTCACCTTAAGAAGCCAGTTATTGCCTAATCTGACAGGCATTTATCAGCTCTGTGTCTTTCTGATGAACAAACATGGATTTCGAGATTAAATTACTATCTGGAGCAGTCCCAGAGGGGTAAAAAGCGAAGATACTAATAGAAATTCTGAATTACAGATGGGAGCTCCTCCTATTTCAGGGAAGCCAGAGATGTCTTGGACAAAAAGAACCAAATATGTGGGGTAGGGTCAAACGAAATGTTTAGAGACAAAAAATCTCCTCCTGTTTGGAGGGGTGCATGGCAGGGCTTCTCAGGCTGTCCTCTGGCTAACCACACACTGCTCCCTGTGAGTGGGTTTGCCATCACTGGCACAAATGTCTTGGGTTACATCCCAAGTACTCCAGACACACAACGCCTAGCAACACAGACACAGAGGCAATCAAATCAAACCAAAACCACCCCTTCCCCCCCCAATATCATTACCAAAAGGGTTCATTAAGAGTAATTAGTTCACCCTTCCTTTCAGACCAAATTAATGGATTCCAAAGCATCAAACTTACCTTAATGAGGAACAAGAGTGCAGCTGGGTATAGAACATGGCAGAACAGTCACTTCTACATGGACACAACCTCACCATCATAAAAGCACTTTCATCTAATCTGTCGTTATCTTTAGAAATTCAGTGACCTCCGTTTTAAATAAAAGGCATCAGGCTGACAGAAATCCTCTAGGAGAAGCCAGAGAGCAGCACGTGGCTTCTGTTTGCTCTCACAGAAATGTCATCTTTGACATTCAAACAGGACACATATATTTTAAATAATGTCAAGAACATTCTCAAAATACCTCATCAGGACTCAAACGGGGGTGGGGAGGGGGTGGGGGGGTGCGGGGAAACTTATGTTTTATGAGATGGATGGTTCTTTTCACAGAGATGCGATCGGTTCCCAAGCAGGACGTATGGAGCATCCATGTGGTTCTGGTGCTGAGTCACTAATGTCATCAGGCGTGCGGGGAGGCCCTGGGATGGCTGCACGCTCGGCCGGAGCTCGGAGCACCCGGCTAGTTAGCATTCCATCTGTCATCTCGTTTTAGGATTTGCAGCAGAAACGGGAGATGAAGAAATAGTTTTAAGGAGCTTGTAACATCACAGCTGTCAATCTCCAGCGTTCCGAAGGGAGGAATGACAGATTTATAAGCCCATTCATATAAAAATAAGGTTTGCAAGTCTTTTTCCCTGACCCAGATTTGCTACAGAGGCAACTTAATGCAAATACGTACCAAACGGCAATTCACATTTACTCTAAAATCACTTAACAGGAGCTGAAAACATTAACCCCCAGCAACAGAACCAGTTCCAAGAGTCAGATTATTAACTTCCAGCAGTGATTCAGGGAAAAGGGGGAGGAAAAGGGAGAAGGAGGAAAACTGAACAAACGAGGTCGTGTTGATTTATAGGTAGTAGTCATTCTGTTGAGAAATCCAGAGGTCAATCAAGAGGGGTAACCAAAATCACAAGAGAATTCAGAGGGGCCTTAGCATATAACACTGATTAACATGCTAAAGTTAATCTAAAGAGACAGCTTTGAGTGTTTAGGCTAGAAAAAAACAACACTCCAATTGGGAAGTCATTACTGGTGCATACGGGCTGTGAAAAGTAGCCGGGACTGACTGTGCACCAGGCTGGGCTGGGCTGTCAAACCAGGAGTGGGTTTAATTAATGAAGGCTTAAACAGCCAGATGTCCTTCTGATTCATCTATTTAAAACAGATCTCTGTGCTGCAAAGCAACATCGGCACGTCCAGCTCAGAAAGGGGGGTCTGGGGCAGTGGTTCTCCACTCTGCCACCACATTAGAGGGTTGGTACACTTGAAAAACAAACATGAGGAACACAAACAAAGGTACTCCTTATCCCAGAGTCATATTTGCGCAACCTTTCAAGAATTTTTCTCCTTCTGATGAGAGTTTCATGCCCATCAGCAGCAGCAGAGAAGAATTTGACTGTTCTCTTGTGAAAATGTTACCTCCATACGCTTACACCAAAGCAATCCATCTAAAACCCCCGAGACACAAGACCTCAGAGGCCGCAACTGCATGGGAAGTTCAGAGACTTGCAGGAGCTGCAGGAGACGTCAACTCTCCTGTGGTGGAGGCCTGGGACCATTTTCCAAACTTTTGCAAACTTTCCGTTGAATAACCCCCTTTCAACAGTGCAAAATTGCGATGGATGAGTCTACAAGAAATCACGCTAAAACCCAACCAAAATAAACACACTAGTGGGAGAGTGCAGATGAGCGAGAGTGCTGGCAGAGTTAGGGCTGAGAGTAAAAGCTGGAGATGAGAAACACCGGAGGAGAAGGGACAAGGCAGACAGGAGATGGAGTGACGTGACAACTGGAGGCACATTTCAGCATTCTTACCTCTGATCGGTGTACCACCTGGTGAGGTAATTTGAATGCAAATAAGATTAGAGAGAAGCATTAGTACAAAGAGGAAAGGAAGAAAATTATAACTAAAAAGCAGAAAGTTGTTTTTTTTTTTTTAAAGCTAGAATTTGTATTAGCGCAACAGGAATAAACAAAAAGAAACTGATGTGCAATAAAAGTCAGAGTGACACTCTCAGGAGGTTAGTAAAGCTCATCGCTTCCAGGAGTGCAGCATCCAGCCCTGTATCCTGCCATTAAAGCCCCACCCTCACGATCAGGGGCCGAACTGAGCTGCCCAGCTGGCGTCGCTGGCTGGCCTCACCACTTGCATTCACCCCCACCACTGTTCAAGCAGCTGAGATGGAGGACACTTTGGGAAGATGGTGCAGTGGCCCTTCATTCCTCATACAGAGCAAGGAGGGTGTGTCCTGGGGGGCTGTGTGACCGTGACTGTGCTGGGCAGGAGGGGTGGAAAGCGCATGGCTGCGGGCACTAAGTGCAATTTTGCTTTGAGGTTAGAATGACCAGTGGGACAAAATCTGCTCACTTAAAGACATTAAACTAAGGGGAGAGTGTAATAAATCAGTTTTGAATCGTTCTCCACATTCCCATAACCCTTGCATCAAGTTCCCTCTGGCAAAGAAATTGGTGTCACGCAGAATTAACTTTCCATACAGAAATATTTCGAAATGAAGTAGTTTCTGGTAATGTAACAGTGGCATGCTAGCCAGACCTCTGCTGTTCCTGCCTAATTTGGATGTTAGCTGGAGAAAGGAATCCCTACCCTCTTTATAAGGCACTGAAGATAATTTTACATGCTGTAATGAAGAGTATCTTATAAGGAGGGCTTCTCTGGGAGTGAGATTAAATTATCCTGCTGCAACAATCTATAAAGGTTCATTTTATGAGGTCACTGTATTTAGCAAGTGGAGGATCCACTGGTCACTGTCTGGAGTTCAGGGTACAATCAATACCAAAGCATGATGGAGAAGCTCCAGCTGGGTAAATTTGCAGGGAACCCTTCTAATCCCCACTTTTGTCCCCTTGGTCTTAATTTGCACATATGAAGGCTGTTAGTATAAGGGAGAGATTCATGCAGATTGAATCTGTAGGCAGTTCATGGTATGTGTTGGTTTTATGCAGATTTGTAGGATCTGAATACCAAGCACTTACCAAAGAAAACTGAGGAGTTTAAACAGACAGAAAAACAGGGTTAAACAGGACACAGTGTGTCAAATCATGTTCAGTGTATTGATTAATAAATACCAGTATGCATACAAGAGTGTCGTGTATCTCAGATTTACAGCTCATTCCATTATCCACAACAATGATCACCCAATGGGATAGAAAGACAGAAAAGAATTTCTGTAAATACAAAGAAGGTATATTTTAAGCACATTTAATTTGCCTCTTAAAAAGTAATTTACAATATTTATACTTATTCTTTTTCTTTCCTAACTACCCTTCCTTTAGGCAGAGTCCTTTTTTGAAGTAGGAACAGCAATTCAAACTACTCATTTTAGCATTTTTCTCTGCCAAGATGACATTACCCCATTTTAACTTTATGTCTTGTTATATTTTCTGATGTTTTCTATCCACAGATGACTGAAGCATCAGGAAAAATCTTTCAGTGACTGAAGCTGTGGGTAATCTCACGCTTGCAATAATAAATCTGCTGCTTACTTATCTATCTTAGTAACTACTGCTACCCTTGACAGAACAGTTATACCCAGAGATACTTGCATGAAACAGCACAGCCATGGAAAACAGGGTTATTTCTCTTTGCCTGTTTGGAAAGTTTGCCAAGTGATTCTTTTTGTTCTCTTTGGTCTAGGGCCTTCCCCCTCTGGGGTATTGTGTGCCCTCTGCCCCATCCCTTCCACAATTTTCAGAGTTAAGAAAAGCATCCCACAGTGTGTCACTTCCCCTGGGAACAGTGCAATGACTTTGAGCACAAGCCCAAGGGGCAGAAAACAGGACTTCCTTATCTCTCATCTGGCTGAAATAGGGTTTGTTGCTCTGTCATAAAACATAAAAGATTTGCAGCAAATCTTTAAATCTACTCCCTGTAGAGGCCAAACACTTTCTCTAATATGCAATTGTCTACACAGAGCTCTAGAAGCAACTGCACGCTTGAAGCAGATTTCCTAAAATGTTAAGTGTGGCCAGCTCATTTTTTCATGTGTTGAATCCCAATCTTCCTGGCTTCCAAATGTAAGCCAACCCCTGTGGGAGCAACACAGACGCTTGCTGTATTTAGTAGCACAGTGTTTGTTCAGTGTCTCTCTCACCTTCGCAAAGTTAAGACATTCCCTCTTCACTCTGAGGACACCATTACAGAGAGTGTACAAGGCTTTTCTGTTGGACCACAAATTTCCTCATACAGAAGGAATGTCCTTCCCATCACATGACAATTCATCTCTGGCTTTTGACCTTTCAGGGTGTCCCTCAGAGGTACAAAATCACAGCATAGAGGCCACAGAGTGCCAACATAAGAGCGTCCATAAGTGATGCAGGTGTCATCACTCAAATGGTTACTGAGGCCAAATTGTGCCCTGTGACCACCAGGCTGCTTTATGCAAAGGGTACCCCAAGATCAAACTTCAAACCCAATTCCTTCTGTTTGAAATGTCTGAAACACTCATTATGAAGTTTATTTCACCTTCATGATAACAGACACAGTAACAGCCCATACATTCACCTCAGTCAGGCACCCAAAGAAAGGCAAAACATAAGATGATACACAGGAAAACCCCACAAGGTTATTTGCATCAGTATTTCCCAGTGTGGAGAAGCTGAAGAAGGGACTTCACTCTGATGACAAACTTACCACAGACTTACCAACATACCACTTCCTTGTAGGAACCTAAACCACTGAAAAATCACTCCAACATCAACAGAGAAACCAAAGTTCTTACTGGCTGCAGCTGAGCACCAGAGGCAGTGCAACACTGAATCCCAGAGAACTCTGACAGTGCTTTCAGCTACTTCCTAATGTAGAAGTGAAAGCACTACAGGAAACACTGACTATTGTCACAGGGAGTCTGAATGGATCCCGTGACCGCTGTGTGCACCTCATGTAGCAAGACCCAGGTCTGCAGTATTGGTTCTTCCAGGACACAAAACTTCAGCTGTCACCTGGTTGGCCACAATATTGCTTCAACCCCTCACTTAATCAGTCCTTTCTGAGAGCATCCATCCTTGTGTGGGTTCCCTGATCCTTTTGGATAATACTACCCAACCCTCCCTCCTTTGGGCTGTCCTTACACACCTTGTCCCAAGTTGATGCCCATCTGGTGTCTGGACTCAAGGCTGTTCCTTGCCAGAAGATGATCACATTCTGCTGGGTACTGACTGCTGAGTATCCCCAAGGAAGAAGGACATGGATGCCACAGCCCCTTCACAGGGACAGGCACCACCTCTTTCTGCATGTTTGTTCTGTGTATGTTGGGTATCCCTTCCGTTTCCAAATAAGTAGTGCTTCTACTTGATAGGATCAAGACTAAAATGAAAACACTTGCTGGTAACTCTGGGAGCAGAAATGCAGCAAGATGACTGGCTCTCACTGCTTCTTTGTTACAGGCACCTCCACTTTTCCAGAGTGTGACTGAAGTCATCTGCAGAATACTCTCCTTGCAGTTAATTGCCTGAAAGCCACACTAGGGTCTAGGGCACGGTTCCTTAACTCAGTTAATTGATGGTGATTAAAGGAGAATGATATTTTTTGTAACACCAAGTTCTTTATTAAATGAAAGACAATGCTTCCTGAATTGTTGGTGTTTCCTTACATGGCAAAGGTATCTGTATGTTAACATTCAGAATAGTCACTCTAATCTGACATTTTGTTCATAAGTTTTCTGAAGAGCAAGGTGGAAGAGCAGTTCTTCAGCTATGAAACTCACTGAACACATTCAAGAGCTCTGAGAGTATGAATTCCATATGAGTTGCTTTGAAGTCCACAGGAGCTTGTGATCCAAGAATCTTCACAGAGGAACTGTGAAGCAGCAGCACATCTGATCTATATTGGGAGAGTTTCCACCACATCATTATCTAATTTTAAAACATGGTTAGAGGTGCAGCACTGACCCTTGCTGCCAGAACTCATGTGTGTATCACCTGCAATACTACAATGTCTCAACAGTTATAAAATCAGTTCAGCCAAACAGGTTTTGAATTTCTTAGCATGCTGGGAAGTTTCCCAGCCCAGGGCTGGCCTTAGATCCTGTGTCAGGGACTGAGAAGCAGGGAGTGAAGCTATGCACCCTCAGGGAGAACAGGGAGTTGTCCTGAGTCATTGCACTTGCAGAAAAGCAACCTCTCCACAAGAGGTGGGAAGTATCAGCAAGATGAGCAAGGGAGAATTTGGCTACAACCAGCATGAGTCAGAAACTTTGCTTTTGACTTGATCTGTGATAATGGAGATGAGACCCTGTATTTATTTGTGCTCCCATCTCTAGAACTATAAACTCAACATTTACTGGCAAAACTACCCAAGAGCTGGACTTAAAAAAGAATTCAGTTTTACTCAGGAGGAAAGATCTATGTATTGGTGAGAAAGAGTTAAAAAAAGCCCTCTGAATTTAAAGAGTTACGCTGTCAGAAGGTACAATAAAAAATGCATACACACACATATAGATATAATTAGTAAATGAGGGATGGATTTATAAACTGTGCATTTGCTCCTGACAAAGACACCAATCCTCTGGGGTTAAAAGAGCCTAAGATGATGGCTTGGATGTCTTAAACCACAAACTCTAGTACCTTGACAGATGAACGGAACTCTAAAAACTGATGTTCAGAGCACCCTCAGGGACATGATTTGACTGCATACAAGTTCAAAGACCTGCCTGCAGCCCCCAAAGCACTGCCAGCCCACATAACTGCAAGTGCCAGAAGAGAGCATCTCTCCCAAGCATGCTGCTTCTTTACCTGTAGCTATTTATTCCATATCAGGAGCCTGAAAAACAAAATCATTCCTCAACCCCCTCTATAAGTCGGACTCTAAAGCTGCTTTGACCTTCATGACCTTTATTTCATACATCTGAATACTAATATATTATGTACTCATTGAAGGTCAGACACTCTATTATATACACAATACTGGGCTCACAATGTGCTGGAGCTATTTTAACTATATTACATCTGTCTAGCTTTTATTGGGTTTTAATTAAATGAAATTAAATGAGCGTATATTTAGATTGAGATAGTATAAACTGACATTCATGCAGATATGCCAGGCTGACTGTAAGATATGATCTTAATGGAGCAGAGACTTTGCAAACTATTAAACTCTCCCATTTAATGAGGTATCTATTTAAACACTCTTTTCTTTGAAAAACAAAAAGACTCTGCCCCACTACGGTGTAGTGCCGGAGAGCTCAATTAGCACCTTGCAGAATGAATCAGAAACTACCCAACCCATCACAGTGCTCACACAGGGTGACTGCAGTCATGTCAGGGAGTCTCAGGTACTTCAAAGCACAGGCCCTGCTTTATGTCCACTACAAACACGGGAAAAAGCCACAAATGCAAGCAAGGGTTGAACCTCTGGCCCATGAGAAGATGTAAACTTCGTGCTCTTCGCTCATGCCAGGGCAGAGCAAAGCCTTGGTGAATCTTGGCATTGTATCATCAGGTCCCCGAAAACAAAACTTCAAACTCATATTTGGAAGTCTCTTGCACTGAACTGCGGAAACCTCCCCTTACTACATTAGAGAGCTAATCAATTCCTTTTGTGAGTCTGAGGATGTGTGCTGCTCATTGATTTCTAAAAGGTTCCCTTGACACCTCCCTTGGTAATTACTGTGTCTTCAGCAAGCAGCCAGCTCTAGAGTCTGAATCCCAGGTGAAATATTCAATTGAGATGTTGCTCAAGAACAGCGAATAGGAATCAAACCTTGGACCCTGTGACAGGGTTTACTAGTTTGTTTTTAAACTTTCTATCTCACTAAACTTGAGAAGCAGCTGGTAGAGAGGCAGCCAAGTGCCTGTGAAAAGGAGGCTGGAGAACACATAGTGAGTGCATCAGAGGCTGCCTTGCTGCTCATTTATGGTAATTTCTGATGCTGATTTAGTCAGCTATGAAGTGAAACACACCCATGTGCACTTTCCTATTGCTTCTTCCTAAAGCTTCTCAGAATAATTAACAAGTGTGATATTTTCTTTCAGCACAAACAGATCAAGATTAAACCATGTTGTGGGGGAGATAAGCTAAAGGTCACTGGGAAATTTCATAAGCTATATATGCATTAGTATAATTAGCACTCACTGGTACATCAAGGTGGGACCAGGAGTGTCAGGCTGGGTTCTATTTTTGATGAGAATGATGTCTCATTACCCACTCCCCCAAGTACAAACCTACTTCTTACCATCCAAGCATCGTCAGATGTAAGCAGAGGGTTCCAGCTATGGGGAGGTGTGTCAAGACATTCACCTTGCTAGGAAGAAGATGGTGTTGTCCTGGCAGCAGCACTCATAACAAACGACTTTTGAGTGCCCAGAGATACATCGTGGCCAGGCAAGGCAGTCTGTCTCTTATGTGACCAAAGTTGTTCCAGCTCTGTTCCCTTCTGTACTTTCTGTAGGGTACTGGGGGCTTTTCTTCCCCCAGACCAAAGCTGCTGTGTAGTGGTGCTGTGCATTGTTGTTAAACAGCCACTCTAATTCATGCTGGGGAGCTCCACTTCATCAGTGAATAAAGTAATGTTTTATTTTCTTTAATTCTCTAATGGGCCTTACAGTCCTGGGAGACTGAACAGTCCAGCAGAAGAACAACAGTTCTTTGCTAAAATGAGTGCATTTTTAGCCACCCACGAGAACTAACTGTTTGTATTTCAAAAGGCAGCATTTGGCTTGTCAAACCAAAGAATTTAAAAGAATTGGTATATTTCAAAACTGTGTGCACCTTCCTTTGAAATCTGTAGAAATGCTGCTTTTTGGATTTTTCTTTATTCTTGTGGTGTCCCATAGCAAGGATGCTAATGAGCTCAACAGAAAGCAGAGCACTGTCTTGCAGTGTCTGTGTAAGGAGTAAAGTCGCCTATGACCACTGACTGTAAAATCTCAACCAATATCTCATTATCCTGATTCGCACTGTGCTCCTATTACAAATGTCTGAGACCCACTGAGTTGGTAGTGAAATGTCTGAGCCTACCAAGGATTTGGGGCAATGTCAACATGGTCTACCGAAGAAGAAATCCAGGTGATGTTCCAAAAGGTATGTCCACTCTAATGTCTCCTTTTAAGAAGCCACGATATCCCGCCAGAGAGGATCAGCTCCAAAAACTGTTTTCACATTGCAAAAGAAACAAGCTCAAAGCACGTTGACATTTGGGTTTAGAATTGCATTTCAGGGGAAAAAAAAAATAACAGCAGCACGTAAAGAGAAAAGGGAGGAAGAGCGAGGAGGCTGGGAAGGCTTACTTGCTTTGCCACCTTACCCGAGCGGAGTTGCTTGATCCGTCCATTGCTAGTCGCGGTGTCGACAGGCAGGAAGTCCTTAAACCAGGAGATTTCGGGATCAGGGTTCCCACTGGCAGCACAGAGCATCGTGGCTGTGCGGGCCTTCTCCACCACCTTCAGCTGCGGGCCCATGTCAATGGTTGGGAAGCCAGCTGGGAGGTGGTCTTCTGCAGGAGGAAAAAACACACACACAAGGTTAAAGAGAAACGCTGGGGCGTAGCGATGGGATGCAGTTGCAGTGACAGCAGTGCCACGGCACAGCATCTGTGCCTCTGCTGGAAAACAGCAGCCTGACTTCCCTACTGAGAAGGTTATCAAGCCCTCAAAGCACATTAGGCTCTATAATGAGCATTCATTACACCAATAGAAGCTTCCACTAAATTTAACTCCATTTAAATCAATTGCCTTGGGAGAGGTCCATAATTTTCATTGATACGTAAGCTCCATCTATTGTTGTTAATAATTCAGTAAAAGCAGGTATTTGCCTTTTTGTGGGAGGACTGAGTTGAAGATAACAGACAAACACAAAGCCAAACAGTTTGAGGCATCTTGAAACACAACAACTAAACAATAAAACCCCTTAGAAAGGTCCAGAGAGGCCCATTTCATCCTTTTTTTTTTTGACTAGGAACATTCTGTCACACTGGTAGGATAGACTGTAAATCTCTTCCTCATGTCCCCAAATCTGATTCAGAAGGCTTTTAGAAACTAACGAATGTAAAGCTAATGAGCCACACTCTGCTCATGAGCAGCCTGGCCAGAGTGTGCCATGGCAAGCTCCTGGTGCATTTTCTGGGCTGTAGAGAGCAACAGTGGTGCACAAGAAATGGCCAAGGCGCGCTCTGGCATGTCTTACTGCAATACCTTGAAAAGAAGCACCCCCATAACTGCTAAAACCATTCATATACAGCAGGTAGGAAAACAGTTTAATTGGGTTTGCTGCTGCAGAGCACGCTCAGGTAGGCTGGGTAGAATACATTAGGCAGCCTTCACTGATAAGCCAAGGCATGCTCCAACATCGTCATTCAACAGCAGCTGCAGAACTGAGCTCATTTATTCATTCTGTGGCAAGATGTACTGTACTCTGCTAAGCCTGAACTGCAATCAAAAGGACATACTTTCGCAGAAAAAAAGAACTTGAAGAACATTAAGAAGCTTTTAAAGCACCAGAAACTCAATTATTTTCAGTATGTTTCTTTATTTCCCCGTTTTAAGGGAATTTAAGCAAACCTTCTTCTTTGTCAAATCCAACTCTGCAAGGTTCCCAGCTCACTGCAGTGTTTAAACAAACAAGACCTCAGCCTCTCCCCCAGTCCCAGAGGAGTCTGAACTTGCTGCAATCTGATTTTTCTTGCTATCACTGTACATCTGGAACCATACCCCTCACTCCTCACAGGAAGGTACTAGAGATAGGCCACCTCAGGTGCTTCCTTCTACCTGTACTGCCACACCTGCAGCACAACCACAGCCTCTGGTGGCTAATCTTACATATTTCTCCCTAAGATCTCAAGAGAATTTCCAAGACCCTTGACTTGGTTGCAAATCAAGACTCTGTAGCACAAGGCAACATCTGAAAACAAAAAAATGCCGGGGAATATTGTTTAAATGAGAGGGACTATGAAGCATTGAAGGTTTTCTACAGGAAAAAAGGTTCCCAATGTTTATTAAAAGCACAAACTGTATTTTGTGTCCCAGACTGGCCTCCTGAGAAACCTCTCTCATCATGAGCAAACATAAATGGAATTATATTTTTTCTAAATGAAAGGTACCACGAAAACTAGTTCTTTTAATATTTGCTCTCCATTGATTTTCAAAGACAAAAGGTACATAGAGCTTAACTGGAAAGACACCAGCACCAGCATTCAATAGCAAGCAACAGAAGCACTCAATACTGAGCAACCACAATGAATACTCCTACATGGCTGAAAAGAAACAAAAGAAGGGTACACACAGAAGTACAACATGGTATAGACTGAAAAGCAAAGGGAGACACATAGGAAAAGCAGTAAACAATGATAGTCCCCTGGACTGAGGCCAAGTTTGCCTAAAGTGCAGCACCTTGCTATTCAGGGTATTGAAAGCAGATGTTTACTCTGGCAAGGCTGAAACCCTGAAGTGATCTAATCTAATCACCATGATTACCATTGACAATCTCTTCTGGTTTGTACAAGATTTTACAAAGAATGCACACTGAGCTAAGTATCACCCAGTTAACTCCGTCCAAAGTCTGTGTGTGGAGGCTTAGCACACAGCTAAAACCTGACACCAGCATTTGTGCAAGAAATCTCTTCCTGCCTGCAGTGATCCTTGGCCCACAGACACGAGATCGATCAGAGGGTGCTTCACAGTGTCTGATCCACAGGTACACAGTGCCTGCTGCACTGAAGTGACTGTTCAATCAAAATTAGCAGTTAGTGATGAGTCACAGACCAGCAGGAATTACACGATCTAACCTTGGCTTCACTGAGTACAACAGAGACGCTGATTACAAACACCCAGCAGCAAAGCTACCTCTGCTGAACCAGACCTCTTAGGTCAAGCCTTTTCTGGACTCCGAGGTTACATAAAGTGCTGCTCCCATACCATCCACCCCCTGCAGGTCCAAACCATTAGGGAGCCCAGCTGAGAATGCTGTGCACTCAACACCTGAACAGAAGGTTACCACCACTTGATGACCTTCAGTACCCAGACCCCACACTGAGCTGGACTCAGACAAGCACACGTAGGCATGCAAGGCTCATGTGATCTTCTCCCTCTTAACTGAACACAAGCCCCAAAACTATTGTGGCAAACGGTAATAGAGATATAATGCATCCTTTGGAGTCAGAGACACAGGGGGTTCCCTGGGCTAGCACTGGTACTGGTACAGCACAGTTTTCATGCATGCCTGGAGCTTGAAACCACCAAAACTCCAGCAAACAGCACTGGCATGCCTGCATCTATCACAGCACACAGGAGGCAAGGACTTGCTTGATCCCTTGTCAATCAAATGTGGAGGCAGCACTGGTGTTTAAGAGCAGCAGTCCAAGCTCGCATCAGTGTGAGATGAGATGCCAGGGGGAATCTGACAGCCGGTCTCTGATGACACCTCAGACACCAGAGTTCACCTCATGTTAGTTCTGGGGTAGTTCAGGGGACGTGCACTGGCACAAGGTCAGCTCATGGGGAGGCCAAGCACCTTCTCCAGAGACGGTCCAAGGGCCTCAGGTGCCTGTGCCATCACAAGATGGGGAACCTCAGCTACTTTAGATCTCCCCTGTACTGTGTGGCTCTGGCAGCCCCCCAAAACCCTCCTGGAAAAGAGTGACTTTGGAGAAAACCTGAGCTGGTCACACCGCAGGGCACAGCCCAGAACAAGCCCACGCCTGCCCTGCCAGCAACACTCCTGCAGAGATAACGGGGCTTGGCTCCAGCCCGGCGTGGCCCTGCTGACTTCACTGGGAGGGCCAGGGATGTCTCTGTGTTCAAACACTAAAGGCGACGTTAGGAGTTCAGAGCTGTTCTTGCCTTGCCTTCCCCTCAGGCAAAAGTCTAATCTAGGTCTAATTATGAGGCTCAGTCATGTCTCCTTTCAGCCCTTGTTAGCTGTACTAACTTGTCTGCACATGGAGCTCTCATCAGTAATAGCCAAATCCCTATTCCAGCCAATACCTGGATACTCTTATTCTAGAAACTGAGTTTGTCAGCACTTGGCTTTATTCAAGGAGAGCCAGTAGTGCCTTCAATGCACATTAAAACAGGCTATGAATCTGCTTTCAAGTGCATACCATCCAAACCAGTTTTTCTTTCTTGGTTTCAGGGACTTTCAGAAGGCAGGCACTAGGTTAGAGTGAGCAAAATCTAGGCACAACACGAATTTTTCAGGCACTGAAAGCTCTAATTCCCTTCATGGACTACAGCACCAGTGGCTGAAATGACAGAGAGGAAAGCAGGAAAAGAGGAGAGAAGCAGGAGGAAAGGAGAGAGAAACAGCAAGAGAGAAAAAACAAACGAATGGGTTTTTGCAGTTACAAACTGAAACTTGGAAAATCCACAATCAGGCTGAGGTCTTGCTAGCAGCAGTCACCAAGGAGCCAGGAATGTCCCTCTGGCATCTAGTGTGACAGCATGGGCAGAGGATAGCTCCTGCTCACTTGACAGCTCCCCCCTTTGCTAATCTTTCTGAGGTGACAGAAATCTAACCCCTGCTCTCATACAGCTCTTTTGTGCCACACATTTCTCTATCTTTAAGGGAAAAGCTAAGGTAAGAAACCTTTCCCACAGCGCCAAACTGGAGCTGAGACCTCCTTCAGAGCAGCTGCAATTACACGGCTTGATTTCCAGCTCCCCAGAAAACTACCTTTCTTGAGGATGCCGCCGTGGGACACATACCCCTTGGTGTGTCCTTATTTTCTGCAGCTCTCCAAATATCAGGTGATGATAAGGGACACGGAGGCAGTTGCAATTTACGTCTTACAAGAAGCACGGAGCAGCCCCAGCATGGAATGGTGTGTGGATAACAGCTGCTTACAAAAAAGGCCTGCAGAGGAGTCTGTGGTGAGCACAGCTGTTGACAGCTGAATCCTGCAGGATTTACCCCCAGGATTTTGCTCAAAACTTGTAATCTCTCACAGAACAGAAAAGTTGCATATCAGGTTCCTACCAGCACACTGTGCAGCACTCACTGCTCTTGCAGCCAAGCAATTGTGTTTTGGGGGTCATATCCTGACATGGTACCTGTAAACCTTCCCCCTAACACCGTGAATTTCCTCTGTGCCAACACAGGAAATGGTATTTTAGAAATGATAGTGCAAACTGTAAACACGTTTATGGGAGTTATTTGTCACATTCTTCTTCCTATAAAAGCCAGGGCTGCTTACTATCATGAGTCCAATTGCTCAGACTGCTGAGGGAGAGAAAAAAAATTATACCAAATGTAATTTGGAAATAGCAAAAAGTAGTTTTTCCATGCATTACAGCTACGGCTGTGAGGTTAAATCTCTTACAATCTATCAAACCCACTGCCCCACTGGAAGGGGTGTTCTCAACTCACTTCAAGTGAGATATTTGGCCTTATCCCCACACAGGGCTGGAAAGGGCTTATCTGGGCCACTGGCTGCCGCCAGCCCACATCAGCTGAGGATCTTCCAGCCCAACATCCATTTTAGGGTCTTGGAGGGATGATTAAAACACAAAGCTGCTTTGTTTTCAATTCTGCCAGCTATCTGAAATCACTCAGGAGTGTGTGGTGTGAGGGACAAGTCAGGAAATGGATTGAGGGCAGAGAGATCTCTGATAAATGTGTTTGACTGTGGTCAGCATTGCACAGGAGCAGGATACACAAACCAAAAGCTATTTCACATGTTCCACAGCCACTCGGTGTGGCAGGCTGCAATCTCACCCAGTTCACATCACCAGGCTGAACAGATCCTGCTCAGAGGCAGTGGTCTGATGCACTGTAACACAGGAAGCTGCAGGGGTAACCCTTGTCTACTGCCAGACTCATATTTGGTGGATCAATGGAATTACTCTGCAAATTTTACAAGCTTCTAAATCTCCCTCTGAGATGCTGAAACACATTAGCAAACGCAAAATTATCAGTGCAAGGACAAGAGCCTGGGTAGTCGGCAATATTAACTAATGAAAAATGCAAGCCAGTAACGTTGCAAGCACACTACAAAGCAGGACATCTGTTTGCTGAATAAACAGCTCTGATTCCTTCAGCACAGGTTACCCAGCATGGCTATTCAATTACTGCAAGACAATCAAAAGCAGTCGAGCAATCCGGCGGCCCAGAAGGACGGCATCGCTTTACACGATAAGCAAACCCTGACATCGTTCTGTCCGGGTTCAACTGAAGCTGCACAATGAGCATTTATTTTATCAGCCATTTTGAGGCGATGCTCTCTTTCCACATCCTCCTCCTTACAAAAGTCCCCCAAGAGGTGCACCGCAAATATTATCCAAATTCACGGTCTCCAAAGGCTGCCCAGTGTTGGGTGGGAGGAGCACACCGGTGTGTGCTCCCTGCTGGAGCCAACTCTCATGGAGGCTAATGAATACCCCTGTCGACACTGGCACCGCCTTGCAATTGCCCCAGGAAAAGGTGGGGCAGCGAAACCAACCTGTTTCAAAGGCAGCAAACTCTTAATTACTGGTTTAGTAAGTATAAAACAGTTTCAGGCAGGTAGAAAATACAAACATTCATCTATTGATGACAGGGCTTTTAATGACAAATCTGCTGGCTTTGTATGACATCATGCCAACGTGACATGCTGAAGCCGTGTACTGAAAATGGGGAGAAGGGTGCAGATGAATGGGTGGGTGTGGAAACGAGCTCCAGAAGGACTTCTCTGTGTCACAGTGTAACCACATGAATTACTGCACAAGAGCTTACAGTAAACAAAGTATTTGCTATCTCTCAGAAAGATCACAGCAGCAGCAAAACAGTTCTCAAAAGCAAGAATCTGAGTCAGTTCAAAACAAAGAAAGTACTGTAAGGAAAATTCAAGAAAATACGAGACTAGACATGGCAGAAGAGGATAAACTGTCAAGCAGATTCCTGCTCCAGGGGCTCACAGCGTGGGAGCTCAGGGGACCTGCTTGTTCTAGAGGTTGAGTCCAAAAAACACCCGATGGAGACAGGGTTACTCTTCAAGAGTCAGAGGCGTGCTGCTAACATTGTCCTTTCATGGCTGGACAGCAATTATCTCCATTTACAAGCCCTGACACCTTCTCAGTAGTGTAGCTGGTCATTCCCAAGCACCTGTGTACCTCAGAGGGGAGCAGGATGGCTTTGCAGAGATGAGCGCTCCTGGGAGCAAGCAAGACAAAGCAGTGCCTCCCAGCTCACTCTGATGAGGAATCAGGCTGTGCTCCTGCCAAGTCCCTGTGCTGCTTCTCTCCATGCTCCTGCAAGCACGGTGACAAGGTAACACACTGTCACTGCAGCAACTTGTCACCTCCCAGGGCTGAGCACCCTGCATCTGCCATGCACTGGCACCCAGTGCTCCCTCCCACCCAGGGGCAACCTTGGTGCTCCAAGTTCGAGGGGACACTGCATCCCAATGGGATGAAACAAATTGTTTCTCCCAGTCCTTAGAGATGCTGCTGTCACCCAAACAACTTTCCTACAGGCCTCATGATGCTTCTTGATCTGGCCCAAGGAACTGGCTGGGACAAAAGATGATGCCACGGATGCGGGAAATTAGGAAATTTCCATTAGGAAATACTTCCTCCTTCCCTTTGAGAAGCACTGCAGCATGCCACTACCAAAGCCTTCCACGGTACACCAGACATAGTCACATATCAGCCATAGCTACCTGTGAGCTTCTCACAGGGTAGCTAATCCAGTCTAGATTCAGGCTGGGACACAATACAAAGCCTCAGCTCTACAGGCTCTGGTGAGGCAACAGTTGTCACTCTCCAGCATGGCTGTCCCTTAAGCACAGCCCAAGGGAAGGCATGAGAAAAGACCCTCTAGGGATAAAGTTCCATCCACTACCATGGCCTTGCACTCCTCTGATTCGGGGTCTTCATAAGCAGTGCAAGATCTGCTGAGATGACTGAGCCTAGCCACAGCTTCGGTGGGGAACAGGCAATTCCTCTCCTTCACAGCTAACCTCGTGCTCGACAGAGGCAACACAAGGGTGACTAACAGCTACTGAAGCTGACTCAGAGCAGAAGTAAGTATTCAGTCATACACCTGACCAAATTAAAGGTATGTAACCCACAACCCACTGTTTCAGTTCTTAGTTTAGGGATCTTCCTAAGTAATAACAACTTCTGCTCTGTATGTGTTAACTGTGGAGTCTGCTACCAACCAAGAGACCTTAACTCATCCTGGAAGAAAACAATTATTTACACCTTTATCAGATTAGATTGCAATAGTCGGAGATGGCATTGATGAAATCCCTACTACCACAACATCATTCTGTCACCCTGGCTACCACCTCTTCTGGCTCTCCATTCTGGTTTCCTCATAATGACAGTCACATTTGCAGCCTTGGTCCTGAACTCAAGTTTTTCTAAGACTAAGACCGAATATATCTCAAAGAATTAAAAAAGTCAAGAAGGAAGATTATAGCAGAAGCTTATCTGCTCAGGCTAAACAAGCCCTATGCCACAGGGGAAGCCTCTCCAAGCTGATGACACAGCCTCACAGAGTGGCTGGAAGTGTGATACAAAGCCTCAAGATGTGAGGAACACCCCGGACCTTCTGCTCCAAATCCAAGCCCACTGCTCCTCCGTGAGCATAAAGCGACACACAACCCAAAGCCAAGAACACATAAAAACAAACATTTTCCTGAGAGACCAGAGAAACTAGTCACTCATGCTAGTGAAGTACCAAAACGGGCTTAGAGAGCATGGCACTGAAAGTCATTTAAGGGTTCAGGGTACAGCAAAAACTACATCAGGAAATGTCAAAAATGTGGGTGAGGAAGAGCTTACACACAAATAAAACAGATCATATTTGCAAGATCCGCTGCCTGAGCAAGCATCCCCTTTTTTAATCCTTGTTGGGTGAGGAAAAAAAATTACTTTTTTATTTTCTCCCTCAAAATTACAGCATAATTTCAAGTAGGTAAAAATAGAGTTTTGTGGTCATATCCAACAGCTGATAAATAAGGCTAGGCTCTTTCAAAAAGTATTACAAAAAAGAGTCATCAGCTGGAAGTATGCAT
Organism: Manacus vitellinus; assembly: GCF_001715985.3. Lineage (NCBI taxonomy): Eukaryota > Metazoa > Chordata > Aves > Passeriformes > Pipridae > Manacus > Manacus vitellinus. Next base: position 14,018,237 of record NW_021939546.1, read on the forward strand.
TGAAAGAACTCACAAAAGTTCTTCAAACATATGAATTCAGAAGGGTTTTGCAGCCAGCTATTAAGACTCCATAGTAAAGGAACAACAAAAGACGACCCTGCTGTGCTTTCAGGCAGGACTGTGTCATTTGTTGGTACCAGCTGTTGAGTATAACTGCCTCTAGAACTGTTTTCAAACCATTGCTGCTTTTTAATATTTTATACAGGAAATACGACATAATTATTCCTACTGCACGTTTCCTTGTGACAGAATATATAAACACACTCCCACTAAAACACACCCAAAACTTCAATCTTTTCAAGGAAAAGCATGGAAACAGCTCTTACTTGTATTCCAAGTCATTTATTAATCCACTGCATTTTTCATACTACCTGCACCGATGTGAGGTGTTATTAGCATAGAGATTTTCATTTTTAAGATGTGCAATCAATAATGCATTACCATATGCCATTAAATCCAACGTGTGGTTAAATTAATGGAGCATTTGACTTTTGATCCATGTATGTTTGGTTGCAGCTCAGTGCAGGAAAAAGTGCATGAGAACGGAGTTAATCTGACAGCAGAGCTCTCCCACGCTTTCTAACATCAAGTTTCAGATTAAAGTGAAGCATTCCTGTTGCCACTCAGCTGGAATACTAAATCTGTTCATTTCCACTTCACAGGCCAGAATGCAAGATTTTTGGTCATTTAACTCCTTGTGAAAGGGGTAGATTGTGCTAAAATCTGATTTCTGCTTAGCTTCTGCAGCCTGTCTGCATCACTGTCAATCCAGTGGCTTCTCCTTCTGTGGGGAACATTGCAGCCTGTCAAAGCATCACTGGCCAGCAAGTTTCAAGCAAAAACTTTGATGAGGGACACGAAAAGATTGTATGTTTTAATAAAATACTCTAATGAAAAAGCCTTCCCTCCCCCCACCCCAGCAATTGTTCCAATATGGGAAAGAAAATGCACTGCCTTTCCTTGCATCTAAACTACTGAAAAAGGAAGGTATTAATACAAAATGGATGAGCAATGACTATTGACTTTCTAAGGAGAGAAACACCTCTCTCTTATCTTTTACCCTTCTCAAAATCCCCAAAGGAAAACCCTTGAGGTACCAGGTGACTGGAAGTTGGCTAACAATGAGGAGATTGAGGGCACCCTCAGTCAGGCCGCAGACCACACCAAGGTGGGCAGGAGTGTTAATCTGCTGGAGGGCAGGAAGGCTCTGCAGAGGGATCTGGACAGGCTGGATTGCCGGGCCAAGGACAATGGTATAAGGATCAACAAGGCCAAGTGCCAGGTCCTGCACTTGGGTCACAACAATCCCCACCGGCTGGAGGCAGAGCGGCTGGAAAGCTGCCCAAGCTTGGAAATTGAAACTTAAAAGTTGTACTGGGGAGGAGCTGGAGAGTTGTTAGATAAAGGACAAAAATGTTCTACTTCTGGCTTTCCCAACCAGCCAGTGCTTCCAAAGGAAAACAAGGAATCCCCCTGCCCCCACAGAATGTCCCCCTGAAACACCGTTTTGTTCTCTCATCTCAAAGACTAAACTGAAACTTTTGGAGTCAACCTCCAAAACTGCCAAGCTATGGGATGGAACTGCTCTGTGATGCCGTGAGAGTTTGAATCCCAAAGCCTGTAATCAAGGTGTGTGGGTGTGGGAAAGGAGGATGAACACAATTCTTACAAAAACAAGGCTCCTCTGCAGCAACAGCTGAAAAGCACCAGTCCTGGTGCTCAACAGTCTGCTCTTCTACCTCCCCATACTGTCTTTTCCCTCACTCTATGCCTTTTTCTCCAGCACAATCCTTTCCTGCCACTATCAATTAAATCTCATGCATGTGGCTGTGTCTGCCATTTCCTTAATTGTAGCAAACTGTGTTTTGAACAAATGTTCAGAAGTCATATAAAAATATTTTTAATAGTTACCAAAACCAGTACATAGAACCAGACCCAGTAAAGGCCAATGCAGTAAAACACAAGTTATAGTCCAAGGCACTATTTCTTTACAGTACTCAGAAAGAAAATAACCTTTAAAAAACTTCAGAAAATATTCACATATTGACATCAGGTAGCTCTGTGTCTGTGAAAGTTTCACATGTGAAAGTTTCACCTTTTTTTCAGAGAAATTCTATTTTCAAATGAAACAATAAATGTGAAGTTTCAGTGCCCTTGTTCTACTGCAGCCAGCTCAGGCATACAGAGTCTGCTGGAACCAAAATCACTCGAGAATTGTAAGAATGGTTTTAATTTAATCTGAACACCAGACAGATCAATGATACGGCAAATCACTGCTTTCCATTCAGAAGTTTTAAAACACTCTATCACAGAAAACATCTTGAGATAGTGAGTAACTAACTTTATTTACTTGGTGGGGGAGTGATTCTTTTCTAGAGGGGAAAACACAGTAAGACTTGACCAGAGTCAGAGACAGATATATCCTCTTACTATTTGTTTTATGTCTTATGTTAAGCCATCACTTTCTAGAAGACCCATTAATTGCACTGGCTCCAACATCACTTTAGATGGAGACTCTGGTTACCTTAACAGTCCTTCAGAGACAGAAGAATGTAGAAAGGCCCCCAGCCAAAGACCCACAGCAAGCCAGTGCCTACATGCAAACACAAGTGAGATATTGTTGCCAGACAAGTGATGGTTTTTAATGCTGGGATGATGTAATTGCTCAGAGTTTAACAGAGGACATACTCTTCTTTTTACAGATAGCAAGTGTTGCAGAGGCTCAATATCCTATTTACTGCTTTGCCACAACACCCATCTTTTCAGAAAGATGTGCAATAAAAGGAGTGGCTGATAATTTCAGCCAAGGCTTTAAACAAATCCCCAGTGCAGGCCCTCATGAATTAAAGAGCACGCAACAGATAAATGGAAAGCTGGCAGTGAAACCACATCAAGACCAAGTGGATAAAAAAATGGCACATCTTGGCTCCTGTGGTACTCATCTTAATATAACCAAATACAGGAAATCAGCTGAAATTCCTTTGCTTTTCAGGGAAAATACATTCCCTAACTTCAGACATATTTGCTGTTAGTCAAAGGTTCATTTTATCAAATGACTACTACAGAAATTGTGGGTTTCCCCACCCCTTTTCCCTGGCAAACGAGGAGGGCTGCACAGTTCAGTGCCATAGGACTCCTACTTCCCAGGTGGAAGGGTGTATTCTTTCTAATGATGGTCCCTACCTTTCCCCCTAAAATATTACGTCTGCCAGAAACAGACCAAGAAAGCTAAACAGACACCTGGATTTGGCAAGCTTCAGTTTCACTGTGCTGGAAAATTAAATTAAGGAAAGCTTTAAAAAGGTTTGTCCCTGTCTTGAAAATGGGAGGATTGTTGGCCTTGAAGTCTTAAGGACAATCTACTATTTTTTCCCTGAAATGTAAGTCTAGCTTTCTTTGGGAAGATCCCTGCACTAGCTCCACTAACTAGTGGCTGGAAGGAGCATTCTCCACAGTAGCTGTTGAGGTTTCCTTAATTCTTATTCTTTTCCAAATGGGAAATCACAGAAGGGGGTGGGGGGGCGAGGAGGTAGCCACTGTGGACTTTCCTGGACCTACTCATGCAATAAAGTCAAGGTTTAGGATAAACAGAATTGAGAACAGCTATAAAGAGAGGTTGTGCTCTTGCCCTGTCCAAGTATTGTTTCATTCCTGACTGACTGGCAGGCAGCATTTGATAGACAGGGGCTAAAGCTCCATGGGGTTGCAGGTCTCTGGAAACGATTACAGGGGAATTGAGTGCATAAATTGGTTTGTCTCCCTTGCTCTGAACCATCTTTCCCTCTGCCCCTCACATACACACACGGCTACAACTGTTCTGCCAGCACTCTTTTGGTGCTTTGATGCAAGGTACACACAGCCTGGCTTACAAGAGCTTCCAAGTTCTACAGGATTCTCCAGGCCCACATTTCCTTGAAACCCCCAGATGTTTACCCCGAGAGCTTTGCAGTAAGGGTGATGTTGCTGTGTTTTCCATTCCCTGGTGTGTATGCAGTAGCAGGCCCTGCCCTGGATGGGATGCAGCAGCTCTGCCCCGCGCTGCAGGGACGTGCAGGGGGAGCTGGCTGGCCATGGCCGAGCAGTCCCCCATACTTTCCCACGTTTTCAGCATGGAGGTGTTGCACTCGGAGCCACGCAGTCGCAGTATGTGCTTTTGCTGCCGCTGCCAGCTCAGGAAACCGCTGCCACATCTTTCTATAACCCAGCTCAGGTTAAACCAGATTTTCCGGTACAGATAACAATTGCACTATTTACATTTCATACACCTAAAGGGCAGACACCCTGGCTTTGCTGGAGCAGATGTCTTAGAAGGAAGCTCAAAGACTAAAAAAGCATGTAAAAGCCACAGCAGCCTCTCTGACCCGCTCCAGCACGGCCCAGGTGATTTTGTCTGCACAGACTGCCCGAGCAGCTGACAGGCACCGAGCTGCTCACTGCAAGGTGTCAGAAACGATAAAGCAATAGTACGGTTTGATTTACTGCTGGGCAAACACCGTCTGGCAGTGACCACACACGGAGAGGTCAGGCAGTGCTGTCCTTTATTAGCATGTCAACCAACGCTGTGCTAACACACTCATGGATTAGACTCCTGAAGTTGGATATTTGAGCATGCCTGGGTATAACTAATTGGAAATAGGCCCTGAATCCCTAATAACCTAAGTTATGGTCCCTGGGATTTATGCCAAATTAAAGACAATTAATTCTCCTCTCTTGATTATTACACACCTTAATAGCTCTGTCCTTGAGTCAGTTCCATCCTTGATGTGCAGAGCCCTTTAGCTCAGTCTCTAAAATTTGATGTGCATGAAGAACAGTTAATAAGAAAGTTCTGAATCAAATCCGAGTTACTGTATCAAAATCTCTCATGTTTTACAACAGTGAAAAACACAATTGCATTCAAAGCCTACTTCAGATCCTAGATTATAAAGGCATTTGCTGCATAGCCTCTGCACTATAGTCTTTAGAGGCCTTAAACAATTCCACGTTTCCCTTTAAGATGTTCTTTTAAAATACCACACAGCAGTATATACAGATAATCAGGACTATTTTCAATAAATGATTTCAGTGAAGTTCACTGGCTTTATTTGATATACAAAAGACTATTTAACCTTCTCCCAAGACACTCTACTGATGTAATTACAAGCAAGAGATGAGGCACGGCTCTCCCAGATGTAACACTAACAGGAAAGAAAACTTTCTGCTAAGCAGAGGCCGCTCTAAGTCTTTCCTAGAGGATGTAAGAGGCAGGTACCTCCTTGCAGATAAGAATACTGCGAATCCTTATTTCCCCAGCTCACTATACAGTGTGCAGGCCACTGGTGCTAGGACGATTCATCCAGAGGAAAAGTGCTGGCACTCATGTCTTAGGCAAGACTTAAACAAGACCATGTGTCCCTTTTCAGAGCATCAACAGCAAACCCTGAGCAGAGCACACTCTACTGAGGCCCTGAAGACACAGAATATGATTCTCAGAGCTGACAGGGCTCCAACATCAAAACTGTCTGGGACACAAGAGGACACCCTTGCCAAGGACAGAAGTGGAATTGGTTGAATGTCAGCTGCTCACTTTCACTGAGCTGACAACCAACACAAAATGTCAGGACAAGACACTCTGCACAAGGAGTCTTTGATGCTGGAGATGATCACAGGGGCCTCAGACTCCTTGGGAAAACTTCATCTTTTCTTCCAGACTAGACTCATGACCTGCCTGAGGGAAAATACAGCAGGTCCTCATCCTATCTGTGAAAACCAACACAGTCCCAGTCTTCTCCAGACGACAGTCAGTTCCTCGTGACCAGACCCGTGGCTCAGCAGCCGGAGGAAGATCTCATGGGTTTCTCCTGGAGACAGAAATGGCAGGGAAATCACAGACCTCTGCAATCTGAGCTGCCTGCTCCTGAGGCTTTCACACCACAGATGGGGCTCTCTGGTAGACAGACAGTCAGCTGTTGGGATTTGCACCACATCTCCCCAAGAGCAGACCTGAGGCAGATCTCTACGGAGCCCATATAGAGGAAATCATTCCTTGTGACAAAGTAGGAAGGGAATGTCCCAAAGCCATGTGAGAGCTGAAAATCCAAGTTTCATATTCCTGTTGAGTGCTTGACCTAAGGCTAATACGACTCTCCAAAGTGTTTCACTCCCTAGGTTTCTTTTCCTTCTCTCTTTCTGCTCAGCTCTGCTCAGCGACATATCTGATTCCACACTTTGTGGAAAGGTGCATCCCAACAGAACAGAAAGAGCTGGGGAGAGGAAATCTCTAGGGTAATGTGAGGCAGGGAGAACAAGCTCCCCCTTGACTTGTGGCTCATGAACAACCCTGGTCTGCTACAGAATGGCAAATAAACACAAGTTTGCCTTCTCACACATGCAGGCAGCAAGCAAAATCAGAAAAATAAATGAAGCAACTGAAAATACAATTTTTATTTGGTACCATGAGGCAACATTACACTGGATAGGCGACAATTTTTTTTCAGAGAGATCAGAGTGCCCTTGGATTTAAACACCTGAGAAACCCTGGATTGGGAATTAGGGCCCTACCTAAGCTGGACCACCACAAGCACAAGCTTAGGACTCAGACCTTCACATACTGAGTGCAAAGGTTGATTCTCCCCAGCAAACCACCTGCAAACAGAATAACAGCATCATCCTACATTTTACACTGAGAACAGAAATTAAATTAGCAAGTAGATTTTGATCATGAAATGACCTTTAAAAATGACTGAGAGAAGACAACATTAGCCACCGTTATTTGCTCTGATAACAGATCCTTCCTGAAGACAGCTTTGTGTGCAAAATATTATTGCTAATTTTATTTCACATTTTCAAACTGCTTTTAAGACTCTAAGATGACTCTTATTTTCTCATTTTTTCATAGACAAGCCTTGCTGTCTTCTTTTTTCATCTAAGCACAAAGTGGGAAAAGTGCTGCAGCTGAACTTCAAGAAACCTGGACAATTTTATGATGTTTAATAACATTTGCAGCTATAAAGGCTAAAAACACTAAGGGTAATGAAATCTCATGCTCTGGTGCTTAAGGCATTCTCTTTCTGTTGTCCCACATGCTGACACCTGTTTCCCCGTGGAAACAGTTCATGTCAGTGTGGGAAGGAGAAAACACTCTCCTTGGAGACACCCACAGGGGCTGGCTGTGGCTGGAGGTCAGAGTCTTGGAGCCACAGCCAGCCAGACTCAGGGTGAGCTGCCATGCCCTGCAATCTCCTCTCACTCAGCTGTATTTACGACCGCCATCAACACACTAACAATTACAGCATTCGTTGCACAAATCTTTATGAGTTTTCCAAATGAAAGTGGGCTTTTCTCCCTTCCTGGCTTAAGCATGTTTATGGAAAGACTGCCAAAAATTGCACCTGGTTTATGGCTTCAACAACAACATTTCTTCTTGGCACTCTCACCGCACCTCGCTTCTTCCTCGCTTACATAAAACTGCAGAGATTATGCAGAATTCATGTCTGCCTTGTGACAAGCTCTTTTAAAAGTCAATGCCATTTAGAATCTGCTTTGACCTTGCATTTAGACAGACATAATATCATGTACAACTCCATCCTGCGCAGAAACTCCCTTATTCACGCGTCAAGAAAGATGAGGGCTTTGACTGCTAATGCCTTCTTCTCTTTGCATGCAAGCCAGATTTGCCTAAATCTTAAATTAGGGCAGGCTTGCACTTTTGAAATTTGGCTACCCCTTAAAGTAGCCACCTTTGTTTTAATTTCACCCCCCCAAATTAATTAATTAACTGTAATCCCTGTGCTGTAGACCACGAACCATTTGTTAGCATCATCTCAGCCATGTCATCATTGCAAAGGTTTCAGACATTGGATGGCTGTTGGCCACTTATTGTTTTGCCTTTCATATCTGACATTTTAAGTAGTTAGGCCTGAACTATCTATCCAGTTGTAAGGGATACCACACAGAACAAGGTGACAGTCAGGTTGTACCAGATGAGCCAACAGTCCTTTATGAATCAACTAACATCTCAGCACAGATCTGAAGTTCCTGCAGTTTTCCCACTTCCCATATACCAGTTCCAATTTTCTGTGATTGCATTTTTATTCCACTGCCTAACTGCATCTAGTCCAAATCTCTTCACTCTATTGGCCCTATGTCTATCTCCACAATCCAGTTCTGTTGGGAATGTCAGTCTGATCCACATTTGCTATGCTGTCTCTCAGGCTGTCTCTCATTCCTGCTTTCTGAAACCATCCTGCTCCGAAGGACAGTATTTCATCTGGCTTTGCACCTTTCTGGACTAGTCTTTCTAGTTATTTACTCACTTCTCCTTAACAGCATCTACATCAAATACCAGCAGTATGTTATGAAAAAAAACCATAAAAAATACTGTCCAGTCCCAACCATCTGCCTATAGAGCTCACTATTCCTACAACCCTCTCGTTACTGCCTATATTTTAGTCAACAAACCAAGGACTGAAATCTCATATACTGTCACTACCTCAGCTGACAGGAAACACAAAGTTTCCACATCTGTGCAAAGAGGCAGGGGGCAGCCCAGAAGGATGTGCCTCAAGCTGTTCAAACAGCCCTGTGGCTGTGGGGATGGAGAGCTGCCATGTTCCCATTTGCCAACTTCAGGAAGGGTTGGAGCCCTTTGGTGGAGCGCAGAACACAAGTTTTTACAGCACCTGGAACTAAGCACAAGCAGGCAGGGAGAAATTAATTGCTTTGCAGGGGACATGCTGGGAGGAGAGTGTGTGCTCCACAGCTCACAGGGGTCAGGAGGGTCCCTGTGCATCTCCCAGCTGTGATGAAAAAAATCTGCTCTTCCTAGTGCAGAGCAGAGAGGTGGCAAACACTACCCTGAATGTTCAGAGCAGGTTGCAACAGGCTGTGGCTCTGGTGGGACAGGTTTGTCAGCACGGCCTGACCTGCCTTCCCTGACAGCTACCCTCAGGCTGATCTCCTGAACAGGAGGAGCTGTGGAGGTCTGGGCAAGTGAGCTGGTCCCCCGCATGCCCCGGGGCTGAGAAGATCAGCAAAGCCAACCAGCTGCAGCATGCCACGACCGCAACCAGGTGGCTGCCGGCACTTTATGCTCCCTGGGTTCGTGTTAGAATTGGACTAAGTGAGCTGATCAGCTGAATGATGAGCACCATTTGTCAAGCCAACCTGCAAAGCGTGCCACACCCCCCTTGCCGTGGGACGGAGGCGCTGGAGGCTCTCTTTGCAGGAGCGTGCTGCAATCCCGCCCGCTGCCGCTCTGGGAAGAGCTTCTCATAAACTTGCCCATTTGCAAGCCACATGCAGCACAAGGCATCGCTGCAAACTCGTAATTAAATTCATTACTCCATACAATTTTAAGCCATTCTTCAAATAATTACAGTAATTTGATAAGCAGAAATCGCATAAACCTGCTGCAGCTTTATCTCTCCCATTTGCTGTCTGAAGGAAAATGTGAGTAATTAGTCGGATGATAACAGTCCGGGTTATGCAAGCAAAACAAAATTAATATGATCCTTACTCAAGAAACCCTAAAATAAAATGAAACCGGTGACTCCTTAGGCAGAGTGGGGTGGGAGTGAGGGGAACAGCAGCAGGCAAAGGGAGCAGGAGGATGGCAAGGTTGCACTGGCCACGCTCCCCACGCTGCTGCGCAGGCGGGATGCTCCTGGGAGCCGCCGACCTGCAGCTATTGCTCCTCTCTCCCAGGAAAGTCTCGTCAGGTAACCTTGGTAACTCCAAGGCAGGGGAGGCGGAAGGCGAAAGCTTCCTGCAATATTCACGGGACCATGACAGAACATTCATTAGCGCTCTAATGTCAGGAGGAATCAGCAGCCCGGGTGGCTGTGCCGCCCCACTCTGATTCTCACCTTGTTTATGAGGTTCCTGACCTTTCCTGCTACGAAGCAGCAAGTTGGCAAACTGCAGCTCACGGCACCCTGAGGCACAGGAGGACGCAGCAATGAAAAATTCACACCTGCTGACTTCTCCGGTGTGCTTGAACTCACAAATCAAGAACCAGGGAATGTACAACATGCACCATCTCCCACGGGGCCTGGCTATCCTTTGGGCTCACCTACCTCTCAGGCTGCCCAGGCAAATCCACCACAGGCATGAATCCTGCAAATGCTGGGGACTCACCATGATGTGCCCACAATGACTGTGCCAGCATCCTGTTTTGCAGCTGGGGCAAATAAAGATAAAAAAGAGGTGGAACTGGAGGCTCTGAATATGTTGTGATTAGTGCAGACCCCAACAACGTGGGTGCACTGGGTTCTGCTCTGCCCACATAACTGCAAATTCAGAGTCAGAGCTGGTAGAAGTCCTCTCCGCACATCCACAGGCTCTCTGAACCCTTCTAGACAACATTAGGGGACTAAAGAGTTAACAAATCCAGAAGGGCCAGGGATGAGTTTCACTGGAGACAAGGAAACATGGAGTATATACTAGGCTGAAATAGAAATGTGGCCCAGCCGCAAGATCAATAAAGAGGAGAAGGCCAGAGCTGTGGTTACTTGGTGCTTGGATTAAGAGCTTCATCGGGTTTCTGCAATCAGATCTGATGATCCCACCAAAGGAACAAAGGGAAGGCTCCAGGCCCTCATTTCAGAGAAGTGAACGAAGAGTCATCAATTTTCTGAAAGTGACTTTATGCCTCGTTAAGACCCATCTAAATTATATACAAGATGACTTCCAAGTAATGGAAAAATGAATCTGCAGACAGTCCTTTCTTTTTTTCCTTTTTAGCTTTTATTTCCTCGAGGATGTGTCTCCAACCAGCCTGAAACCAAACACTTGTTTAGGGGACAAAAATTCCCATCGCTACAGGGAGATATTTCGAAATGAGCACTTCAGTTTTAAATGCAGCTGCACCTTTCACGCTCTTCTTCCCCTAGAGCTTGGAGCACCCTGGCCAAGAAAAGCGATTCAAGACCTAAGCACCACACATAATAAGCAATTTACGAACTGAAGCAAGATTAGCTTTAAATACCACTCTTTCCAGATGAATCAATCTCAATGTGGCAGCTCCGCGGATAGTTTTATTATTTTTTAAAAAAAGATTTTAAAATGATAAAAATTTCACATCCTTAATTCGGAAATAAAAAAAAGAATTTCCTGAGTAAGCAAGTTCAATGCAACATAAAAGGGGAGGGAACAATACACTGGGACAAAACCCCACGTGTTCTTTTAGCCTGTATTTTACCAGCTGCTGCAATCAGAATAAAATATGAGTGCATGAAAGAAAAATATATCACAGAGGCTGCAACTCCTTCCACCACACAGCCACGTCCCCTGACCCTCAACAGGGTGTTGGGCCGACTCCATGGCTGTCCAGGTGCTGGTGTGGCTCTGCTCCTGCCCTCCGTGTCACACTGCCACGTGCCACACTGGAGAGGGGCACCACCTCTTCCTGGAGAAGCCATGTCAAAACTGGGGCATCTCACCAGGAAGAATGATGGGACTCTCCGCTGCTTGGGATCTTTCAAGGGAGATTAAAAAAAAATTATAAAAAGACTCCTTCAGTCTGCTGGAGAAGCTGCATCACTAGTGCACGTGTGTAGAAGAAGTTTGGGCTCGTGGGCCAGAGAGCAGTGCCTGGTTTGTGCAGCCAAAGTGCCGAACGCAGCACCTGCGTCGCTGAGCGGGCCAGGGGCAGGAGTGGATGGATGTTTGTGTTGCCCTCAGCACACGTGTGACAGCTGCAACAAGACAAATTCTCACCAATTCCTGTAGCCCAGGGCTTCAAAGAACTGCCTGCTTTGCTCAGGGAGGAATTTTATTTGCAGCGCGCGCGTGGTTTTGCTTCCCAGTTTTCCTTGAAGCAGCAGAGAGCAGCCACAGCTATAACCATGGGGCTGGAGAGAGCAATGGTTGGGGCTGGCACCAGGAATAATCCCATGAAACCTGTAGAAAGCTGAGGGATCAGACACACTAATGGATCTCCAAGGAGAGAAACCAGATGAGGCCCATGGGAGAGGAAGGGCCTTTTCCCCACCAAGAACAGCCTAGTTTAGTGCACAGGGATGGCACAAGCCCCTTGCAAACACCCCCCTTGCATCATGGGGGCCTCAGCATCAGCAGCTCACCTGAGCCTCCTGTTCTCCTGGGATGGGTTCCTGTGCAATGAGAGGCCTGGGTGTACCACAGGACTATCTGCTGACTGTCTGAGAGGTGAGGACATTGGGACAGATGACATAATCTCCCTTCTGATCTCACGCTACTGAAATCTCAGGACTCTGCTGACACAGCAAAACTGGCAGCAAACTCTGCTATTTCAGCTGTGGGTTTCCACCAGGGTCTGTAATCAATATGAATAAACCAGGCAGCAGGAAACAACTGCTGCCATTTTGGCTGCTTTAACCAGATCCGATCCTGTGTGTGCCTGCCAGAGGACAGTTAAAAGCCCAGCTCGGGTCCCAGCAGCCCTGGGATGAGGTCACACTGCCGGGCTGGCAGGGCAGTTGGCAGAGCACGGCAAGCCTGCGGTGCTCCAGACATTTGTCACAATTATTGGGGATTTACGAGGACAGGGATCGTGTCAGTTGTCTGTAATTTCACTCTGAATGATACCCCTCTCCGCAGGCGGCAGCCTCTGAATTAAACCACCCTGTAGGGAGAAAGGGAGATGGGCCTTTGAATGCCTCTTTGACAGACACCTCACCTAAACGAGCTCTTCTGTGCAGCTCCCAGACGGTGGCTGGGGGCCTTGCAGTAAGTTAGTGTCCAACCCCACAGGAAACCTCACAGCCCTGTGATGGGATGGCTGCTGCTGACCAAAGACTAAGCCCAGACTGCTGCAAGTGAGTGCCCCTTCTTGGCCACGCTGGGGACGTGCACAAGTACTAAAACCAAATGAAGAGTGCAGGGATCTGCCCTAGCTGTCTGTCTTTGCACAGGATTGGCAGCTGCAACTACTGCTTGTATGAGAATGGTTGCCTGTACACATCCCCAAGCCAGCAAAAGCAACACCCCCCAAGAGCACAGTACAAAGCACTTTGAAGAGGAGGGATATCATGTGGTAACAGACACATTTAATTGTGACACTACCTGCAGCTGTCCCATAATACACACAAATCCAAAAACCACACTGCCCAGCTTCCATTTGCCTAATACCAGTTCTGTACCACAGCAACACGGCAAGTGCTTTGCTCCCTTTGCTAATTACAGAGACTTAGCTCTTGGAATGATACACGATTGCAGGCAATGATTTTTGCTAATGTAACAGCTCATCTTTTCCATACCTGAAACTCTGCAAGAAGGAAGTACTCCAGGGGGAATACATAATGTAGTAGGAGGCATGGCACGCACCTCTTTCTATGAAACTGCAATCCTAAGGCTTCACAGATCACACAGTTCCACTTATTGTACCATAGAGGCATTTTCTGCATTAGTAGAAACCTGGTACAATTCATTTCATAATCATCAAAAACCTATCAGTTTTAACAGTTGTACTAGATTTTCTAACATTTTTGTTATATGGCATCATGGTAATTCTTTCTGCAGGGCTACATACTGAGGAACAAAATGGTACCACTACTGCTGCTCTTTGGATCATTAAACTTCTGTCTTTTAAAGCAATCAATTCTTGCTGATTCATGTTTAACTTTTCAGAGATGATTATATGAATTCTTATTACCCATTATTTCATGTGTGTTTTCAACAATCCTGAGTTTTAAGAGGACATCAGCATTACCATAATCTCCCATGGGATACTCACTTGAGGATATTAATTTTGAATGTTCCCTAGCACCTACAGCAATCCCAAATTCTACAAATCGTATTTCATTGGTATGTATCTACCTAGGGAGACTGGTCAGTCACTGCATATTTATGACTAATTAACTATTTTCAAGTGGAAGAACTGCCTAGGAGCGGGTACTGACTAAGGAGGAATTTTGCAGGGATTCTGAAGTCAAATAAATCTGTATCTTGGAGATAGCAGAGAGAAGGTTGTAAACTCTCACAGTTTTCCAAGAAAAGTATCTCAAAGCATTCTAGCTGAATTCACCATTTAGCAATCTGTATTTAAGTACTTCTTAAGAGACTGGCCAGTTGTGTTTAAAAATATTCCTGACAACCCTATTTATGAAGCTGAAGGTGCTCCAGAGCATCCCTGGCAGACAGAGCTTATAAACTGCAGTGGGGACATGGAGAAAGCTTGCACAGTTCATAGTGCGGGAATGTGAAAGCTGCTGTGCCAAGGCAGCTTATTAAACCCTGCAGGTCCAAAGAGAGTGGGCAGGACTGCCAGTCCTGAGCAATGCACAGCTCTGTATGAACTGGATTTTAGAACGTGCTACTGCCTAGTGCAGCTTCCTCCCATCACTGCTGGGTGTCTACAACAAAGCTGCTGCCTTCTCCCCATGCAGCATATCCTCAAATGCCCAGGGAAAACTAATGCCCACTATGCATGCTCATAAAGAAGCTGGGGCTGTGGTTACAGTAGATATTTTCAAGTGTTACATGGCTCTCTCACGTTAAAAAAAAAAAAAAAGGTCAGTCAAATGTGCGCTGCCTCTACAGACATATTTTCTTTTCTAAATTTTGCCTGAGCTGCATATGGCTCTGTAAAAAGCCATTCTTCTCTAAGCATCCTAGCTTTGACAACCACAGCCCAGATTTTAACACTGCACACAATTCAGCCACCAAAGAAATTCGTGCTAATGAGGAAATGTGCCGGTGCACTGTATCATTTCACATGGGAGCAGGAGGGAGAGAAGAAAAGATGTAGAAGGTCTAGGCAAGGCAGTAATTTTAAGAAGAACGCATAAGGACGTTCAGGGTGGGCCAGGAGCTTCCACAAGCTTAAAGTCCACAAGAGTCTTAAAGATGCTCTTCAGCTCAGGTGGAAATGGCCACAGCTGCCAGTTTGCTTCCCACACTCTCCTCAGTGGGATTAGACTGGATGGGAGCACAACTGACTGGATTGGTTTGGCTAAGTCTTTAATCATCGTTCTAGAGAGAAAGAGTCTAGACACTAAGCTGAAGGAACTCAGCAGCTACACCACCCCAATGACTGTGCACAGATAAGCTGATGGCGATGCCAGCAGTGAGGGAGGACTCAATACAAATGCAACCGTCTCAATCCCCCCCAAAACTATGCTCATCACATCTGAATACCAGAAAGCATTAAGTCATTATGGAAATGTAGACAGAGGTAGAAAGTAATAGGGTCCTCACCACTAGCTGTTTTTTGTTTTTTATTTTGTTTTGGTTTCAACCTTAGGGAAAGAGGGCAAAGACTGAGGGTCAGGCAATTTTACAAGGACAGTATAAGGAAGAAAGGAATTTCATTTGTTTCATCTAAACCCCTCTGGGCAGAGCTGGCATTAGGCTGAAGTGAAGTACGCCACATGCCTCCATGGGAAAAAAGCAGATGGTGATGATAAAAGGATGAGTATTTCTGCTTCTCATCTCTGAGTGCTCCATTTATTCTTAACTAGCTGTTTCCTGCTCAGTGCAGCAAATATTGCTCCTCCCTGACCATAGACAACTGACCCTAAACACTGTGGCAAATTCAGATCATTGGACCACTGGGATCTTGGTCTTGGTTCCACCAAGCGTGAAAATGACTCTAACATCTTTCTGTGTTTTCTAGCTGTAGTTACAAGTAATAGGAGACATACAATAATTTAATGAAAATAACCTGATAATGAGTAATGACTGCAGGAGAAAGGGTGAGCTTTGTGTTCATGCCTAAAAACAGAACAGTGACATGGTAGTTATGAGCCATTACCAGAGGCAAAAGGGACATACCAAAATCCATACCTGACAGCTGTTACTGGTTACTGACAATGGCAAACAAGGCAGCCAGTGTCAAATAACCTGAGAACAACCCTGCTGGCACAGGCCTAGCTTAGCCCACAGCAGTGCTCCTACAGGCCACCTAACTCAGGTGGGCAGAGGTGCTTCTGCTAATGGAGCAGGACTGGGAGGAGCCAGTGGACAAAGTTAGGCTGCCTTCACCATCTGTTACCTGTCAGCTTTTCCACAGTTTGTTCTAGGGTAGTGTGTAACCAGCCAAACTGGAGGACAGACGCCCTAGTTAAACTTTTACTTTATGCCAGATGTGCTGGCAGCTCTGTGCTACATTTGCTTTTCCTCCTAATTGACAGTTGAGGAAACTTGACAGCATTTTCTACCAGCTGCGGCATTGCAGCCACACCATTTCCTGCTCCCATGGCTGCCAGTTTCTCTCCAGTAACCTCCAGAAAGATTCCTTTTCTGGGAAAGTGATGACAAGTGAGCCCTGCATACATGTATCCTATCTATCCCCACTCTAATTTCCTGAAAGAGCTGTTTTTAGTTGTTTCCACATCAACAGGACGAGAATTGGGGTTTGCTGTTACTGGTCAATCACTAGCACAATATGGTCTCAGAACTCAACCCTCCCCTTTACTCTGACTTTACTGGAAAATCCCAAACCAGCACTGCACACACTGTCTTACAGCAACCTCCCAGGACCAGGGCTGAGCCAGTTCCATGGCTCGCTCTCACCTGAAAGAGAAGCATCCACTCTGGATGTCCTCCTAGGACTCATGGCATGCTGATCCAGCAGCGCAGTTTTAGCACAGCCACCATCTTTGAGACCCCAGAGAAGGGACCTGCACTTTCCTGTAGAGGAATTTAAGTTGCCACCTGATGCAGAGGCAAAATTGCAAGATGGAAGGACACAGTTAACCTTGCGACTGCAGCTGTGTGCCTGCAAAGATGGAGAGCAAGGTTTGCTGCTAATCTGTACGATTGCTTTCTGGATTCTTCTCCATGCCACCCCAGGGAGGATGTTACTAACTACCAAGCAAAAATTTCATTTGATTTCATTCCCACTTCAAAATAACCTGTGTGAAAATCAGTTCTCTGCTGCTTTCAAGGGAAAGATCTAAGGAGAATCACAAATCTGAGCTAATCCAAAAATTACCTGCTATATTTCCAGGTAAAAATTAT
Source organism: Manacus vitellinus (assembly GCF_001715985.3). NCBI lineage: Eukaryota > Metazoa > Chordata > Aves > Passeriformes > Pipridae > Manacus > Manacus vitellinus. The sequence continues at coordinate 14,035,157 of NW_021939546.1, forward strand.
AAGGCCAGTAAGAGTATTTGGTCACCTTGCCTGACCTGCCGTGACAAATTCCATGCAGCAGCCCTTCACACTCGCCTTGTGCTCTATTTCCTTTCAGCTGGGCTGAAAGGTCTTGCTGAAAGGTGTCCAGAGTTAGATAACATCGAGAGAGAGAGAGAGAGAGAGAAGCCGATGCTTCCAGTGGCAAATAAGCCCCACTGTTGGAGATCTGAGCCTTATTTTTGCTTGAATTTCTCTGGTTTCAGCTTCCAGTTATTGATTCTTGTTCTGGCTCTGTCTGATGGATTAAACAGCCGTTCTTTGCAGCTAGCACCTTCTCTCACTTTAGGCACTCATACTCCACAAATATTTCACCTCTTGCTCCTCTTTCTGCTAAGTGCAGCACACAGAGCTTCAAGTCTTTTGTTGCATGGAATATTTTTCCATTTGTAGATTACTTCTCATGGCCTTTTATGTACCCCATATTGTAGTTAGGGCCTGCATTCCTCGTTGTAGACAGCAGAAAAAACTATGGGCATGTGAAAACACGTGTTACTGCATTTGTCCTTAGGGTAACTTTGGGCAGTGGAACAAAAGACAATAACCATCTCTCAAAAAAAATCTGTATTCCTAGGCAGAATGTCTGACCTCTCTCTCTCTCATTTGTACTTCCTTCCTTCCCAGCAACAACTTAGCTCTTCTGTCCCTCTCTTCTACAGCTCCTACTCGTACTCAACATGCACTTCACATATAAATGAGGCTCACTCAAAGGCTGGGATGGAGAGCAGTCCACGCAGGAAAAATCAATTATAAAGCTAGGTCTATTTCTGACAGTTTGGTCTTTCATAGAAAATGTTAAATGAGGGTATTTTTTATGAAATATAACAAACGTAATTCTTACTACAGCAATTTTAGTTTTTATATTATCACTCCTGGCAAGATTTCAGGAGTTGCTGGCCATGGTCATGGTGCCAACTCCTTGTCCTTGATGTGAGGAATGGCTTGTTCTTGTTTTACATTAAAAGAGCATAATATGACATTTGTATAAGCAGCATGAGAGGAGATCAGTGTTTATCATTAGTGTCCATTAGATCTCTGCTGCTCCTGTGGTGGCTCAGGTGAGGGGACAGTCTGCCTGTTGCCCACTCTGGAAAACAACAAAGCACCCGTGCAAGGAGCCCTCCTGGGATGCCAAGTGCAGCTGTGAGGCTGCACAGCCTGAGGTGTACTGCACAGTGCTGGGGAGAGGGGACATCCAAGCACAGGCATGGAAACCAGCTGCAGCCTCTGAGGATTTTCATCTTGTCCTGAAGCTTTACTCCCCATGGAACATAATGCACCCCAAAAACATACCTACGTGACAGCAACACAGCATTTTTAGGAGAAGGAGGGATCACACTAAAATAGCAGGCTTTGTACTTGTGTTTATAGGTTTCAGGGGAAGATGGGAAGAGTATCCCACGTATGCAGGGTCCAGGGATGGCAGGCAAGCTCTGTGCCCAGGGCAGCACAGCTGCAAGCAAGATTTTCACCAGTGAACAAAGTAAAGGCTGATGGTACCAGCACAGCCAAAGAATTAAGAAAGTAAAAGGAACAAACTACTAGAGAGGAGAAGTTCTGTGAGATCTTTGAGTGTAGGGCCCAACAGAGCAAACTGGATGAGAAAAGTGAAAGAGAACCAGAGCAGGATCTGAAGAGGCACTGATGGCCTCCTGACAGCAGGGGAACAAGTCTCTGCTCCAGTGATATCTTGATTATAATGGCAACTTTGACCAAGACAGACTCTCAGTCTCTCTTTCACACACATTTAGTGTCTGAAGAAAACGTTGATTGCAGAAAGACTTAAACCGTTCATCCCCTCTCCAACTTCTTCTGTTGAAATTAGCCCCAGGTTCAACAGACAGTGATGGAGACAACATGCAAAGAGGAGCAAACTGAGCAAAAATCTAGTGATCAGGATTACGGTGACAACTTCAGCCAGTAATTAGTAAATGGAACATTAATTATTGCTATTCCCCTCTTCCTTTCACCATGGGTCAGCCAGCTGTTTATAAATTGATAACCACAGAAATGAGTGTGAGCCGAGCCTGGGTAGTTGGTATTCACGCAGTATCAAAGGAACACATTTGCATTCTTTGCCAGAAGAATCAATTTACCTTGATTGATGATTGAACTTCAATAAGTTCTTTAATATTTTGGTCATTAACTGTGATGCTGTAACAGTGTCACACCAGAGTGCTATTGTATTTCACACCATGGCTCTTATTAGCTGCACTCTGTAATATGACTGAACTTCTAATTGAGCCCTTTTAAATATTGATAATCAACATATCTCAAAGATGATCCTTCACAATAAAGCTCAGTCCGCCCAGGATGCTTTAAGAACACAGGGATTCCCGTCACTGGAGAGGTTGGGCAGCACAGGTAGATGGCACAGGGTGCAGCTCAAAGCAGCAAAGGCCTCCTTTTCTACTCACTCTTGGTTTTGTCATCAGTTCCCTTCTCCCCTATAACACTGAAACATTGCTTCTGACTACAAACCCTGCTCCTGCTTCAAAACAACCTGCAGTAATTTCACTTTCCCTCTTAGTAACATTTCAAAATGAGATGAGCAGTAATACTTCTCTTTATGCATTGGGCTAAATGTAGTCACATCTAAAACAACCTTCCTGATGATAGATATATGGCAAAAGTCAAAGAGCTAGAGGCACTTAAAGTGCTATAAAAGGAAATAAAAGAAAAAAAATAAAAGACATTGTTGGTATTTTGCAGTTGAGAAATAATTGAAGAAAATAAAGAAATAGTAGTTAATACAAGCAGCAAAAAGAAGCTTCAGGGCACCTGGCAGCTCCAGTTCAGTTACAACAGCAGCCTTAGCACTGCACTCCTGTCCTTGCTCTTAAGCTGCTGAGCTGTGACACAAGGGACTGTTTGCTGTCAGGAGAAAGAGTCAGGCTGTTCCTGCTACAGATACGAATGCCAGTGATGCAAAATCTGCCCCTGCACAACATCTCCTGCTTGTAGTGGAGCAGCACACCCCAAGCCTATCAGAGCTGAACCCCTGGCCTACAGTGATGGCAGATAGCTCAGGTACACCGCTGCTGAACCGAGGGAACTCACAGGCAAGGTAAATTAGCCCGTGCTTATCTCCCTGCTATCAAAGCAAGATCCTTTCTGAGAGCCAGCACTTGTATGCTGAGCTGCACCGTGTGGGGTAGGTGTATCCTCAGCTTTCCGAGGATACAGCAGCTTCCAGTCGCACCCGAGCATGGCAAGAATATGAAAGACCAGGAGAGAAGCTGATAACATTTCAGTGCTGCGTTCGGAGGTGAGACGACTAATGAAACTGAGATAGCAGTGCATCTATTAAAACGAGGGGACAGAGGGAACCTGCACGCTGTTCCTGCACCGCCTGTCTGCTGGGAGGCTGCTAAGAATTAAAATTGTGCTGTCAACAGTCTAAGTCTCGCATGATTACACACCTTTAAAGCCAATCAGGAAGAAAATAAATTCAGATGTGTGTGGCAGGAGCTGAATAGGGAAGATACTACAACAAGCTTCCGGTACCTTTTAAAAGCTGGTCAAATATTAATCACTGCAAAATCTCTTGACAAAACCAGCGGTACAGTTCAGCCTTTCCAGATATGCAGAAATACAGAAAACGTGTGTGAGGATCACAGGATCTTCCCATCTGTGCTAGGCAGTGTACTAAAGCACACCTCGCTTCTGCAATGGCACCATAAGAGAGATGATGCACCATCCACAGCAGAAATACACCCACTGACTGTGGATCAAGGATTTCCTGGCCTGAGGACCAGCTGCTGAGGGGACTCTCACAGGAAGACTCTTTGTGTTGGAGCTGACCTCCCCAGTCCTGGCAGCCAGCTAGGAGTAGTCAATGCCTACTGCTATATAAGCAAGAAAAATAAAACTCTCTTATTTTACCTAAATTTTCTTCTCCCCCTCTGGAACGGTTCTAATTCCTCCCTTACTCAAATCTCTAAGAGGTGGTTAGGCTTTTTAAAAATTTGTTATTTGTTTTTGGTATTCTCTGATGAAAAAGTACAGAGGCAAAGAAATTCTTACCTTTGCATCTTTTGTTTTTGCATCTCTGCATATTAACAGAATATTCAATGAACTCATTTAACACTTCTCAGTGATCTACAAATAATCCTTTGTGGTTCTGAAATGTGGCTATAGGCAGGAAAATGATGCATCATTTTTTTAACATAACTGTTCTGTTCCCTGTGTGTAATCAGTCATGTCTGCTTATTATATTAACAAAAATGAAGCTAAACATCTTCTCATTCTATTGTTTTGCAAAATAAATGTAGCTCTAGGAGAGAAAACTGCCATCTATTCTTGCTCATACATCATTAATAGAACTATATGCAAAATTTTGAAATGCTTTATTGCTGAACTAATATCCCAGTTTTGCTCCCTGTTCTCCATCGAGCCTGCAGTGGTGGTAGCAGAGAGTTCACCACCAGCAAACTTCTCATTCTGGAGTCAAAACCTTTCTTCTTCTCTATCTGGAGTGAAAGCTGGAAATAACAATCATCCCTCACCCTTCCAAGTAAGATGAGCTCTGAGAAATATGACAGCAAAAGAGCAAGCTTTTCCAAAGAGATGGCATGTATGTTTAAGAAAAATGCTTTAAATAGAGCCAATGGATTTAGGGAGATGCACTCCAAATCCAGACACATCTCCAAGCACACTGACATGACAGTTTCTCTGAAGCAGCTTCCTACAAAGGTGTTCACACACTGAGGCAGCTGCCAGGGCTGACAGCAAGGCGGTTCTTGATTCAGTTTATTTTGGCTGAGCCTGTGGGTGACTTGGACCATATTTTCTCCCAGGTGCTGCTGCATTAGTTGTATGAGGAATGCACCGGGCACTGAAGCTGACAGAGACTTATAGCTCTGAAACAGAGATAGTTACAGCTGCACATACATGCTTCCTTTCTTATTAAGAAACAAAAAAAAGTGCTGCTATTTACCCTGTTAGGATCCCTAAAGCAATTCCCTGGTCAGGCTGAACAGGCAGCATATGCCTCTGCTGTGTCCTGCCTGGCCCTCTGAGCTGCACCACACCTGAGCACCACAGGCAGCGTGCCCTGTCACTGGGCTAGGAGTTAACTTGGAAAGGCCACTGTTGGGTCCCATCTCTTGCATTCCTGTGAAACCCTATGGATTAACTCCACCTCTCGTGTCTGGTTCTCCCACAGCTGGTCCCTGGAGCAAATAAACCTTTCAGTGCTGGTAGGAGGCTCAGCCCGGCAGGCAAAGCCACCAGAGAGGATGAGCTCTGCAGGGCTGTGGTCTAAATGCACAGAGAGGGCAGCCCAACCCCAAGGGACCATCCCAGTGAGGCAGATCAGCCTCAGCAAGCCAGACCAAACCAAACTTGAGGAGCAAAGATGCAGAGCAAAGTGAGTTTTCAGGTGTGCTAACAACAGCAGCAACTTATTGCCAAACAGAACTGTGATTTATCCAGCAAATCTGCTTTCACAAAGGCAAACTCAACTATCTGTACAGACTGTGGATGAGGACAAGGGGGGAGGGAGGGGAAAAGACCTTTTGGGTCCAGCATGCATACGAGCAGACACATAGGCACAATGTGTGTGTGACAGTGAGAAACAGTTATACTCACAGTGAAGATTTTATCCCTGATTTCTTCAGCTGAAAAGCACCACCGTTTATTTTCTTTTTTTGGTTACATCAAACTTGGCATTTTAAAAGCTTTTTATTTTTGTTGTTTGTTTGGTTCTTTTTTTCCTTCTTTCTTTCAACTCAGTGCTATTTTGAATTTGTTTTAAGATGAATGTTGCTTTCATTCCCATCACTGTTTCCTAGCCTGCATTTCTGAGTCTTTGCTGCAATTTCACTACGTTTAGCACTTACTAGGCAATTATCACTGAGTCAGGTAGAATGACAGCATTTTTACAGTTCAAGCACACAATTCTGTATTTCAGCGAGCTGATTTTTAAACTATTTAAATGTTAATAGCATCCACCTAATTGTACAGATCAGAATGTCACCGGCTAATCCTTGTGCTTTCCAGCTGACTTCTGTCAGCTGCTCTTTTCCTTTAGTTATCCATTCCAGGACATATTTTTGATACAATTATTAAGGTGAGGTCAGAAATACTTTTATTTGTATTCCTAGGTGCTTGCATCTTTCTGCTCTTAAATCTCACCAGCCCATCATTTGTTACACAAGAGGAATCTCAAAGCACTGCTAAGGCATCACAGGGTGGAATTAGTCTTTACTGCAATCCTCCATTTTCAAAACAACCAGTACATGATTGCTACAGTTCTCAGGGGAAACCAGCCTAAATGTGTGTTCATATTCCCCCCGCATTTCAACTCAAAACATTTTATAGCATCCAAAATACTGGCATGTGAGACGATGGAGGAAAGTCCATTTGGGATCACAGGAAATAAACCACCTTCCTCTGCCTCCTCCCAGGTTTTTCTTTATATTTGTTAAAATTAAAATTAGACTTAAAAAAATAGTATGAAAAAATCTTCTGTCAGTTTCAAGGCAAAGGAAGCTCTTCTACACCACTTTTGCTGCACAAGAAACTATTTTAGCAGAAGCCTATGAGCAGATCCTTATAAGAAAAAGTATACTGCTGTAATGGGAAATGATGAGGGAAAATGGTTTCAAAGAAAATCTATTACCATTCCCCTGTGATGGCCAAATAAAAGAGTAAATGCTATTGCCACTGACTCACAAGAAAAATGAAATTAAAAAGAGAGTTCTGTTAATGTGCAGATTTTGACATGCAGCTCCCCCAAAAGGAAGTGGTACAGAAATAGTAACTGTCATACAGTCTTTTATTAATAGCTAAATTTGTTATACATCTGTTCTCTGCAGACAGACTCTCCCACCAACTCAGCCAGCCTGGTCTGTGGGAACAGGGAGGGCACCGTGGCTTCACTACAAAACAAGCAGTTAAAAAAACCCCCAAACCATGACAGAAACAACACGGGATCAAAACAAGACAGAGCAGCACAAAAAGTGGAAAATCCAGAATGACTTAATGTTGCCATGAAAGTTCTGGGAAATGAGGAGATAGCAGAACTAAATAACAGAAAAGTAGGTCTGGTAAATAAGAGAGAATGGAGTATCATTTTGGATTCAAGTGCTTGAGCTGCTCGGCACTTTAAAAAAAAAAAGTATAGGAAAGAAAACTCAGCTTTTAGTTTTAGAGCCAATGTGTTATGGGAATTAGCTAACAAATTTACTACAGTAATTGCAATTATTTTAACATCTGTAGAGAGCTAAGTCATCTGAGAATCCAGAAAGCAAAAATATCTACTGAAAGAAGAGGTAGAAAGAGTGATCTGGAAATCACTGCCCTGTAATGCCAGAACTGTAACAACAAATGTGAGGGACAAATCTATGCTGAAGAGCTAGGAGGAACCCAGGACTCATGTGGGATATAAAAACAGCAGGTGAGAAGGAGTAAACCCAAGCTTTTCCTTCTGGTTGGATTACAGAGTCAACAGAAGAAAAGTGTGCTATAGCTCATGATTAAAGCCATCCCCAAAACTGAAGCTGACTGGGATTAAATCCTGGTGGAGATGTCTGAAAACTTACTAAATGTCCATAACTAAAGGGTAAAGATAAATGATAACATGCTACCCCCGAGACTGGTGTTAGGGACGGATCTTATTTAACATGTTAATTAATCTAGGAATAGGGAAATCATTGCTAGTCACATGGGGAAAACCCAAGTGGCAGGTTATAATTAACCACTAACCCACCTAGAGACTAATGGGAGGAGGAGGAGGAGGCATCAGATCTTCTATCCTGGTAACCTACACATCACTTATATTGTCCTTAAGATCCTAAGACGCTTCAGAATATACCGTATTTTCACCCTGCTTGCTCTGATCACAGCTCTGACTTCTACTGTCAAAATATACTGCAGTGAGAAACGAGGCAGTGCACATCCTTCACTTTGTGTCTTTAGCTGGCACGTAGCATTGATACAAGGTCTTAAAGAGTTCAGGGAACTGGTCAAACGTCAGGATCCAGCAACATTTGTATCTTGGATTTGTGAAGATGTGGGGCTTCTTTTTTGATGAAAAGCACCTGTGAAGTGCGGGGTTATTGTGCTCCCTTTTGCCATTTCTTGGATAAATGTCATCATTTTTAATGCTACCAATCTTCTTCTATAGCCTGCAGGGAAGATTTTCTAAGGCAAAAAAATGACTTGTAGGTGCTTAATTCCCATTAAAATCTACTGGGGAGATAAGTACCAAACTGCTATTGGAGCCTTTGGGAAAGTCTTCCTCTAAACCATTGTTATCTACCCTTTCAACACCTGAAATAAGTCACTCATATAAGATACATTATTAAAACAGGAGATGTTTGAATCTGCAGAGAAATCACTTTGTGGCCTGACAAGTAGCTTTTTGGCATCCCGTGTAAGTATGCAGAATGAAGTGAGACAAGATGCACTCTAATTCTGCTTTTAAAAAGATCTCTATTTTAGGCAATGCAACACGAGAAGGTGGATGTGTCATCTACCTGACTCAGCAGAAGAGTCTCATTTAAAAACTCTACAGCAAGTCTTGACTGGTATTAATGAATACTTGTATTTGGTTTAGAGGTGAAATATCGTGTACATAAAAAAAAAAAAAGAAAAAAGGTATAGAGACCGTGAAAGAACAAAAGAGCTCCAGCCAAGGGATCTGCTATTGCCAATATTCTTGTCTCTACTCTTGTGTTGATGTTTCCAAGGGACCCCTTTTTGCTCTGGATGCGTGGGCTCTGGTACTGGTGATGAAGTATTGATGTTGTTGGCAGAAGTTGTTAGCCCTCCCTCCCCATCTGTGGGGAATATGCTCTTTGTCAGGGCATTTCGCAAGTGACTGGTGCTGGAGACCAGATATAAAAATATGGTAGAAAATACACAAAGAGGGCATGTGATACAGTCTGACCTGTGCACTGCCTCTGCACCTCAGGAAACTCTCACCACTAACTTCATGCTTCTCCCATGGCACCATTCTTCAACTGAGCTCAGTGGTTTTACAAAGGGGGTGTACTACAGAACGCTTTGACAGACAGACCTGGAGCCCTGTGAAAGAAACTAATTTTGTAAAGTCACCTGAAAGATTTCCTGTGGAGCCATGAATACCCTTGGTCTCTGGAGACTCAACTTCAGCCTCAGAACAGACAAACAGAGTTTTGAGTCTCTAGCTATCTACTGAGTCTGCTGGGAAGGGGGAACACCGTAATGGCAACTATTACACTGCAAAAGGCTGCACACGCTGGAGCAATACTGAGGTAAAAAGTTCACTTCAGACAGCTAAGACAGGGAGATCCGCTGCTAACTTTTAATCAGTAGCAAGTTAAGACAAATTGGAAGCCATGACCTACAAAGGAAGGCTCTGCAAATCCCTCTGCCAGCCTCCCGAGGACGGCAGCTCCCCCGGTACACAGCCTTGATAAACGGATCCTTTTGCAAGGTCTAACTCATTTAATCATCCCCTCTGCTTGCATTAACCACTTCTGCAAGGGTACCTTTCCTGTGTGAATTGTTTCAGTTAGGTCAAAAACCTGGTCTTGTTTTCAAATCCACAGTCACGATGAAAGCCTCCAGTCTAAGACTTCTATTCTTCTGAGACCTTTAGAGTTATAAGCCCTGTGAATAATTCTTTTGCTTTTTCTCCCAGTTTGCTATAGGGCTTTCTCCCTAAAGCACAAAAACCTTTTACTTGCTGAATTTTCTCCAAGTGTCTCCTCTGTACTCAGCGAAATGGCCCGACATGATGGGCTGGGTCGAGGCGCACAATGACCAGTCTCCCTTTGAGCGGAGGGAGAGAAAGAGAAAGAGAACCTTCTGTTCTCAGGAGAAAGGCTGAACCCTGAGTAATCTATTCACTCCCTACCTGGCAAAGAGAAGCAGCAAGAGAATAAGTCACTGCACTTCTAACTGAAAAACCATCACAGAAGAAAACTCACACTTGAGCCTTCAACAATGAACTTTAATTTGAAAATAGCACCAAGTTTTGAGCTGGAGCGAACAGTTTCCCTTGGTGAGGCTGACAATTAGAGAGGAAGGAGCCATCTCCGAGCCTTCAAGCTGCAGCCAGCCCAAGCCACTCCTTGATGGTGGCAAAGACTCAGCTGAGGCTTCCAGCCCCCCTGAGATGCCCAGCTCTGGGGCAGAGCTGTGAACCACTGGAGCCCTGTGAGCAGGACAGCTTTTGGATGGCCCCAAAGGCACGGCCAGGATGATTGTACAGCTCCCTGAGAGACAGGGCCCTGACTGACCTGCAGGAGCATGGCCAGCACCGCCGTGGTGCTGCTTTGTGCCTACATGTGCTGCCTCCCCTCTTGCTGCAAATACCCTTGATCTTGGCAGCACGTCTCCTAACCCGAATGGCCTTTCCTAAATGGAATTTTCAAATGTTTACGTTTCCTTGTTTTCCCCACAGTAATTTTCGGAGTTTTGAACATTTCAGGGACTCAGCTACATAAATAGATACCCTAATCTTGTAACAACATACTAGATTACATAATTGCGATTAAGATGGGTAATTACACAGTGCCCATGTGAGGCAGACAGCTTTGATACTCCACATCACAACTGTGTCAAAATATTTTATTTACAGAATACCAGAAGTAGTAACTCCACAGGCTACACCGTACTTTACTGTACAACGTTAAATTATTTTTTTTTATATGGCTATACAAAAATAATAATTAGGAAAGTCCTTCAAGTGCTTTCATTCTGCTTCTATTTTGTTAAGAAAAACCACACTGTTGGGGTTCTCCCTACTACAGAACATTTAAGCAGCAAGCCAGTTTTCACAGCCCTGGTAAGAGAGCTCTAGCTCATTGTAGAAACATTACATGTTAGAGAATATTATAATGCCTTCCTGAAGTAAAGCTCACAGAAGAAGTAAAAAAAAATACCCGTGGTAGATATTTTTGTCAAGGTATTTAGCTCTCATTTTGATCTGCCGATGACCTTTTACTTGAGTGAATCATAACTACATCCTAATGTCAGAGCTTATTCACCAGCTATGAAAACAACCCGGAATTGCATGCAAATTTTATTTTTGTTTTCCCTCATGACCTCAAATTAGTGCTCCATCACAGAAAATGTCAGAAATCACAAAGACCCTCTGTAAGGCAGTGAGGGGTGCAGAAAAAGCCCTCTAGAATTTGGTGGGGGTAGGAGATTGGCACAAATTACACCAGGCGTTTTTTTTTGAACAACCAGCATTCCAAAGAAGGAGATAGGGTTAAATAACACTCTGAACAGGAGTTACCTTGCCTGCATGAGCACTGCTTCACAAAGACTTTACTCAGGAAGCCTAAACAAGGGTTTAGGCACCGCAGCCCAATAAATGTCATGATATACTATTCCACAGAAAAAATGAAGTGAGTGCATGCTGACCCCAACTGACCTGACATGGGCTTAATGGTATATTTACTTCACATACAGAATAGCCTGGATTCATATTTTTCATACAGCTAACCTGGAACCTTGTTATATAATCACGAATGCATGAATACTGAAATGACAATCCTCTAATCACTGTCACACTCGGTGCATCACATGAATTTTTGAATCGACCATGACAAACACACATTAGAGGTTCTCACAGTAAACTGCTACTGATGTTAAAATACATTTTTCAGAGGTTTCATGAAGTTTAATTGCATGGGATGAAACATGACACCTAAGCATTTGATTTATTACTAAGCATGACTCTATATTAGTAAGACTGCAGAGCATACAGTGTTGTGGAATTATTTTTACTCTGTCATGACAGATGGAGTCAGCGTTTGGTAAAGACTGCGTGCAAGTGTGCAGACATGCTGCAGGTGGGATACTCTCTGCTGCCTCCTCCAAGCCAAGCTGTTATACTTGAAAACAGCACATTTCAGATGACGAAGAAATCATCATCATCTACGTTTTCGAAATGGCAACACAGATTTTAATCTTCTCTGTATAAAAAAAAAGTCTGCCTTGCCTAGAAAGAATCACAGAAGAGATATGCAAGCCTTAAAGATTTGAGGGGATCTACAGAACAACACTCCCTGAGAATGGCTTATAATCCTACCCCCATGACAGGTGTGCACTGCTCATGCTGCAGTGGTGCCCACAACTACCTCGTGCAGGTAGCAGTGGATGTAGCGAGGTGACAGACTGTGATTTCAGCTTTCTGACCTACACCCATGCTTTGGGTTTGGTGTCCCCTCACCCATACAGCAGGGTACCTCATTTTGTGCTCTGCCCTCTACCACTCAAGAAGCACCCTGTGGTACTTCCCACTTCTGGAAGATGCACTCATTAGAAAAGGTGAGTTTCCCTGCCCAAGCTGGACAGCAGCACATGGGACCCCAAAAACAAAGCAAGCAGCTGGCAGTGAGAGCCCTCATGCTGCTGGCTGCAGTCAGACAGGAGTGAGAGACTCCTCCTGTGCCTCTGAAATTCAAGTTTTCCATTTAGAAACCAGCTGAAAAACTACCATGTCAGGACTTGAAGTAATGATAAAGCTGCCCTTGCCCCCAGCATCTACTGAGCCCTACAAGTATGAGCCAACAATCCCATGATCTCCTCTAAGAAATGGCACGTGGGATCACTAAAGGAGCCTCTCTGACACTGGTACAGCAGGCAGCACAAGCCACAGCTAGTGTGTTATCCAATGCCCTCCTCCTGATGGGGCTTCCCATTTTATTTCATCCCAGCCTGTGCAGAGCAGCGTGGGATCCCACAGCGCATCCGACCTCTGTGACCAGCGGGACGTCCAGACTGGTGTCACATCTCCCCCAGCGACAGAGTGCAAGGCAGGTTGGGTTTTGTCCCATACCAAGGTAGGACTGTGCACTGATTTCCCCTTTGTGCTGATAAAGCTGGCATGCTGAGAGCGGGGCCAAAATGCCAGAGCAGCCCCCTGTCTGCTGCAGGCACAGCTCCACCGAGGGCTCCTCTTACAAAAGGACGCACAAGCAGAGACCACCCCACCTTCTGCTGGGCAGAGATGGTATTCGGCAGCTGCATTTCTGAATGTCAACAAGCTTCTCTCTCTTTCCTATTATTTCATCCTTGTGAAAAATCCTCCATGACCTGCTCTGCCATGCCCCTGCATGCACTGGTCACACGGTCCCTCCAGTTGGGGCAAACATCAAGTCACTATTTCATATAAGCTTTCAGGTAGTTAGGATCTCTTCAGCATGGACTGTATAGGATAATTTTGAAGCTGTTACTCCATGATTTATGAGAACTGTGGTTAATACTTGAGAAAAATGCTTTTAAGGCTGAATTCTCACATAACACTTACAGTACTGTTGACAGCCAGCAATAACCTCTCTTCCCCATTTGTTTTCTGAGCTGACACTAAACCTTCCTACAAAGCTAATTAAATCATCAGGAAAGGCATCTGACAATGTCCAACAGGCTTAGAAATGGTCTTAATCAAGGCCTTTGGCACCAAGTTCACATTCTTCTGAGGAGAAACTTTATATTAAATCTCCTTGACATCAAGTGCTTTGGACTGGCCCCTTTCCAGTAGCTCAAGATATCACTGCCCAAACTTAAGGAGTGCTTTGTTCCAGCTGGAAGCAAGCTTAGAGCTAGATGAAATGGAGGTGGGAGTAAATCTCTTTATTTCAAGCAAAACAAGACGATAGCTACTCTAACCTCTACTTCTAAGAGAGGCCAGGAAAGGACATCAACTCAACAGGATCAGAGTCAAGCGCTCTATAGGAAAAACTACTGTTAGCTAAGATAGTTCAGCCTTGTATTCAGCAGTTTTACCAATTCAGTGTACTCTTGTGTGACCAGAAAAAGCTGTGGTCCCCCATTAACATGTTGCTGGGCTATTCTAACACAAGGGCACTGGCTTTCTGCCTAGAAGCAAAGGTGCAAGCTACACCAAGAGCCAGGAAAAACCACTGAAACAAATGCCCATGGTAATCTTTGGAGCTCAAGTAAGCTCTCAAGCTCTCAGGGCAATTCAGATGCTTACTGTTCTTTGTTTAAGTGTTGAGTTCTTTATGGTTTGGCTTTGTGCATGTTTTATAAAGACGCTGACAAATGCTAAAACAGCATTGTAACATTTCAAGGCTGATTCACTGATAAAATGCTCATTCAGAGGACTCCAGGGGACTGGATGTCATGTTCCCTTTCAAAACTACAGCTGAAGTGAGTATTCTGTAAAAATTCAAAGCAGATCTCAGATACAAAGAGCAGTGGACGATAAGCAGTGCGTAAGGGGACGCTGAACAGGTCACGGAGTCTCCAATAAATATTACTGAAAGTACTGCGGTTCGATTCATAACATCTCTAAAGACATTTGTCATTATTACCAGCAGATAATGTGCCTTGTTTTAGGGAAAGCTGACGGAGGACTGCTGTTAAAACTGTTCCTAATAGCTGATTACACATTATTACTGAAACTTCAGCTTTAATTTTGACCAGCTTTTGTTGATTTATAAACACCATTGCCTACTTTAAAGCCTGCAATCAAGCCCATTATGCACTAGATAATGAATACACTCCTTAACTTCAGGTAATAGGCAGAAACTCCCTTAGACAACAGTTGAATGAAGGGGAGTTCTAAATATATCTCTGTCTTCCCAAGTGTTCTGGTGTGACATTCCTACCGTATTTCTAAGAATGAGGTTTCCTGCCAATCACTCTGAATACAAACCCAAGTCCTTGTCCTCCCCTGAGATATGGTCTGCTCTGCTAGCAGCTATGCAAAGATGCTCCACAGGTGGACAGTTGGAAAACCTCAGTGAACAGCTTCCAAATTCTCTGCCATACATACACAAAATCAGGGATGAATTAGAAAATGCTGCAGAAATGCAGCACGGAAACATCTTCCACCTTAGTTTGCCATAATTTAAAATACAGAACTGAATAAAAACAAATTGGATGGACAGATGAGAAAAGGCAGGTCCTCAAATCTAACTCAGAGTGCTCAGAAAAAGGGAGTCAATAATAACAATCATATATAAAACTAAAGACCTCCACATTTCTCCCTCCTCTGACGTTTCCCAGCACATCCCCAGCCTATTAGTTCATCTTGCCAGCAGTCATTCTCCTTTTTTGCGATGTACAAGGCCAAGCACATTACCAGTGCTTAACAAGCTATAATAATGACTGATGATTACATATGGACAAGGCAAAGTTGAGATTAAGAGCCACATTAAAACAGCATCAGAATTTCAGAAAACTTCATTTGATAAGACCTTAGTAATAAGAAGGGTAGAGCAGTTACAAACACCACCAAGGAAACCCTTCTTGAAAAGTTCTGCATCCATCAAGGAGAAACAGGGATACACACAAAGAGAATTAATAAAAAATGGATAAGAACAAGCACAGTATATCCCCCGAATCTCTCCTGCTATCAGGTTAGTTTCAAATCTGTATAGGCATAATGTGTACCAACAGCCTCAAACTACTGTTCCAAGCAAAACATTGTTTATTTAGCCTTAAAATAATGTTCCTAATTTTAGGTCACTACTTCTCAGAGGTTCCACTCCTTTCTATTCAGACTTTTGCATTAAGAAACAGAGAAATGACACAGTTCCCAGTGGTGTGCAACGCACCTACAACTCGTTCAGCAGAACTCCCTCAGAAGAGGACTCTCCCTCAAAGAATCCATTTGAACTTGACTCCTTGGGTGTTTATAGGATAGCTTTCTGGCTGTTAGGGATGATATTAAGAGGCAACCCTTTTGGTCAAGGACTTTTTTTAAAGCAGCAAAGCAGCCCTTCTTACTATACTTCACATAATTGAAGGTCTTTAACAATTACTCAATACCTACTGAAGTCCTAAAGATGTAAATCTGCTTCCAAGATGTCTCCTGCCTCTTTGAGCTTCATGGGCAAGAACTGTAGTTTTTAGTGTTTGTAGAACATACAGGTCTTGCAAAAGGTTAAGAGTTACACTCTGTTAAGTCCTGTGTGGATGAAAGGACACAGTCTCTTCTAGATGTGAGGCCCCACAACTGAACAATTTTCTCTTTTCGGTCCTTCCTTTCACTCCTCCAGAGTTTAACATAAAAAGAGTTGTTTAAATCACAGCAGCATTGTGAGAAAGTCAAAGAGTTAAAGGTTTCATCGTATCATTTATGGACTGCCAGATGCTACAAGCTTGTAATATCCAACTTTGATTAGCTGTAAAATGAATCTACAGACAGATTACTGCTGTTTGCTCAGATCGCTTTTCCTTTTTTGGGTTCAGGATTTGTATCTGTCACTCAGCTAAGTAGCAGCCAAGACTGCTACTGGCAGAGTATTCTCCTCATCCCTGGCAATTTAGTTTCTGATAACTGTGGTGTAAACATATTACAACAGTGGAAGATCCCTATTGACTGACAGCCTCCATTAGGGACATTATACTGTACCGTATTTATCCATCTTCTGCAATGGCATTCCCAGGCACCCCCTTCAGAAGAGACCAAAAACACAGCAGGGAAGGTGTAGAGGGTCTGCAGAAATCTCAAGCTTCTCCCTTTGTCACATGGCCAGACTCCCTTCAAAGCCTTTCCTTACAACATTTTGCCTTGTTGTCACTCAGCTTCACCGTGATGAAGACTGAGCAGCCCATCTCCTCCAGTTCTCCTTTTTCTCTTCTCACTTTCCTTGGCAGTTGCCAGTATTAGTGTTGTCCCTGTTGTTCTGCCCTTTTCCTTGGCCTTCCAGGCTGCTATGCATTTCCTGTCTGGTATTACATTAAAATTCCCCCATTTTTCTCTCACTTTTGCATTTACTACACTGTTTGTTTCCAGATGAGTACAGCAGCTCCCCTTTTGCTCTTTGACCTTCTAAATCCACCCAAGAAACCAGTAACTAATAATCTTCCTTACTGGCTGCTCAGCTTATACTGCATGAGCTCTGCTCCAACTCCTTCCCACAGTTACCACTCCACCATCTTCTGCTTTTCCCACACCCTCACACATTTAGGATCTCCAAACTTCCCTGCAAAGCTCTGCCTAAGGCTGTCACCTCTATATTTCCGCATGCTGGCCTTGCTGAACTTCCTTGAATTGGAAACAGTGCCAGATTCAGGGCTTTTCTCTCCCAGTTTATTCAATATACCAGCCAAGGAATACAAAGAGGAGCTGTGTACTCAGATACAAAAGAGATTTTAAGGTCTCGAGGGAACATGAGATCATCAGTCTGATGCCTCGGTTTCATCACTGACTGTAAAGCAGCACAGTCTTCCTATTCATACAGAAAATATATGCTTTCAAAGATCTCCAAGAATATCACCCAGGCATCAATAAAGTCACATGAAGATGGAGAACTTGTCACTTCCAGTGCTGGATTGTTCCACCTTGCCCCCTTGTCTGCTGGAAACCTATGCCTTGCTTCCATTTCAATTCGCTACAATTTAAAGTTTCCAGCTATTAAGTCTCTCTAATACGTTTTTTCACTTGATTAAGAAACCCTTAAAAAACCTTTCTTCTCCCCATGAAATGATTTAGAAACCATAATCAAATTCCCCACCATCTTCATATTAATAAGGAAAGCAAATTGATCTCCTCCAGTCTACCATTACATCACATTTTTCTCAGTCTTAGATTACATTTGCACCTCTCTCACCTCCAATTTAATATTCCTCTTAAACCACTGCAAACTAGATGCTATTTTGCTCTTCCAAATACCAAAGTGAGGGATTTTCCTTAACTTTAACTTCTCTCTAGGTCCAAGGACACACCACAGTCCATTTTGCCAGCTGAAAAGCTGAGCAAGTCACAAGGAAGCCCCAACTGCATGCACTGCATCAAAAAGGGCTGCTTCTGTATGATGGAAAGCTGGATTACTCTGCCCAAAGACTGTGCAACCTTGTGCATGGCTCTGGAAAAGCCCTTAGTTATAAAGCTGTATAAAAACTCTACCCTCTGCACCAATCATCTGCTTACATTTGTCATCCACAAATATTAGAAGATTTATTTGCCATCTCTCTCTCTGATTGAGGTATTGCCAGTCCCTGCCAAGTCCCACTAGAAACATCCCTGTTTGATGACTGTCCAACAAGAACTGCTTCTGAGTTATGCTAACTGATCAAATGTGACACACAACCTTTCAGCACCACAAATTCCAATCAGATGCATTAAGTCAAATGACTTACAAAAGTTAGTATGTCACTACTGCACAGTTATCTTCATAAATTAAACTTGCAGTGTCAAAAAATGGAAGCACTTTCCACAAATCCACACTAACTGGAATCAGCTTAGTAATACCCTAGGTCGTTACAGACAAAATTCTGTCACAAAATAAAAAAAAAAATAAATAACTTATTTAACACAAATATGACACGTCTATCTAGGGCTTCCCTGGTATTTTAACTTTTATTAAACAGGACCCTCGAATTTTTAGGCCTTATGATTTAAAAATGCACAGCCTTTGTATGTGACTTCCATCATCCTTCATTTCAAGACACCAGCACCTATCAACATTTGCACACAGCACAAACCCAGGTCCTCTTGTACCCTTATGAACAGCAACTGAAACACTGACTGAATATGTTGCAGGCTTTTTCTCCATCACTACTTTGTACTACACTGGGCCTTTCCCACCAGGGCATTAGGGGTATTCAAGCCTGGCTAGTCCAGCCTTGCCATTACGTGAGTGATACGGAAAAGGTGAAACTGTGGGTGAAAAAAAGACAACAAAGGCAGCTAGCTGTAAGGAGACAGGAGTAGGTAATTACAGATAGACAAAAGCATCAAGATGCAAGCATGAAAGCCTTGAAGGGAAGGGTAAGAAGTTCAAGCTTGCTAAGGCAAAGACAGCAATGTATGAAATTCAGGGACAGGCACACAGTGACAACTGGCTCAGCATGCTGGAAAGAGATGTTATCAATATTCTGTGTGTGAACTCACACACACACACACACACACACACACACACACACACACACACAGACTTTTCCCAATACACACAGGCTTGGCAATTTGTCTCTTCTTCACTTCTGCCCTTTCCAGAGTTTGTCATGCTGCCATGCCAACAAAGTGTGCCAAGAGCATCGCTTGGCAGTGCCTTCACTAAGCTCTCCTGGCCCGGGGGCTATCCAGACTTCCTCAGCTCCCCAAAGTGAACTATCATAGCAGTACCACTTTTTCCTCTGCAGAAGCGCATGACTTGAATGGTTTGATCATACCATCAGCAAGCTACTCTGCCACTGTTCCTCACTTACCTGCCTGACATCTGCATTCCAACACACAGGCAGATGGGAAAAGCCCAAACAAACACCAAATCAAGGGCTGAAGCGCCGAGAGTTGTAGAACTTAACAAGTTTACTTCTGTGCTAACCTTTGGTTTCTTTCTTCACGTTCTTATTGCTTGCCATGAGTTACCCCAAAGCCAACACAACTCAAGCCCATCACAGGTTTGTTTCATCCCAAGCAGGATACACTTCCCAACTCCTGCTGTCACTTCTCCTGCAACACTCTTGAGAGATAATTTTCCTTTAAGCATCCAAGATCCAATTATTAACTGTTTTAAACCAGGTTATCCCTTGAACTGCACACAGGGCTCCATAGTGCATAGCACACAAGGGGAAAGCTGTCCTTCCTGGGAGCACAGTGGGGATGCAATTACTTAGCTTTCCCCAACAATCTAGTGCTTTTTGCTAACCTCTGAGTGTGAGGGAGGATCTCTGTCATTTTTGTTTTCAGGAAGGGATTAGTGCTCTAGTTCAGTTTTCAGTGTTTTGGGGTCTGCCAGCTTTGAGAGCATGGGCTAATGACATGTAAATCTCTGAGGATATTTGAAAGAAAATTATCATTTTTTAGCTTTTAAATAGGAACTGCTATCCCTTGAGAGCTGCTATTCCTCATCAGGTTAAGCATGTGGAGACAAGCTGCCTTCATAATGTATTTTTGACATGAGATGATAATGCTCCTTTCTAAATCACTAAAATAAAATGTTCTCAAGGTACGTGGGTTCCCAAGTTGTCCAGGAAGCAGGTGCACACAGACCACATGATGAATTCATAGAAGATGATGACAGGACAATACTGGAGTCAGCAGAAGCACTGTGGTAGCACAGCTCCTCATGCTCAAATCCTACTGAAGGGTAAGTGCTTTGAGGCACGAGCAGATGCCAGGAGATAGGATGGGATAGACAGGAGAAATTCATCTTCCTTGCATGTGTTTGGTGCTAGTTACTGAGCTGAGTGCAGGTGTGGGTGAGCTCTCAAACATGAGCAGGCACAGCCCTGGAGTAGATGGACCGATGGTGTGATCTGACATGGCAGCTGAGAGCAGAGAGTAATGAGAGCAGCGCGATCCTGCAGTGAGCAGCCAAGGGAGAGGAGCAGATGCTACCACTCTTCTTGGGAAAGGCTGAGGAGCAGAAGCCTTTGTGAACAACCATTCTCCCCTCACCCTGTGTGCTGTTCCTTCAAAGGGTGAGTTTTGACGAAATAGCATATTAAGATCAAGCTAAAACTGTTCCTGTATAAAACTCTATGATCCATAACACACAGATGACACAGCTACCGACCAGAGGCATAGCCCCCAAGCCTTCAGTTACCTCCTCCCTGAGTGTGGTTAAGCATTGCTGCAGAACATTTTATTAACTACAAAGTTATTATAATCAGCAAAAAGGACCACTTTGCTTTGCCCTGCTTCAGACAAATGTGCAGACTCACAACGTGCACAGACTCACACCCTCACTCATCAATTTGTCTTGCATGGGACCAGACCAGCTGCAGGCAGGAATCACAACCTGGCCAGGCCTGGCAGCACATCCAAACACTAGTGAAAAGTCCTTGCAAGCACTTCCCATTGTGTGCAACATGCAGACAGGATCGTGCAGTGCAATGCTCATTGACTTTCCAACGCCAGCCTCACAGATAAACTTCTGTGAGCATCCCTGAGAATTCCACACAAGCCAATGTGGCAAAAAGTGCTGAGGGAATAGCACCACCTCTCCCTGCAGAGACATCTTAACTGATACAGAGCAACACAAGTATCTGACTGTAGTCTGGCAACCTAAAAGTATCAGTGAAGCCAATCCTTCACCTGGAACACTTCCTTCACAAGCCAAGGAATTGCTCACTGAATGATCCATAACACAGTTACAGTGCTTTGTGTGCCTGGGTTCAACAGCAAGGTCTAGTAGTTGGAATGAAACAGAGGAAAAATGAGGTTTTTTGCCTTTAAGCCTGAGTTTGGAGAGTGTCTCTTCATGGACCTCAGGGACAAGAACGTTCCCAGTGCATTAGTGGTAGAACACAGTGACACCCACCTCACAGCAACGCAGGTACAGTTCATGCACTATTCTCTCAACATGCTAAGAATCTTCAAGAGGAAAAAAGCACACAAGCTACCTGTGCAGCCAGTCTTCAATCCCATTCTCCTAGTTCATTGGGCAGTTGTGGTACATCATAAAACCTTTGAGAGTGGTTGCTAGTACAGCAGAGGTCCCAGCAGAAGCTTAGGGCTTACCTCCTCCCATGGGTAAACCAGTGGCTTATAGCCTCCAGAAGAAGACAGTGAACACAAGGCTAAAAATTCCTTTACCTTCTCCTTCATTTATTTCCTAAATTCTAAATGTGTGGTACTCTGAAGAACTACCCAGGGCTGAGTACCCCTCCTCTGGGAGAGGTAGCGAGTATGTTGTAGGATGGCAGAGCTATTCCCATAGCCTGAGCTACTGGGTGCCATAATACCAATGCCAAATTCACAAAAAGCTATTTTCTGTCAGTACTACTGTGTTGGGTTAGCTCACGATTTTCTGCACCAGAAAAGCCGCTGTTTCTTAGTGGGGATGCAACATGAAAGAGAAGACTGGAACAAAACATGCAACCCACAATTGCTCAGTTCATATAATTAAAAATTAAACAATTAAACAGCAGACAGGAGAGCAGGCGCATCTCCATGTGTCTGTGTGTGTATTCAGTTTTCAACAGAAACATCTGGTCCCTGAATAAGATATTTCATTCAGCAAAATCTGTTGGGTAAAAGTAGCTTCTAAACTATTTGGGTGCCTTGAAAAGCTCTGAAGACCTACCAAGGCTGACTTTCGGTGACTGATGCATGCATGGCGCCCACCAGCATGACACCTCAGCCTCCCCACATCTCTCACCATAGTCTGGATTAATTATATTCTCTGCAGAAATACTGTCTGGGGAGAGTATTGTTCTGGCAGTTATGTGTCTGTAAAGCCTTCTTGTTTGTATTTAAAGGATAAAACCCTCTAAGGAAGGCACATAAAGTATGGAAGAGCAACAGCACAGGAGAACCACTGCTATTTACATTTTTTCCCTTTTTTAAACAAAGCCAGGCTTCAGCTGATTGTTTTGTTTACAGTAGAAGTAACAGAAGAGAGTTTTACTCCTTACAGTCCATTAAACCTGTTTTTCTCCCACTCCTGTTCTCCTCCCCCTCTTCAAGCCTTTAACAAGCCACAGGAATACAAATCAGACAAAAAAACCCAAAATCTCTCTGCTGATGAACTGCTGAGAAAAGGTTTCAACACGGCTGGTATTAACAGTGCAAATTTCCGACCTATTTATATCATGGGTAATTGGTGACTAGAAATATTTGCATTGCTAATTTCCCGCCATTAAGAACAAACCCAGCGTCCCAATAATATGGCTTAATAGCAGCACTTAAGTTACTCTCCCTTCCTTTTTTTTTTTCCACAAGGAGTTTTTCCCCTCTCCCCACTTGAGTTCCTAAACAAAGAGTTCATTCTTTCTTTGCTCCCATTACTACCAACTTTGCTGTTTTAACAACAAACTTGACTTTCACCATCCTAAGTGGAAAACAGAAGACAGAGGAAGAATGGTAATGGCTAGGAAGAACGGTAATTAAAAATCTGTTACTCTGTGTGTTACTATTTCCTTATTATGAATTAAATGAGAATAGTAATAAATAAATCAGCATACTTTTCCAACACACACAAAGCTGAATTCTTCTGTTAGGCACTTCAATTTTAAATTTGATGCCCTAGAAATACACAAGAGATTCGAACAGAATGGTGAACCATGTTTTCTTTTCCTTTAACAAGGACCAGCACCACCCTTTAACTGCAACTCCCCAAAGGCTACAGATAGCCACTCTGGTGGGTGATGGTCTTGCACCCAGAGGGCTCTGGGAGCTGATTAGGAGCCTGATACAGTTTGGAGTCTTACAAAAAGGCAATCAGCCCAAGTGCCCCCAGGGAGAGAGAGGGAGAGCACAGAGCAGAGTGCCTCTGACTTCAACCAGCAGCTCTGTTTCACATAAAGGGACACTGTCAGGTCCCTTTAGAATCACTTTAAAATAGATGAGGCAGATTTGAGGGCTAAAAAGAAACTTTTCTTACGGTCCAGTGGATCTGCATGCAAAGCTCATTGAAAACATTTGAGATGCATACCAAATTAACTGTACCGAGCAACCAGAATTAATTGTGTCCTTGACAGCGTGGCAGCCGATAACATTTGTTATCCCGTGAAGTCACTCAACCCACAAACAAATCCCTTCACTGCCATTTATGCCCACTGTGCTCCCATAAAGCATCCAGGAACAGGTACCTACACCTATTAATAACCCTGTCACCGCTGCCACATTACAGAGGAATGTGAGCTATCGTGGCACTGTGACATTTAGCTGATCTCTGGTCCTGCAAATTCAGCTGACCATCGCCACATTTCAGGAATGAGTTTTCCACCGGTGAGAAGAGTTATACACTGGATCAGACGTCAGCCCAGCAAGCACTGGCGGTGCTGATTTACTAGGGCTGGCAACTGTATTGTAACTGCACTGTGACAGCCAACTCTCACACCAGCCTGGTGGAAATAAAGGCTGCTAACCCCCCTGCTGCAGCACAGAACAGTGGAGATAACACTTCAGAGCAGAGGCAATTCAATCCTTCACGAAAAAACAGAGGCCCTTTCAAAGAAGGCATCTGGAGGCTGCAAGGTGCACCTGAATTAACAGCTAAGTACAAAAGAGGAACAGACTCTTCCAACTCAGTCAGCCGGCAGCATAATCCAGAGCTCAGAGAGATAGGTGGCGAACATTTAACAGTAATGCCAAAATCCAGGACACTGGCAATCCTTTGAGAAAATCAAGATGAATCCAAGTAGGTAACTCCAGCTGAGCTGAAGATTGTAGGATGACTGTCAGTCGAAAAACAAAACCTCGTTAAAGTCACAAAGCCTGCAAGAAGAAACCAGTATGAGAGGAAGAACACAGATTTTGTGTGTGTCATTGCCAGTACCACAATATTCCCTGCCATATTTATGGAAATACTGTAATCTCCCAAGGATCAGTGCTCTCTACAGATCTTCTTAGCCCAGAAATCAAATTTCTTCTCTGCTACAGTCAATAGCAGGCCCCATGAAGCATCTGCATTCTCAAGGGATGAATACGTTTTTCTGGTTTAGTACTGATAAAACCTTAACAGTGTATGAACATAACATTAGGATATATCATAATTTGAATTCAATGTCCCCTGAACTCAGAAATTACCTTGCTAAAAAGCGATTCCTATGACCTTTCAGTCCTGCACTGATGTCACGCTTTCCTAAAGAGAAAAACCCACCTCATAACTGGAAACACACTGTTTCTATAAGCATGACACCAGAAAACACCACCTTTGTCTGCAAAATGCACCACCCAACCAGTAGAGCAGGGCTGGTGGCAGTACAGCTGCACTGCTCCTGGTGCCATAGCTGCTAGGCAGAGGGACCCACTGAGGACAGGCACCGTCATGGGGAACAGGAAAGCTATCAGGAGCAGGACACCATGATAGCACAACTCTACTGTTTGCAATAATCGAATTGGCTCCACTCTCCCTCTCTGTGCTGTCCCAGAAGAGCTGCTGTTTATTCTAGTGAGGCCCCACGAGTAGCGCTGGGGGAAGCAGAGACCATGAACAACAGCCTCTTAAAATGATTATAGATGGATTTGTTAGTAATACAGAACATATAGCTGAGCCCTTCTAAGTGATATAGTACCAAACACAAAGAAGATTTTTTCCTGATAAAGTCAGACATCTTGAGTACCTAATAAATATGATATTCCCCCTCTCTCTAATGTAGGTTATGTGAAGCTGCTACGACTGCAATTTTTAGGCTATCACTGTCCTTAAATTATTAAGCAATATAGCATTAGAAAGCCAGACTGAAGGCTGTGCATCGTAGCTTTGTTTTATTTTTTTTGATGTGTGCTTGAATACAAAATGTGACTTTGGAGAAGGTATTGCGGCACTAGCATGTATCAAAAGGATGCTTGGAGACTGACACCGTGTCAAGTGTCACTGTTGCTTACATTTGTATCTTCCTTCCTTTTTGGTGCTTGTGTGGTGAAGAAAAGCACTTACTAACCCACACTGTAAGAAAACAGAAATTCTCTGCCTCGGCAATATATTGTATTAAGTGTTTACACACTGTAGCTGGTTCAAAGCCAGCTTGGTAAACATGTCAAGATATTTTAAAGTCACCTAAAAATAGGTTTGTACTTTGGTTCTAGTTTATTTAAAGCCTGAACTAGAGATCTCTGCGATATCAGTATCTTTCTTATGGGAATAAGGAAAACAATACCTAAAAAGGCTTCAGCACACACTATGCCACCTCCCCATTTGACTCAGTAGCCCCAGAATGTACAATTCCCGTGCACCTCTGTCAAGAGACTTATGCAAATCCAGAAGTTGCTAGTGCATGTGTGCAGGAGGGAAGTCCACTCCTTGGTTTATTGGCTTATCTCCCCGTCTTCTCAATGCAAAGGGCTCTGGAAGAAGTTTCATTTAAACATATCCCATTCATAATCGCGACGACTCCTGGGCACCCCATCCCTCCTCCTAGGCTGCAACTGAGTAATGCTCTCTTTCAGCAAGGAATATCTGTCCATGGCAGAGCTTTCCAAATGATGACAGTAAATTCAGGGCAACTTCACCTTCCAGGAGATGTGGCTGTCTTTCCTGTACACATAAACCTACGGGGCAGAGACTGTAAAACCCAGGTGGTTAATCCATACTGAGTCGCTTCATTTTAGCTCAATGAAAACGTAGTATCAGCTACTTTTAATGAAGCAAATGACTCCTATTGCTATCACCTGTGTATTATTCAGCCTCCAAGACAAAGAGATATAGAGCAACCTAGTTAAATCTGTTCATAAAGAGACAGCATTAATCTAGAAATTACCTCTTTCTTCAAAGGAGAAAGAGAAAGTAAAGCTGCAGCAAAAGAAAGCGTGGGGGTGGTACAGATTTCTTCAAACACTTGTGTAGTAATCAGGTGTTTGTCTCAAAAGCCTGTTGTGGACACAATGTTTTATACGAATTGTGAGACAGGGAGATGCCACAGGACAACCTGTCACTACTCCAGAAAGATGGTACCTTCATTTTCCTTTGTTTTTACCATGGTTTTGAATTCCAAGTAATCTTTGTTACACAGTGTATCTTAAAGTCTGATTTAACCATTAAAGGCAGAACTGTGGTTGCTCTGTGTGGGGGTGGCCACGCTTTTACCGTAGCTGGCTTTTTCATGGAAGGAGCTATGGGCCACTTTTCTCTGGGGTCATTCTGAGACACCTGTAACTGAGGGAGACTGCACACACTCAGCCTTTCAGACTCTTAGCTGGTAGGGCCCCTACTTTCAATCATGCTTTTAGGGGCTAGCTGAGAAATTTTACCATTTTTCATGCTGGTTGCTGCTTATAGGCAGCAGTAAACACGCATTCATCTGATGCATGGTCAGAAACGAGATAGAAATCCTCTGGGAAGGAAAGGGGAAAAAATTTAGAGACTTGGTAATATTTATTTTGGGAACAGCTGTCTGCAGAGATGTCACTGCTGAAGTATACAGTACCCTTAGCCAAAGACTGGCAATAATTGGACTACTTGTTTCCACGGGGCTTCTCCATCAAAACATGAAGAGCCCCATGAGTCCTCTTCCCACTACAGGCACATACCACAAAGACAAAACACACAGCGGTGCCTGTGTTTGTGTGCACGTGTTCACATGTGTTTACTACCTGTGCAAGCTGCTCCTGACAAAGGGAAACCTGGATAGAAAGCAAAACATCAAAACACACAAAGGGAGAAAAAAGAAGAGGGATCTTTCCCACCCACGGCTCTCGAAACTCTGCTTCCCTGCAGGCCACAGAGGGAAGGAAGTGCGTATGCAGAGAGCTGAGTGGTGCGCAAAGCCCTCAAGGCACTGGTTTATCTGAGCTGCTCCTAAACGTTACTAAATAAGCCTATTAGTTTCTGAAACCTGGCAAGCGAGGGAACAGGGCCCAGAAGTATGAACTGAGACAGCCCGTACTGTTTCCAGTGCATTTACATGCAGTACTGACTTCTCTGTCGACTGCCCAAAGGTCACCTGACAAACGGGGGTGAGTTTTTTGCACCGTGTCAATTTTTGATCCAATAGAATAGCACTTGCATACCAGATGGTTCAAAAATATGTATTCGCTGCCACTGTTTCTGCTCTGTTCAGCAGTGCCTGCCAATGTCTCGAGTTTATGATGTCTGCAGCAAATGTTTTAGTGTTGACATCTTTTGGGATGTGAGTGAAGATAAATTGCATTAAACACTAAAACATTACTTACAGATGGAAAATAGACTGACTTCCCAGACATTGGCAAGCAGGGCATCTCCAGTTACGCTGTGGCAGAGGCTGCAGCAGAGAGAACTCAGCTTAATAAGGAAAAATCCATTGGCATTAACCTAGAAAAAAAGCCACCTTTACTTTCATTCCCACTTTGGGAAGTGCTGCTCTAGCAACACAGGGTGCTAGAGAGAGCCTGCTCTCTTTGTGCACACAAGGAATGCTGCACAGGAGCAGCGCTGTATTGTGTCAGAATATGCAGCTGTAACATATCCTGCATCCTACTGATACTGGAAAGCCACCCCCTGCTCATGCCCACATTTGTGAGAAAACATATTTGAGAAAAATACTGATAACCATTTTCTTCTGTCCCTGTTTTAAGCCCAGCTATTTAGTGTGGAGCACAGAATGGGAACTCCATGTCTTGTTCCTTCCACTGCATTCTCCATTCCCCTTCCCTGTTCCCTTTGGTACAGAGGTTCATGATACAAATGTAATTGCTCTAATTTTTTCCACATCCTTTTGGGAGAGAGAGTATTTCTTCTTTTAAAAGGGTATTAGTAACCCTCTGGCAATTCCATTTATCTCTTCAGCACAGTGAATCTGGAAGTATCAGCCAGGCTTGCTCTTCCTTTCACCCGCTGCCCCAGCGGAGCCCAGGGAGCACCTCTGGAGAGGATGGGAGCTTCATATGTGTGTGCTACACACACACACAGTCACAGCACTGAGACGAGGCCAACACACAACAACAGATGTTTCATAAATACTGAAGGGCAGTTACTCTGTAATAATGCGGAGTTAACAACATACATATTTTATTTTTGGAGCTGACGGCAAAAGATGTGCTCATTTATTTGCCAAAGGTAAAAGATTTCTGATATTCATGGGGCAGCTTAGCAAGGAAGGGGTTAAAAGCCAGGGTTTCAAATGTAAAACAAACAAGGCTAAGCCTCCCTGTTTCTCCAAGGTCTCCCTCCTTCCTTGCCCTCTGCAGAGGCTATAAATAGATTGCAGAAGAATGAAGTATGGGTGGGACCAAACTAGCCAGTCCCCTTCTATTCTCCCTAGGGAAGGAGGAAAAAAATAAAAATACCACTTGACTCAATTATTTCAGATTATGAAGAAATTAACACCCCATGAAAAACCTAGAAGTGCTACTCCTAATTACAATATGCAGCCTTCTGATTTATCATCCTACAGAATATTTGTCTTTGAATTCTCCTTTCCTTCCTTTGCATCATATTCATGTGTATTCCCAAAGCAGTACACTGAATTTTGCAGTCACATTTCTTGCAGCCCCCAGACTGCCTGTAAGGAAGAGAGGTGTGCATAGACAAGGGACTGTAGGTGGACAGCATCATCTTTCCCATGCTCTGCTTTGTTAATTTTGAAAAAGCCCCCTCTCTACTATCCTACCCCTAAACAAATCTGAAGTATAAGAAAAATGCATTTTGCCCATCACCTCAAAGCTGAAGTGTCATTACTCCAGCAGTCCTGAGGAGCAACACACTGAACGGGGAAAGATTCTAATGGAAATACTTAATCTACAGCCCTGTATGCATTAAGGTAATCAGTCCTGACTTACCTCCCCAAGCTACTTCTTACAGCATCACCAACTAGCAGAAGAAGCATTTAAGAAATTAAGTACTATTTGTTTATATTTGAACTCAAAAGGGAACCAACTCTTGCCTGCCAGCTGAAATCTCCTCTTTGAGTGAAAGCTGCTCTGGTGAAGACAGTGCAGGCACCAACAGCAACTGTTCCGACTAAACTGCTGGGGTGGACTGGCTCCATCTCTCTGAAATCAGGGTATGATCACTTGCAGCTTCCTCAGAGTGGGAGGCATGAGAAAAAGATACCAAGAAACAGTGTTCAGTAGTTAAAGCCCAGGCTTCAGGTAGTGCATCTGGGGACATACCCACAAGGAATATTAGGGAAAAACTTCTAATTAGCATCAGTTACAACCATGGCAAGGGTCAGAGTTTCTGAAAGATTCTGATCTACTAAATTCAAAAAGTGATTTGAAACAGAGGATGAGTGGGGGTTATTCTTTTTCTTATACTCTTACACAAGGACCCTGCAGTTTTTTTTCAGTGAGCAGTGTCAGGTGGCTCAAGCCTTCCAGCTTTGCCAGAAGGTCTGTCCCTGTGGTTTGCAGGCATGCCTTCCTTGGGAGGGAAAACCAAAATGCTCCAGGCAGTCAGCACCTGCATAAGCACTCTTCACCTGCAGCCCTGGAAATGTAAGGAGCTGCCTTACACCTAGTGCCTATAAAGACTGCCTAAATGCTAACTTTTCCTAATTTTTTTTTTTTTTTAAATCCATTCTTACACTCTCAGGTTTCCTTTCTTTAGTGTTTGTCTCCTTAAGCCTGTCACCTCTCTAGATGTCTTTAGAGTCTGCATGGAAGAGCAGGCATGAGCACTTAATTACAAAAAGGCAGAAGATTCATTACACATGCAGAGAGGAATTTGCATCACCCCTTTCCTGGCAGATGTCTGTGCTCTGGGAGGCTGCATGCACCACCCAGCTTGCAGCAGTTCTTGTCACAGACTGACTGAAGCTGGCCCTGGCCTGAGCAGGGGGATGGGCTCAGTGACCTCCAAAGGTCCCTTCTAACCTGTTTCCCCCAGTCCCACAGTCCCGGTCTTACGACAACAAGCCAGTAATAAGGAAAGCAGACCTGACACCTCCCTCCCAGGAAAGGACCTGCATGGCAGCAAAACTCCTCTTATGGGATCCAGATAAACTAAGCTGCCATGCACAGGCTGTCCTGTCAGAGCAGAGGCCTCTTAGAGCATCCCACAGAGGCACCAACAATCTGGTTAACCTTCTACTGCAAAGCTTTATCTTGACTCTCCCAGCGGAGTTTGCATCACGTTTTCACTGTCTGGTCCCTTTGGACCAAAGGAGAAGTTAAACAATGTGAAGCATGAGTACTGTGCACATAATGCTTTTATAATCCTACAGTAATAACTTGTTAGCTGCAGAGGGGGCTCTATAAAATGAAGGCCACAGAAGCATTTCTCCATAAATGTTTAAATTTTCTAAGCACTCCAATTAATAAGAGCTCATTTTTGTTCAAGCCACACACTCCACCTATGACATCTTTCCAAGTTCAAACCAGTGGGCATAAACTTGAGTTCTCCACCTGCAGGGTGAGCGTGTCCAGATGCACCCCCCCATGTGAACACACACGCTGGTGCAAAAGTGTGGCCACCGCAACCACATTTTGCATTTCAGTCTCTTGTCCACATGTTAGAAGCAGACAGGAAAAGTGATGGGCACCCCCATGCAAACAGTCCAACAGGCATTACTGCCACAGGCCTGTTCAGGATGAGTTGTACAGAGCCATATGCACAACTCACTTTGTTCAGAGGCACTGTGAGGGAGTGAGCCAATATCCTAGATAAGCAGGACAACATGAAAAAGAAAAGACGGTATTATTATTTTTAAGGTAATATAAATCCCAGTTCCTTCCTCCAGTTCTTTTTTATCATGGCTGTCATGTTTTTCCCACAAGCTACTGACATGAAGAATGCACCAGACTCTTAGAATAAAAGCCCTGAAGGGATGTGGAGAGCAGAAAGCACACCTGGGCTCATCTACCCAATGACACAAAAAATTAGGGAGGCCTAGAAAAGGTGGGATTCCTGTTTCTCACATGTGATACCCTCGGTTGCTCCTTCTTCCCAGAACATTTCCTACTCACCTCGGGGCTCTAAACTTCCAAACTGGCTCTTCAAGGCAGGAGGGAGAAAGCTACAGAAGCCAAAATCCCAGGCTAACAGAAGTCAGTACTGGTCTGCCCTGCAAATGACACTGTGTGCTAGTATTCAGTGCTCAGTGGGAGACAGCAGGTGCCTTTAATTCAAATAGCTTCTCTGTCTGGTTGTGGCAGGCTTTTCCTTTGCTTTTGTTTCCAGTCCAGGAACAATTTCCTGTAGGTCTCGCATTCACTGCTCCCAGCCCTGTTTTAAGGAAAAGCAGGTGCTGGTCTTGCCAAAAGCACCTCCAGGATGGGAGTGTTGGGACTGGGCATCACAACTCATAGTACTGCCAGGCTTGGACAGTACTGAGAGGACTGTAAGAGGGACAATATCTAGAGCAAGCAGCATCATCTGCACCTCACCCACAGAGCACAATGGGCCCTGAAACAAAGGCCAACTGAGTGACCGAAACAAGGAGAGAGAGCTGTGCCAAGTGCCTGTTTTGTCTGATGATCAGAGCTCAGCAACAGAAGTGCTGGTGTATCTATAAGCAAATGGAAAGTCACTTTCTCGAGCCCAGAGCAGAGAAAAGCAGGCACACACAAGGCTGGGAAGAGTCTCAGCTTTGGTCCTTTTACCCTCCTGCAGCTTCTGCTTGTGAAAGACACCTTAAGCAATTCTGATTTCTGGAAATCCTTTCTCACTTATGTATTTAGGTCGTTTGGAGAATCTTCAGGATGCAAAACCATGGCATCACAAAGGAAGTGGAGCACAAAGAGGAGGTTGGTGTGAGATGCTTGAGGTAGAACAGAAAGATTACGAGACAAGTAGTAAAGAGACCAGTTTCAAAGCATTGCTTCCATATGATGTGAAAGTCATCCCAGGAGATGCCAGCACAGGAATAACACAACACTCACTCTTATAACATTTAGATTTCAAAAGGATAGGCTTTAAAAAACAAAAAAGTTACCGATATGTTAGACAGCTCTACACAGATTTTTCTGGCACGTACATCAGAGAGATTGGCAGCCTGGGATCTTGTCCAGAAAGCACCTCACTGTGCCGGAAATCCAGGCACAGCCTGCCCACTCTCCAAGATCTCTGGTGAGTGCTGTCTGTTTGCACAGGAAACTACTCCCTGGATAGAGCAGGGCTACTTTGCTATGCAGCCACCAACCCTGGCTTAAAGCAGCACAGGAAACTTTGCTTCAGGTCCATGAAGTGCCTGCTCCAGAAGTGTGAGCTCTTATTGTGTGTCAGTATCAGA
Organism: Manacus vitellinus; assembly: GCF_001715985.3. Lineage (NCBI taxonomy): Eukaryota > Metazoa > Chordata > Aves > Passeriformes > Pipridae > Manacus > Manacus vitellinus. Next base: position 14,067,653 of record NW_021939546.1, read on the forward strand.
GATGTCAAAAATTTTTTAACTCTGTCTTAGAAAGCTCTATGAGGCCAATTTAAGCACAGAGCTAATACAGTAGCCAATTATTTTTCTTTGCAAACTATGGCCTCCACCTTGCTGCTAGCCAGTAATAACCAGCCCTAACTTGTCTGTTCTTATTGTCTCTCTGGCAAACCAGAGAACATTTAGCAGGAATCTTCATTCCCATTTACAGGTAGGAAGCCCAGGTACAAAGAGATTAAGGAACACAAAAGCAGGCAAAAGGATGCAGGAAGTAAAATGCACTGGGGAAAAAAAACCTCTTCTGTCCTTTGCCATTTTAATGGTTGGAGTTAATACCAGAGCCCTAAACACCTGCAGTTCCTTCTGCTAACGAGTATTTCCTACCTCCTGGTCTTTGACCAAAAATATAAACACAAACAGAAGAGGTTGTAGACTTCTGTATAATGATGTTTTAAACTCACTCTTCAGATAACTCCCCCCGAAACAGTAGCAAGTGTATTTCTCTCACTAAGAGCCCTTAATACCCTCACTGCTAACACAACAAAAAAAGCTAAAACTACTCATTTCATTACCTATTGCTCTCCAGATTAATCTCCATTCTGTGCTGCACAATGACAGGGTCACCATGGGGTTTCCATGCCACTGGGGTTGTGTAAGGAAGTATGTGGCCTCTACAAATAAAAGCAGGGGAATTCTTTATTCTTATTCTTCCTAACCTGGGGTTTAATTCTCTTTCTTTTGTAAAATGAAAACCAGTCTTTTCTCAGAACATAAATGATCAGTGGCAGCTTTCCCAAAGGAAAAATATTACAACTGTGTACAGCTTCTGCCAAAGTTAAAAATCTTTCCTAGAAGGATCTTGGCTTAAAAGTAAGCTACAAGTGCTCTAAAATAGTCACACATAGTCTAAAAACGAGCAGGTGCCTCATGAAATGAAGATTAAGATTTAGAATCCAAATCTGGTGCCTTTCAGGCAAAGGATTCCCAAGGCAGAAGTTCCTAAAGTGGTTTTTGTTAAGGTTTCATAAAAGTTCCGAGAGATTGTCAAAGACCAGGGAATGCAATTGCACCTCTTTATTACACCTCAAACAGCACCCGCTACTCCCATCTACTCCATGAACCTACTGCTCCTTCAGGCAAATGCCTACAAAGAAGCCAATACTGCTTCACTCATGGGATATTTGTTCAGAACAAATCAGGGAAATCAGGCTGGCTCTGGGTACAGCACAGCTAAGCAGCTTGGGGCTGTCAGAGTTGGGCAGCACTTGGTCACACATTCTTGGTGCCAAAGGGATTGTACTGCACAGCCATGTGCCAGAGGTGGTATTCTCCTGGGTCTTTTCCCACCTGGGTGGGGGGACATGCAAGTCCACAATGAGAACACCTCCATAATGCACATCTCCATCTACTCCATGGCATGCTGGTCAAGAGAGAATCTGAGCACAAACAAGGCAGTGGAGTTCAGCACAGCACCTCTTGCCTCTCTCCCACATCTGTGTGTGCACCACTCCCACCTGAATGAGGATCCCTCGTGGCCATCCCATCTCTAGCTCCAGGGATCTGAGGATGAAAGTATGTCTCATCTCCCCTGGGGTGCTGGATACCCCAGAACCCCTATACTTCAGGGAAAGACAGACCTCCATGCCCCATACCATGGGCTGAGTCCCTCTTCCTTCCTCCCACAGAAATAGAGGGGAACAAACCCAACTTCCATTCCCACTATGGAAAGTGTGAAACACATCTGCACACAAGCCCAGGCTGGGCCCACTAAAGGCACACAGCACTGGGAATTCTGGGCAACTCTTCCTACCCCCACCAGCCAAAAACTGAGCACTGAAAATAATGCTAATGGCTTAACAGACCAAGAAGAGGAGTGAGCTGCCCAAAAGGCACTGAAAATAGAATAGAGGGAACAGACATGCCTTTTTTTTTTTCCTCTCCTCATTGAAATTTATTGCAGCTAGAACTGAATAAAACAACTGAGATCCGGAAATACAGATAGCATCTGAGATTTCTCACTGTTCCTGTCAACAACTTTCAGACATTTGAAAGCACAGCTATAATCTCCCTTTCATTGCAGCAGAGAATATGAGAGTGAAACATGCAACAACCATCATTTTTACCAAGAGATAAATCTCTTCCCTCCCAAATCCTCCCTAACCCACAGAGTAATGCTGGGTAAAACCTAGAGAATTCACTGAGCCCCATCAGTCTTGTGCCAAGGAACCAGTGATAATTCCTGGGACTATCCTTTTGCTTAAAACACCAGGCTGATTCATGATAAAGCTGTGTTAATAAATAGTTAATGTCGATTGGCTGGTGGGAACTCAGTCCTTTCCAGAATACCTAGTTCAGAGCAACTCAAGCTTACAAAAGAAAAATTAATAAACACAGGCAGACAAATTTTACTTCTGCCCTCATTAAGTGTTTTAAGCATATTTCTGAAATACCCACACGCTCTCAGTGTTAACCTTCAGTACATACACTACCTGATCTATAACTCACCAGACCTCATCCACCTCCTGCCCTGCTGCAGAGAAACCCCTCAGCTGCACCCTCCCGAGGGTCTCTCTCAGCCCAGACCATCCCACTCCTTGGTAACATACAGGCAGCTCGAGCTGTGTGTGTCTCAGCACACAATCACACCTAACCAGCATGACAAGCCCAGCGTTGCTCTGCTCAGCTTCACCCTGCTCAGCTCCAGCACTGGGATCAGCCCCCCCATCCCCACAACAGCCAGGGACAGCACTGGCAGAGATGCAAGCACATCATATAGTTTTATGTTTTGTTTCCAGAAGGAACTTCCCTTGCCATTACCGGCTTCTTCTCATCACCAGTTTCTTTTCTGCACCACTGGGGACAAGTTTAAAGGTATCAATTCATCATCCAACACCATGAGGTACCACGCTCTTTCCTGTGAACCAGCAAACTGCTTATGGGTAAGTCTTCAAGGAAACAAGGACAGCAATCAGAAGGTGAGGGGTGAGCAGCACCACCATGGCAAAGAGGCAGCTTCTAGAGAGAGACTACACACCTGCATGCACGTTCTCACATTCCTCCTCTAGAGGAGGGAAGGATCGCAACAACCTCACTCATCACAGAGAAACTGCCTCCAAGGGGAAATAAAAACATGCCAACAGAGACCTGTTCAAGTACACACCTACTGTGAAAAGACTGTCCTGACCTGGCCCTTGGTAAAAATATTCCATCTGCTCAGGCTCTCACCTATTACAGAAAGAAGTCGTGGATGTTTTCACTTCAATATCTCTACACTTATCACCACTGGGAGAGAAAAGGGACAGAGGACTCAACAACATTTCAAGTGTGAGGTAGCTACGTTTTGATTTTCCGGGGCAGCAGCAAGGTGGCTGAAACAGGCACATCTCCATAGGCAATCAGTGACCCAGTGATCATCACGCCTTCTGAATATGTTGTGGCATTTACAGCTCTGCAGAGATTAAAATCAGAGGATGTCAGGTTCTATAGACTGTAACGACAATACAATATAAAACACTTCCATAGGCTTCCTTTCAGAAATAGAAGAACTCTCTTTCTTAGGTCCCTCTTATTTATTTTCACTGTCAAACCAAGCACATGCTGAGAGGTAAGAATTGCCCCAACTTCTCGCTACATAACCCAGGGGAGTTTTCTCTCATCACCCACACACTCTTCCACATGATCCTTGCTATTCACGCACTGAAAACAACTAACAGGAAGCTTCATCTGAGAATTCTTGGCTTTTTCATTCCTGCAGAAAAAGCTAGTATGAAGCAAACTAGTTCATCACCTTTTCCCTACAGCATATAAATATTCAACACCCACTGACAGCCCTGGATAACGTGAAAACCAGTCACATTTTCAGTGCAAGCATCTGTTCTTCCATAAAAGTAAATCTTGAAAAAATTTGGTACTCGTGAAGGAGACCAGAAATGGAAGGTCTGGATCCTTTTCTCATTGTGTCTGCTGGAACACCTCATGCTTTCCCCTTCTGATTTCCCTAACTATGGAAGCGATATCAAGATTTTTCAAGCATTTACATTTCAGTATCAAAGTCAGAGGCAAGCCTCCAGCGTGTGGTGGAGGTGTCTGGTCTGCAGCCCTTCACTCCAGCCCTCCATTGCAAAAGCATTTTCTGTGAGGAATGGGCCTGAAATACCTATGCAAGGGGGTGTCTCTTCTGTAGGTCTACAAAGTACTGAACAAAACCACAAAAGGAAGTCACAGCCCAAATATTGGCATTCCTAGAAAAAAAACAAACAGCCAGCAGGGAATAGAGTTCATTACATCATTTCACTGCATCATGATGGCCCCTAGAACAGCTAAGGAACCACCACCAGCATCCCAAAGCTGCCTAAATCCATAAATACTGGAGCATACCTTTTTGGAAAATAAATAATCAATCCCAGAATGCCATGCATCTATTATTACAAATATTTTATTTCCTTCTTCATTAATATATGCAAAGCAATCAGATTAGAGCCACAGGAGGTAATGAAAAACCAACTAAGAGATAAGAGCCTTTTTGTGTGTTGTGCTGTGCATGTTTAGTTCCTATTTTAAAAGGAGACCTTGAGTCTACTTTTGCAGTGCTTGGAGTGAATGTCAACTATAGACTTTTCAAGGCAGGAAGAACTACAATCCTGCAGCAGAAATATCGTGATTCCTTAAATAAGGCAGACTCCTGACATAATGAGTCTCATTGCCAGCCTAAAGGTGAGGCCAGAAGAATCCTACAGCAATAGGATAGCATAAAGACTGGAAACAAAGGTCAAAGTATTTGGCAACAGTTTTGATATAACCAGGCAGCTCAAAAGATGCAAGGAAAGCTAAGTTTGCAGGGGTGGAGGAGGATCTTATTTGATGAAGGGCTCCTCATTCATTTTTTCCATCTGTGTTATCTAGTCTAATAAAAATGTTATCTCTTCCTACAGACCTTGTGTCTGAACAGGCTCTCTGTGAAAGGGAGCTACATCCTTAACACAGCACATAATGCTGTAACCTGGTCTGTTAAAGAAGAAAACCACAGGAGACAGCTCTGGGCTGCACCAAAACACTGGCAAGGAGGGGGCACACCACACTGCCTCCTCCATGTTTGGTACTCCTAGAAAGATATTACTAACACTGAATGGTTTAAATATGGAGAAACAAACCATTTTACAGAGAGAGGTTCCAGGGCCTCAATCTGTTCACCTTATCAAAGAGAAGACTGAAAGGTAACCAGATCAAAGTGAGTAAATGCCAGCACAGAAAGAGAAATTTGATTAGAGTCTAGAGAACTTTAGTAGATAAAAGGCTGAAAGGCCAAACTTTTAACAGGTTCATTAACAACTGAAACAATATCCCATGAACTGCAGAGGACTGCACATTGCTGATGATTGTCAAGTTAAGACGGGATGCTTCTCTAAAACATCTTTTCAAGTTCAAACAGGAATTAAACCAGAGGAAGCCTGCATGAGAGATCACAGCTTTCTGACTTTTATAATCTCCAAATGCAGCAGAGCAGCAGTACTGGATTTCAGGAAAGCAAAGCTAAGTCAGTTTAGGAAGGAACACAGGAATACCTCACTAATATCAACAAGGAATATTTGCATGAGGACTCCATTCACATTGAAGAATATACAATCAAGAGGCTTAATAAAAGTGACAAGCATAGAAAATAAGAATGAAGAAACCTACTACCTAATAAAATTAAGGTAAAGTAGGATGTTTACTTAGGAAGAAAGCTGAAGCAAGAGACAGCCAATGGAGCTTTCATACAGACCAAGTGAAACAGCAAGAAATAAAAAGGTTATAGTGGAGGTAAAAAACTGTTCTGACTGGCAAGTGTCACTGGCTCCTGCTGCAGGCCCTGACAGGAGAGACTGAATCCAGGTGGAGAGCTGGTACAGTATGTCATCACTGCTTTGGAGACTGCAATACTATGATGCATATTCTTTATTATAAATAGTCTTTATTTAGTACTGCAAGAGCTTCCCAGTTTGATTTATGAATCAACGAATCCGAAAAATGTTAAGTATCCGTATTCGGCCATAGGAAAAATTTAGGCTGATCCTGAAAGAAAAATCTGGGCACTGAGCCCTGTTTGCTTTAAAACCAGAAAAGCTGCTTACCAAGTAACCCCTAGGGAACAGTCTGAACTCCAGAGACAAACATCCTAGGAGACCCATTACTGTAGGTATTCCCCACTCTCCTCTCATGAGATTTGCAGACCAGATATTTGGTAACGATATTTCCTTCTGTATCCTCTACCTGTGCTGAAAAAAAAGCTGGCTTTTTCAATTATCTGGGAGTTGATTTGTTGCTTTAAAAGAAGCACCTGCCCCATAACTCTGTCTTTTTCACTGTGCTGCAAACATGTGCAAGATATTTATGACAGCAAACAGCAGGAGTGTTGAGGAGTCTCACCAGCTCTAATTAAAACAGGCTCATCCCACAATTTTACCCATGTAGAACTGAGCTTGCTTATTTGTATAAGTGCACAGGCTTAGCTTGCAAATACCAAAATACAGGTGTCAATATACAACAACTGTAAGCTGCTGAGAAGGGAGTTTTCTGCTAATCCTTTCGAGCAGATGTGTTGCAGCAGATCAAAGAATGTGAGCTCCTATGGGCTGGACTAGCACATATCCTCGGGACACGGCAGGGAAACGCTCATCACTTCCCTTAGCAGGGATGAGCATGGTCTCTATCTCCACCAGTCCAACTAACTGACTTGTAGGGCACTAGAGTAAGGCCCAGAACAACACAGTCAGTGCCCCACAAGATCTGCTCTTTTTCAAGGGAGCAGAAGCTACCAGGAGTGTTATGAAAGACACTCCCGTGGGATGCAGCGCAAAGGAGGGAGAGAAAATTCAGTCAGGCAGGGGAAACCTCTCCCTTGCTACTTGGTGCTGGGAAGGGAGCAACGGCGTCTCTTCACATAAGCCCCAAAGGTACACGGATGAGACAGTTCTGCAGGGATGTGGCAAGGATTATAAACACAATTTCACTTTGTTGCTACAGGTGAACAAACATCGCTCTGGTAGGAGTCCAGCGGCACTGCAGTCTACAACTAAGCCCACAGCACACAGGCTGCTCCAGCCAAGGGCTGTGTTGTCAGCACAAATAATTACCAAAGGGAGACCACCAAGCAAACAAGCCCTTCAAACGAACCACTCACTTCCCGTGTTTCTCAGAAAAAGTGTTCCAACAGTGAGATCTCCAAGCCATACTGAAGGCATCTTCAGGACAGGTGCTCCTTCTGAAACCCAACTGCAAAGAGAGCTCAGGATAATGAATCCCTGTCCCGTACAAAATAAGAAGCAAGAAGCACCGAAGGTGAGCCCTAATACCAGCCTGTGCACCCTGCAGTGCCTCAAAGATTTCAGCCTTCTTTTTAATATTACAGACGGGAAAGGTGTTTATCTTCCTTTACATTAACATGCTAGCTTAAATTGCATTTTAAATAATCTCTCTCAGGAGTCTCCCCTGAAGGTTCACAGGGTGGCAGTGGATGAATTCCAAAGATATGGCCAGTTGTCTCAAGTTGTCTTTAATATTCTGTAAAAGCCAACTCAGAAGTTTTGGAGCAGAGAGGCTCAGTCCTGACTGCCTGGCTCTCTGCAAAGGACAGACTCTGCACCTACAGCAATGCACTCTCATTCCGCACTAAAAACAAGGCCCAGATGAATGTGTCGGCTGTGAAGAAACACAGAAAGGACAATGGGTATTCCAGTTCAGCTTTTTCAGGCTCAGGTGTAAGTTCAATGACTTCTGTGCTGAAATACTCAGTTTTCCAGGGATTTCTCCATCTACTGCAAACATATTCCATGGGTTCTTTTCCTCTTCCACAGCCAATGACCTCTGTTATTTAAGGCCCTCTAAATCCTTCTTAAGCCAATAGTCTCTACCAGTAGGTTGCCAATCTTTTAACATTTTCCCAACAATATTTAGACTCAATTGCCTTTTTTATTACCCTTTGAGAGTTACTGCAGTGGGAGTTTAAGGAATGTAAGAAAACGAGATGGAGTATGAGGCAGCCAAAATGACACCGGAATGACAGTCAGGAAGGTCTGACAGTGAGGGGGAGATGCAGGACAACAACCATGCTGCTGCTCACTGTGCTCAGACCACATGAGGGGCTTGGTAGCTGAGGACAGACAGGCTGCCTTGGCTGTGCTAACCAGCCGTGGGAATGCAGCATTTGCACAAGGTAACAAAACTTCTGAGAGATGATAAAAATCTCCAGAAACCTATGACACTCATCCTTGGGGGAAAGGTAAAGAGTTAGCACAAGCCTTGTTTTGCTCTGAGCAAGCATTTCTGCACAGACATGCTACTCCAGAGTGACAGCCCGTGATGTTAGACCTCTTACCAACAGTTTTTATGGAGTTAAACATGAAGCATTCCTCCTCCTCGGGGTGCCCAAAGCACATAAATCATTCAGGGAAATTAAAATCAGAACTTGGGGAAAGGAGAGGTGTGAGACAATGTATCATTTTATATGGTCAGCTACGCATCAGCACTGTGCTATCAGTAAAGCACAAAGGGAAAAAAAGGGACAGGGCGCTCAGGAATAAGGACCAACTGATGAATGCAGGAATTTCCACGGCAGCGAGGTGCAAGCAAGGAGACAGCACACAAGCTGAATGAACAGCGTGAAAAACAAAAGCCAAAGGACTTACAGAAAACTCCCAATGGTTGTAAAATGCCTGTTATTATATAGAAGAGACAGAGATTGTTGGGAGAGGTCATTTGGCAGGCACAGAGACGAGTGAGGATGGGCCAGTGCCACAGTACTGTTGCGTACATGAAACCAATCTTTGTGGTAAAAAAGACCAAATCTCCTGCTTTGCAGAAAGATGGCATGGGCAGGCAATGAATGTTGCAAATGGCTCCCCTAGACTTGGGACAGCATATCCTGAAGGACCTCACTTCCTGCAAGAAATGGCAGGAAGATTTGCAAGATGCTATTAGGCTTCTGTCAAATTAACGAGTCTTAAGGGTACAAAGTTCTGCTCATGAATACAATAAACTGCTGTTATACTGATATAAGCTCTTTCCAGTTCAAATATTGATAGAGGAGTTGTGATCTACACTGGCATTACAATTTATGTCCAGTCTGGAGACATCTCTTGTTTTATAGACATAAGGCTAACAGGTTGGTTAGAGGTCAAAAATGAAGAAACAATTTTCATCATTCTTGATTATCTTTGAGAGATCCTGAAGCAGATGGAAGCTGCTCAGCCATTCAGCCAGTGTTACATATTTCACTCTGACAAGGCTCTGGCACCACGAGCAGAGGGAAACCTGAGCAGGAGTATTTCCTCCCATTTAACCTTCTTTATTATTAAATTTTTCAGTCATCAGCAGAGCATTTATTTGGTGAGGGTTTTTTTTCTTAAAAACAAAATACAAAGTATAAGGCATCTCCTTTTTACATACTCAGATCAGAGTCTTGAGACATGTCCTGGTTTTAATTATTAAGGCTGCTGGATGCTGTGGATCACTGACTGTAAGACAAAACTAATTCCTCTTCAGCCAAGCACTGCTAGTACATAGCCCATATATCCCCAGGTATTTGCTAGTGGAATGAAAGCTGGTTACAGCTATCTGGCTCAAAATTAACTGACAGCATCAGCACAGATGCAATTCATGACAAGCTCCATCTCTCAAGTCAATAATAACTTTACTAGATTGCCTGGTTTGCAAGGTAGCCCACCCTGAGCTACTGCCTCATGTCACAACAGACATTTAAATAATAAATGGTACCTCTGTTTTATTCAGTGAGGCACAGTTGAGGATTTGCTAAATTTAACCATCCAATTAGCCGAGCACCATTCAGGATTTGGGAGTTCTCAGAGTTCGCTGCTTCTAAGGAGGAAAGCTCAGTTACACCAATTAACATTCTCTCTTCTAAACTGCACAAGCAGCTATTTCCCAGGTCTTTCTGTGGTTTGAGAGGCAATGAACAATTGGGAGTCCAGCACCAACTTTTAAGCTTCCCAGACGAAGAAGATATTCTTCCAGGTAATGCCAACCCCCTGGCTTGCTCTGGGCTCTCACAAAAATAGACATACTCTACTGCTTTACCAGCTGTGAGAAACTGTTGCTGGCAGAAAATAAAACAAAGTAAGTTTCAAAGACAAGTTAATTTTTTTGTAAAATTAACTATGATGTCTTTGCCCAAACCTTTTCATTAGCTCCAGCACACAGAACAGTCACCATTTCTTTTTAGCTTTAGGCTAACACAAAACACACCTATCTCCTGGCACGACTGCACACATTTCTTCTGCAAGCTCAGTGCAAGAGACAGTATGCCCAGAGACGGGCAATGGAAATTCTTCAGGTCACTTCAACCCAACATAAATACATGTCTACAGTCTCTGAGCAGCAATCACAGTGAATCCTGTTACATCCAGCTGGCTTTTCCTCTCTATTACACAAAAAGCTGTCTTTATAGAAGGAGTTAGCTTGTAGCATCTCTCCTTCGGTTTATGCAGATCACACTGCAGAGCACAAGAGTGCTCTGAATATTAAGCTGCTGCATCTAACTAATATACATTAAAAAAAATACATAAGCTGAAGAGGAAAAACAGGGGAGAGCTGGCAGATGCTACCTGGCTATCTTACTCCAAACCTCTGGTGCATCCTCACATGTCTTTACAAGTAGGTCATGGAACAAGGCACCTGCCCCAAAGCAGTGGGGTCTGAGCAGTCACTTCCCAGCCAACACAGCTGCTACAAACTCAGAGCTTTTACCTGCTCCCAAGAACAAAAATACAAAAGATATCAGACCCCTAAGGCAGCACAGGGAAAGAAAACTTTCCTACACCCTACTCTAAAATTCTGGGAATTTGCCGAGGCTTTTAAAGCACTCATCCCCATTTTCCACAAGGACGGATTCTTTCCCGGGCCTCTTCAGTTTAATCTCCTTAAGCCCTGGAAGTTAAATCTTCATCTAGAGCGAAAATATTTTACCACTGTAATCTAGTTACGAATATTTACACAATTTGCCCCAAATTCTCTCATTACAGCTGCCATTCTCAATTATTCACAGGTAGTGGTACATGCAGTTTCCGTGGAAACCTGCAGCTCACGACCAACCGATGCGCAGCCAATTGCGGGCAATGGGCACTCGAGCAGAACCGGTCGGCTGCATAATTGTGCTGAGATTTGACCATTTCAAACCTACAGGTAGCAAAGGACTAGTTTACATTTCACTGTCTAAATTTCAAACATCTTAACTATTCCAGGAAGCAACCAAGACCTTGTCTCTCCCAAAGCACAATAAACTTGATGAGGAGGCTGTAACTTTTATGACATCGCATTTTCAGCATTTCACTATCATTTTCTGTATTTACCATTGAAAGTAAATGTCAGATTACTCTACCATAAAACTGGTCATAAGTGATTCAATCCATTACACTTCAGGACCTTCCTTGTTTTTAACTAGTGAATCTCTGCCAGTCATTTCCCTAAGAATGTGCTCCTTTCCTCCCCTTTCCCTTTCCTTTCCTTCCAGTAGTAACTGTTTTATTTTATTTAAAAAGTGAATATTGACAGATAAAATTTCTCAATCCTTTAAGTCTTTTTCAGCACTTAGCATTCTGAATGTTGTGGAGCCTCAAAAACAGCTATCTTAAAAAGGTCTCAGAAGCTCCTTGGAAATGCTTTTTGGGTTATACTAATGCACAACAGAGTAAAAGTATATCCTTGTCAGGCAGAGCTGTGAAGCCACCCAATATTAAATTGCTGAAGCTTGGCCATACAGTGAGGACTACCCAGCTATTATCCTGAGCTCTCTAAGACAACAAGATTCCACTATTTTTCTGTTTGAAAGACTCATGCTTCTCCCTGATATACGACATTCCACCGAGATGCTGACTCTCACCAGGCACCCGCAATGCTTCATCACCCACACTTCATGTTTTCACACAAGCTCCTTCACATTTTTTCCCATGCAGTGCCCCAAGACAGAGGCCCTTCCGCAGCATATTCACCAAGATACAGGACTCTAAATCCTTCTTTCCCACTTGGATCTCTTCAGAATTCAAACAACAATTATGCTGTAACCAGTGATACTCCAGGTGATCATACTGTCTCTGTGTTATCTCAGGCCATACATATAGGTTTGCCTGCACCCACCTACTGTCCTGCCTCCTACCTGGACTTACAGATCCACAGTTCACTGTGGTACACTGTGCCTGCATGGCTGTGCTGTTTCAGGAGCACTTCTATGAGGTTCCACAATCAGAGCCTTCATCACTCTAATGACACAGTCAATGATGGCACATGAGGTTGCTGTGCTGCCCCTGTGAACTGAGCCTTCCTCCCCTGTTGCCATCCAGGAAACAAACTCAATTTTCACCACAAATAAGATGGTGCAAGACTCACTTTTTTATTCAGGACTTTTCCATTTATCATAGTCTGAGAACTGGAGCAGCAGATTGTTTCTGGTGCTAAACAACTACTGAGTTAACCCCAAATGAGGAAGAGTCACCTCAGACACAGCTACACAAGTAGCACCATCCAATCACCTCTACATGCTAGAGCAAGGACCACTCCTATGACTGGTGGAAATACCTGCACTAAGAAATTAAGCTCTGGCTAAAGGGAAGAGAACAAAAACATTCATTGCACCTGTGTGTTCAGTATTTAGCATCTTCCAAATGTAATTTCCAACCTATTTGTTTTGGAAAATACTCAGAGCTCATAGAGGAAATCCTGCACATTTTTTAAATAAAGGCAGACTGGTAAAGCACTTGCAAAATATCTTTATGAAAATCAATAGCTCTATTGAGAGAGCAGCAAGTGGAATGTCTACCCTGCACTGCTGCACAGAGCAGCTGACATGGTAACGCACAAACATGTCCTGAAAAATGGCACTCAGTATGCTTCAGTTTCCCTGAAAAGCATCAGCAGATCATACACAGACTTCTTTTATAAAAATATTACGGTACAGGAATAAACAAAGGCTGTTATTAATTCTGCTGTGGAAGTGGAAGGTTATCATCCAAGACAGTTGATTGTTGGACTGAAGATAAGCACCGTCAACCTAAAGAGCTGTACTCTGATTCTAAACAAACTTTGGACTTCTGCATACCTACTCTCTTAAATGGTTCTTAGTGGAAGGGTAGTAACACTTCAATTAGAAAACAGTGTTCACTTCCCTTTCCTACCTGGGACTGAAAAAATAGCCTGGGAAACACACTGGTGATTGGGAGAAACAGCAGCAAAACTTCCTGTGCTTTAGCCAAAACTGTACTGAAACTTGTACTTAACCGTACAGCTTCAATTCTGAAGATCCCAGTATTCGATGAGTATCTGTCAAGAGTGTCTTGAAGACAGAATGGCCTTCTATGAGAAATGCCAAAATAACTTAAAAAAAGTGCGAAAGGGTCACAGTAACAGTAGCATTACAGAGTCATTGTTAACTGTGTAACCCTGAAATCTGGGCAATTTCTGCTGGTGAATCTTGTGCCTGTACCACCCTCTATCTGCTCCTCCATAGTAACTGTCAATTAGCAATTAATGCCACAGGGAGAACAAGTTCAAACACTGCTATTTGGCAGTGAGGTCCAGTTCCATGAAATCCAGCACATCATATCTCAAACTGAAAAGTGCATAAAGTAATGAATCACCAGGTTATATTCAGATTCTGCAGACTCATTTTTCAGCCACAGAAAACCAGTACTTGCCAGGCTTAGAACAGCAGCACTGATCTTAAGGCCAGTAGCGCTGCAATTTTTTTAAAAAATGTATACCATAAAAGAACAGGTTAAATGATAAAAGAAGGCATTTCAATTCTATGCCTCAATGAATATTAGTGACACAGTTGTTAGGGAGGTGGAGAAGATGAGTTGTCAAGTTTTGTGACTTAACTTATGTTTCAGACAGTTTTGTTAAATGTACAGATTTTTTTTTTTTTTTGGTAAGAACATTTTTTATGTATTTGCCATTGGTCAGATGCAGGGACCATACAGCAGCACAGGACTAGATGGGACAAAGGACACACCTGAGGTCTCTTGCCTTTCTGGATATAAAGGAGGAAGAGAAAATCAAAAAGACCAGTTCTGTCTGGCTCAGCTTCATTCTATTTACTCCAGCATTGTTTATGACTTGTACAACTCACAAATAACATCTCAGTTGTGTTAGGATTAAATTTTTTAAATAAAAATCGGAAGCTGGCTTCAATCAAGTCTTGATGGGTGATTGCTGTTTACTGTCCTTCATTTGCATCAAGTAGCTCCAAATATTGAACTGGGGAGCCTGAATCAAGGGCAAATCCACTGATCCAAGGCTGAATTTTAGCAAGGTAGGGAATGGAAAACTGCCTTGGTGCTTGACAGCTTTTGAGATTTCCCTTTGCTGGGCAAAAGCCCTTAGGTCTGGAGATGAGGAACATGCATGCTTCTGCTGCTTAAATCAGTGTAAGGAAGACTTGGGTGCAGCCTTCCACAGCTGCACAAAATGCCTTAGTGCTTTTCCCCTCACTGTAGCTACTGAGGGAAGCTACAAAGTACATCCAACCACTGTGCCTCCCAAACATGGAACATCTTGGATTATAAATAACAGAGACAGGCTACTGCTACAAACTGCACAAAATTAAAGAGGCAACATCCAACATATTACACGTGAATAAGAGTACAGAGTAATCTGAACACAAGGGATTTGGAAAAAAGGGTTCACAATATTCATCCCCTACTGTGCCAGATAAGGTAAAGCAACTCCACAGTTCTGCCCAGCCCTGTTTCTACTGGATGAGGTTGTATGATTTTGCTGTTGCAAACTACATGTGTTAAATCACAACTAAATACATCAGCACTTTTTAGTATGAAGACACAAGGATGGATGCAATAAAGAGCTACTGAATCCAGAATCCCTTCCAATAATAGCAACTCACTGTCCCTTCTACAAAGGCTGCAAAGTATAAATGATATTAGCAGTTAACAGGTGTTTTTTTCTCAGTGAGGCTGGGGAACATCTTGCTATATGTGTTACTATATGCACACTGGTAGTTAAAGCACAACTAGAATCTTCTTTCATTAGTCTGACTAAACCCACTACCTCTAGCTCAAAAATGCCATCAAGTAGAGGCTAGAGAAGCATGCACTTGGAGGAATTGTCATTATAACCGTGGTCCTTACGCACTTCTTGGGCATTCAGCAACTGGCTCCTGGGGAAAAAAAAGTGGGATAGACTGACCTTCAGTTTCAATCACTGAAGCTGTTCCTTATGGCAGCAAAATACGGTGTGAATTACAATGCATGTATTTCTATAAAAGCACAAAAACAGCACAGAGAATTTCAATAAGAGCTAAAAAGTAAGCCAGGAGCTAGAAAATAGGCCATAAAACAGGGGCTTACTGAGCTCAAATGTTCAGCCTGTTGAAGAGAATTTACAGAAGCTTACATGGAAAAAGGGATCTCAGAGACACACGGCAGAAAAGAGGGTTTACAGTCAGAAAGAGCCAAACGGCTTCCACTGAAGTTGAGATTATACAGTTTCAACACTGGAATGATATATTAATTATTGGAATAAACTGACCAGTTACTGCTGGACCCACGGCTGGCTTGCACTTTTTTTGGTATGATATAGTACATAATTTCATAAAGATATCCTTTAATCTACCTTTCAGAAGTATCTGTATGGCTCAACCAAAGAGGAAGCAAGCAAGAGATGCTAGACATGGACTCTCTAACCACAGAGCCTACAGTCACACTGGAAATGTTGGCTGGTATGTGCTTGAACAGATGCAGTCTGTTCTCCCTGGGTACTCCCTGAAAAGGCTTGAAGCAAAAGGAGTCTCTTATGGGTTTGTCTCCTCTAGAAAGTGGTATTAGAGACAGAATGTAACCAGAAGAAAACCCATTACCTACATAATATGGGTATAACATTACTATGATTTAATAGTGGGTACAGCTTGCCTCATCAATGAAGCCACACTCCATCAGACAGACAACTCCTCAGATTTCTGCTTTGATCAAATGAAAGACTCTAATAAGAACCAGTCTGAGTAGTGGTTTGCATCAGGGAAAGAGGCTAGGAGTAGGTTTCACAATTAAGATGTTTTACGGTGTTGTCACACATTCTTGAATTGCTGGTGCCTTTAAGTCATCAACACACAAAAATTTTTTAGTTCTTCTAGGACCTGCTAGGATGAGGAACTACATAAACTGAGTTGTAAACATTAAGCTGGGAACCAAGTCAGTGCCACCCCAGTCAAACTTCAAAAATTAAAATTCAGAATCACAAGCAAGTCAGGAAAACAGCAAATCCTTGCCACGTTCCTCGTGACTCCGTGCAGGAAATAACCCCATCTGCTGTAAGCAAACACCAGGAGAAAGCAGGTGACACTGAAAAAGGTGGCAGCCTGCAGAAAGAGACACACATCACAACTCGCATTCTGCAAGGCCAAGGCTGCTCAGAAAAATCAAATCCAGCTCTCTGAAATATGGATAAAAGTCACAAAAAAAGTACAAGGAGAACCAAAAGACTTTCCCTCTGCCAACCACAACAAATGGTTCAGCAATACAAAATGTCAGCTGGCACTTGAAGCACAGCGGATGGCCAGAGAGAAAGTGCATTTTTAAATCATTAACACATTGGGAACACACAGATGTGCAGTTCAGCTACATCTGTGCATTGTAATTTCTACAGTAGTCACAACTTAATGAATCATCAATTGTGACAAGATCAATGAACCGAACTGAGCAACAAACTAAAGCTGGTAAATTCATGCCTGAGGCAAGAGCTACAGGTTTATTTTTTTTTTTAGTAGTTCTATAATTTTTAGTGTCTAATTAGTAAAAGCACGAATCGTTCAGAACCCTTTTATTTTTTCCCTCCCTTTTAAAAGTCCTACTGCAAAAGATTAAGATTTCATTCGAGTTAGGATACTACTCATCTGATCAGCAATTTCTTCCTCAGGACTGTGAGCACATGGCAGGCAGAAGTTACAATGTTAGGACGTGCTCTTTATGCCAATCAGGTGGACTCTGACTGAGCCCACCACCTCCAGGCAAAACAACTGCTGGTTTTTTCCACCAGGCCAGATTATTCCTGCAGGCAAAGCGTCAGCTAAGGTTCTCTGCAATGCTACTTTTTGAAGGGTCAAACTCGCATCCAGATCAAGCAACCAAATCATTTATTTGCAAAGAACACACGCTGAGAGTTTCCCCCTGGCCTCAACCCATTCAACAACTTCAATGCTGGGTTTGCTGATGACATGCACAACACCCAGCTATAGGTTTCACATCAGTGATATTCTTACAGAAAAATTCTGCCCAAATTAACCTCCTAGCAGGAGACAGGAGACAACATCCCCTCTTCTTACAGAGCAAAGCCCATGCAAGCGAAGGCTCTCCCTGCTGACCTCTTCACTCTTCCAGGTGGACCATTTTGATCTCTACCATATGTAGGCTTTCAGTGTTTTAATACTTGCCAGGGGTTCAGCTGGGTTCTTGTCTCCCTTCCAGACAGGCTCCAAGGGACAACAAGCTCTCTGCTTAGCCTGGCTTGTTTGTCACATGTTCGGAATTGCCTCCATCTGGACAGCACTTCCATGAATTGTAGCACTGCTGGCATGCACTGCTCTTCCCTGCTGGGACCAAAAGTGAAGGAGATGCAGGCTCTCTAGAAGGCTGATTCTGTTCCTCATCCTGACCTTTTTTGTCTGCCCTTCTTTAGACCAGATGTCTGTCACCTTGGACTCTGCATTCCCCAATTTATTACCTTCCCCTGCAGCAGCTTTTGTTAAAACCACCCCGTGTGCAGCTTATGCATTTTTCATCAATATGTTTATCATTTCTGTTCTCTCTCCAAGGACTTTCTCCTCACTGGGACCAACTGTGGCATTGTCTAAATCAGAGAGATATAGAAAAATAAATTCCAGTTTTGCCTTGCTTGCAAACAAAACACCATTTTGGAGCTGTAGCACCAAAAAACAAGGCTTGGTGTTTTTACGGTCCCCAACAGGTTAATGTTTTCCAGCACCTTGCCAGTTGTCTCAAAGTAGCTAAAAGGTCATAATGCCAGTTCTGTTGCATGTAGCACTTTGTGAAGCTAGTTTTACTTAAAGCATTTTGCATCCTGTGCTGACAAGTGTTCTTATGGCAAGGAAATGTCCACCACTTCCACCTTGGAACAGCAACACAACAGCGAACACTCGCACACAATAGCTGGATAAAGTTATAGCTCTGGTTGCTATTTAGACTTCTCCACTCAACTCAAACACCAAGAAGTTGGAAAGGTTTCATCCAGGCTGGACCCTTGTGATAAAAGGATTGAAGGAACAGAGCCCAGGATTAGCACGACAGATGAATACATTGCAGTGTTTTCCCATGGCACTATCCAACCTGCCTCATCAAGGCACTAGATAATCTTGAAAAGACAGATCTTATTATGCCTCACACCCGCTGGTTTTCCTTAGGATAAAGGATTTGAAAGAGCTATTCCGGAGCTCTGGGCAGAAAGAATCTGAGCAGGTGGGAGTGCCAGAAAGAGTCACTACTTTATTATCCAACTGAAATAACCACAAGAATAAACAGCTGTTAGAAAACTCTATGGGAAAGGAAAGGTGGTGTTTTACTACTACAAGACTGGGCTTTTAAGACAGCCTGTGGAATGCATGTATTTTAGGTCATCTTTATACCAAACATATTTTAGTCACTAACAGCTCAAGTTACAAATTAACAATGAACATTCGCAATAATTACTTCCTTGCATCGAAAATTAGGGCTAATTATTCCTTTTGCTCATTATCTGGGCACTGCATTTTAATAAGCATCACAACTGTAGAGCCTTCCTGACTCCAGAATGTATAAAAACACAAGACCCACCAGGGATCCATAAGGACAACTTGATGTGGGACTTGTGAATAAGCAAGACACACAGAAACCAGCTGTCAGAGTAATCGGTATTACAGGTACAAAACCTGCTCTCTTTTGTACATCTCAGACCAAAAAGTCTGCAGCAGTTATGTGATTTTCCTTTTTGTGCAGGAGAGGAAGTTAAAATACTTGTGAAGTGTTCTCTTCCACAGGTACAGTCATGAAGCACATTACACCCTACATGGACATGCTCTCTTCTGAACAGCTGTTGTCACTACAGATTTATTAGCATACCTTGACATTCCAGTTTCATGTTTTTCTGACTTTCATTTTAAAATATTGATTTCTCCAAGAATTATTCAATTGGGGCTTAGTGAGAGAAAGAAGATAAGGCATAAGATGACCATACAGGAATTTCCTTGCATGCAGAGTTACGCTTTCTACTGTAAGCACTGCATTCCCCACAGTCATCACATTCTGTTCTCTCCATGCTCTATTTTTCATGTAAGAACTTACTCTCTGGTTCTATCAAGGGTATATATTCTCTCACTTCTGCACAAGAAGGTACAGAAGATGACTGTGGTGCTTTGTCTTAAGTGCCTGTGTAAGCCATGGGATGCCAGTAAAAGACAACAGGTCACTAAGCTGTGGGCAGTCTCTGGGTTATGAGCAGATATGGAAGGTAGTTTTGCCAAAATAGTTGAGGACTCAGAAAAGCTTTCCAGGACACCTTGCTCTTGCCCTTCACTTTACCCTTGGAAGCAAAGCAGGTAATCCATATGGCATTATCAAGCAGCGTTTCCCATTAATTTCCAATAGTTAAACAATGAGCTACTAACTCTTTCAGAAGGCTATTCCACAATCTAACAGACTTCAAAGACTCTACAAATACATACTAGCAACTAACTTTATTAGTCAGCAGGAGATAGCAGCAGGACTGACACACAAGCTACAGAGAGCACATCTGTCAATAACAGGTTGCTACAGACGCTCTCAGAACAAGACATCTTGAAAGAGATCCAGCAGTAAGGAAGGTCTTTTGAAACATCTGATGATAAAGACCTATTATTTTAGTTTCTGATGGTCATCAGCAGACCAGTTAAATCTGACAAGAAATGCAGGGGGGTTATTCTGACAAGGTTTACAGTTACAGTTACGCAAACTATCTGAAGGAACTAAGTTCTTGTTTGCCTGTCCCAAATGAATTAAATAAATTCCCATTAAAGTGACTTTTACAATAAGAAAACGAGTAATTTACAATTATGGATTTTCATGTCTGTTTTTCTCCTTCTCTGAAAGACTTCTAGAACCATGCATGCACAATTCATTAAAAAAAAAATATTTTCTTCTGGTTGCCAGTAATTTTATTATCTGAGACTCACCAGGTCCAGCCTAAGAGTAGTTATTACCAAATAAACATTTTTAGAGCCAAATCAGGGCTCACTGACACCTAATCAACTCCACTCTCTTGTTTGCTATTTCTTTATTAGTAGTGCAATAATGGTCCCTATCAATGAGTTCCTTGAACATCAGTTTTGAAATTACGAGATGCATTAACAGCCTTTGCACACAAGGTGGGTCTTAAATTGACAGTGCTGTGGAGATGCTGTAAATAAACAAGAGAGTCGAAAAAATCAAGTAAGAAGAGCCAAATAACCTTAAGTGACAGGAATAATATGAACAAACATAAGAAATAATTAGAATTTTTGCTGTAAGCCTGGTGCATACTGCTTGGAAACAAGAGGAGAGGAGACAAACGTGGGTGTGCATTAGAGAAATGCAGAGAAGCTATTCTAGACAGTGATCAACTGAATGAAAAAAGCAACTGTGATCCTAGCATACATCTGACAATTTATCTCCAAAATCCAGAGATTCATCAGTGCTTTTGAAAAGGCCCTTATAAGGCTCCTTGTGTGCACATCTCTAGTTAGGCATTTTCAAAAAAAGTCCCTGAAATCAAATGGGAACAGGTACAGAATAGGACCATTGAGACCAGGAGAGTCAAAAAGAAAGACTGGCAGATCACCTATGAAACTCATTGTTCTGCAAGGCGAGGCTTACTTGGCCACTTTCTGGTAAACTAGGACCAAAACACTCATTGTCCTAACAAACATATCTGCTTTGAGATTTACAATCTTTTACATTATACCTATGCTATTTTTGCCTTTTCTTCCTTGATAACACCTAACACAAAAAGTTTATAGGACACACATCTCCTCTTGCAGCCTTCACTTTGTTGCTCCCATCTCCTGCTGTTTTTAGACTAATGCTCTTTTTAGCCTAAGCCTGAGCCAAGGTTTCCACCCCGGTTTACTGCCTACCCACACCATCAAAATCCCAGTCCTGTCTAAGCTGTCTAGACATGGCTGTGGCCACGGGGATCGGGGCACATGGGAATTGCCAGCCTTTCTGCAGTGACGTGAAAGGCAGCACTGGTGGTTGCTGCCTCCCAGCTGGGACCGATGATCTGTTCCAACGGAGTCAAAACAGATTAGTTTTAAACCACAGACAATTTAATCTAACCCGTCTGATTTCAAACTGGAATACAGATGCAGAAGCAGTCATCTGGCCATTCTTAGTCTCAGTTGGGATATGGTAACCCATGGGGACACCTCCCCAGCCAGACAGGAACCTGCCTGCATGAGCACATCCCTGCCAGAGAGTTAAACTAATCTGCTTGTGCCTCATTTACCTATTGGAACAGGCTGAACGTTTTGACAGCGGAGCAGCAGTAGAACAGCCTGACACACTTTCCAAGACAATCTCCCAGGAAGCTGTAAGGTAACACAGAGTGAGAAGCAACCTGTCTCTACACCCTGAGCCCAAGAAAAGAGAGAAGATAATGCCCAGGACTCAATTATTAATTTTTATAACAGACAGAAGATAACAGTAGGTCGCCACAAGGCTCTGAACGAACTTCCTCGTTTCTGAATATCTTCAGCAGGGATTTCAGAAATGGAGCAAACAGAATGGAGACAACTGCTATTGGCAAAAAAATTCTTAGCTGAACGTGATTTCCAGTACCAAAGTCAGCACTTATAAACTGTTAAATAAACTTGGAATAAATCAATTGCGTGAGGCAAGGAGCTCTGAGAAGTCTTTTAACAGGCTATAACTGCACACTTAATACTACAACTGCACACTTAGAACTTCAGGCTACTTGGCAATACGAAACCTGTGCTTGAGCTTTTGCAGAGTTCTGTAGAATATACTTCCTTCTTGTTTGTTTTGACACTTAAAGTTCACTTGTTTCTATCTGGGCAGTCCTTCCTGAATCACGGGTGCTGCTTTTGGGCACTGCAATATCATTGATACTTTGCTGATAAGAATGTGACAACATCCCACCCCGTTACAGATGTAATCTCACAGGACCTCATTTGGGAGGTAATATGCAGAAACAGCCATTTACTGTAAAAGAAGAACGTGCTCAAGATTGAGAGGTCAGTAGCTTTTCAGACACAAGGTTTTATGGGAGTGCACAGCTCCAAAGGGTTCAGCTTGGCATTAACTCTGTGATATTTCATATAAAGCTTTTCAAAGGTTTTATTTCTTGCTTCATAAACTTGTGGAATGAACCTAGATGTTAACCTTAGTGCATGGCAGTCTTCTGAGGGAACTTGATATCATGGACACATTACATGGTTATGTGCCATTAGTTAATCATTTAAACAGAGATAAGAAATGGAAATTATGGCATTTGGGCCTGATACATTCTAAAGATCTGCTGACTCTCCTGTTTGAAGGAGAGACCAACAACAGTTTAAAACTTTTCTTCACCTGAGAAAATTACTTCTCTGTCTTACGCTCACAGTCAAGAAAATACTGTTACATATTATAAAAAATAAGAGCAAGACTAATGTTCTTATTGAATCCAATCTTTGAAAGCAAATAGATATCATGAAGAGAACCGGGAATTTCACACCTGGATTAAGATGATAGGTGCTCTGTGTTATGGCATTTCCCTAAGCAGTGAAGCACGTGGAGACTCAACTGTGCTGGAGCTCTTGGCAGTGCAACGGTTACAGAGGTCCATTAACTGCCTGCCTCCTCCAGAAAGGATTTTGATTGCTTGAGTAGAGAGCTAAGAACAGGAGTAGGACCTCTGCAGTAGGACCACAGCAGTCTTTCTTCCCAGAAGAGACTAAAGGAAATTGGAACACTTAATTAACATGAAACATGCAGAGAAAAGACCTGTCCTCTCTTGACCAGAGACATGAAGAGAACAGTACCAATCTCAGGAGCAGCAGGGTACAGGAAGCCTTAATTTATTTACACAATCAGAAGGAGCACATGCAAATAGATTCAATTTCCATTCTATAATTGTTTCAGTTTTATAACACATAGCTAGAAATTCTTCTTGGCAAAATGATGCAAAAGCAATGAAAACAAACATGAGCCAAAGTACAGTGATCCAACTGATCCTTTTGTAACTAACCAAACATTAACAAGGATTAAACATAGCTAACTTCTGTTTACTATTCCAATGACAAAAATCACTTTTAGATGAATGTTTACAAAAAGGGCATATTGGTTCAGGCCTTCTGAGATCTAGCTCTCTGCAGAAATCATTTGTAACAGTCAAATGTTTACCATTTACAGCATTTCAAACAGGGTAACCCCAGGAACTGGAATTCAACTGGCAGATGGTGAAAGAAATTAAGCTCATGACATGGTTCAGTAAGCAGCAAATTACGATAAGGTAGAAATGCTTCCCACCCCGGGACAGCTGCTGCACTCAGGAACTTCCTAGGTGTGCTGGTTTTGGCTGGGATGGACTTCATTTTCTTCATAGTAGCTTGTATGGGGCTATGTTTTGGATTTGTGCTGAGCACAGTGTCAATAACACGGGGATGTTTCAGGGTGAGCAAGGCTTGCACAGCGTCAAGGTCTTTTCTGCTTCTCACATCACCCCACAGCAAGTGGGTTGGGGGTGCACAAGGAGTCGGGAGGGGACACAGCCAGGATGGGTGACCAAAGGGATATCCCCTGCCATACAACACCAAGCTCAGCACGTAAACCTGGTGGAGGAGAAGGAAGGAGGGACCACACACATTCGGAGTGATGGCATTCATCTTCCAAAGCAGCTGTTATGTGTGATGGGGTCCTGTTTTCCTGGAGGTGCTTGCCTGTGGGAAGTGGTGAAGGAATTCCCTGTTTAGTTTGGCTGGCATGTGTGGCATTTGTTTCATCTGTCTCTCAATACACAAATTTTCTCACTTTTACCCTTCCAATTCTCTCCCCCACCCCACCAAAGGGGGAGGGCACAAGCAGCTGCTGGCTGAGTCAAACTAGGACAGTCCTTTTTGGTGCCCAACGTGGGGCTCAAAGGGTTCAAGGTAATGACAGACTTGACTGAAATGTGCTAAATCGAATTTAGCTATTAACTGGCAGGCTCTTGTGCTCGCCATGGATATTGCTTGCCTTACTGTATATTAGAGTCTGGTGCTCATTAGAGGTTGCTTTTTGCTTTCACTGCTTGCTGCGCTGGTTATCCTCTCACTCTGCCATGCCTGGGAACATTTGGTAACAGCCCTGGTGATGTACCTGGGCTGGCAGATGGCCAAGGCATCACTGCTGTTCCTGTGCTGCTGCACTGGAGGAGCTGTGGCCTGGGGATGAGTCCAGGCAGGGACAAGACACCCCCATGGACAAGCCCGTGCCAGAGCAGGTACATCTGGAAGCATCTGTGGCCACGGATCTGTCTGTGCCACAGCAGGTACATCTCTGAAGGGGTTGTGGCCCAGGGTTACCTTCAGGGTAACACTCCAAAACTTCCCCAACTTCTGTCAGCACAAAGCCAGCCAGGAGAATTTAACTTCCCAGGTTACCTTGAGAAACCCACTGTGCAAGCAACCCTTTCCTGGCTCCTCTGTCTGTCCTCTTTACCAGAATCTGCTCTCCTGTGGAGCCTGGCAGCACTCTCCAGGCAGATAACTACACACCACATGATTAGGAGTCTGGGATAGAGGCATAGGGGATTTGCATAGATCTAGAATGGAAATTGGAGATGGTATTTTCATTTTCATTTAACCTACTTAAAAACAAAGGGAAATGAAACTGAATATATTCAGTATCACTTGGATATGACTGTATGCTCTGGATTACAGGGGAGTGAAAAAAGACTTCTTGTAAAGCATTAAAGGACCAGTTGCAATTAAACAATTACCCATTTCTTGAAATCAAAACTGAATGTCCAAGTTGGAAAGCCCTGGGAGAAGGGACTCGTACTTTGTATTTGAGCCTCCTTTCTTTCCCCAAAAAAAATTTAAAAAAAAAAAATAAAAAAATCTATATACTTCTGCCTGCCCTTTGAAGACTCTTTTTTTTCCACTACTTTTCCTTATCTTCCTGTTGGGTGGAGACTGCTGGAAACCAGAGACAGAAGGCACTCTTTGCTGTACAGGCAACTAGAGACAAACTGTTACCATCATCTTTCCCAACACAGCTGCAGTGCTGAACATGGAAGGAGTCTTGTGGAAGAACACCACACAGACACTCCTGCAATCAGCCTGCTGCTACGTTCTTGCATCCTTCCTACTCACATTTCATATAACCTCCCTACTTAAAAAGCTCTGTAATTCTCAACATTACCACTGAATAATATATTTATTAATTTGTTAGTGCCACTAACTGTCCCCAAGGCTTTTCCTGAGAATGTGTGTCAGCTTATTGATTCTAGCCCTCCCCGCCCTGCAATGCTTTCCTCCTCTGCCAGGCAGGAACATACTTCTGTGCTGCTTCAGGTCGTAATTGGAAAAAAAGATAGAAATGTTCAATATGACTCATACATAATTCAGCTTATCAGCTACCCAGGAGAAATGAGAAGAGAAGGTATACGCACATCTATTTCTTCTACTATCAACAGGAGAAATAATTTCCAGTTCTATTAAGTATACGTAGTTTGGTCACAACAGAATCTGCAGTTAGAAGGGAAAAATAAGAGACAAGCAAAGAATGAAAGGGTAGGAGGGGACTGAACTGTTAAAAGAGATTCACTTATGTGAGAATTCCTGATTCCTCCAGGAGACTGGACTCATGCTTCTCTCTTAATATTCAGCATGGAATAAGTTGGCAATTAGAAAGGATTATGTGCCTCTGATCTGTGAAACATCGCTGAAATCTAAATAAAATAAAGCTCCAGATTAGTTAGCCACAAAGACATCTAATAACAGCCTGCTAAACCCTGACTGTGACTTCTGGATTTAATGTTAAGGCCTATGTTCTCAAGAGCAAATTGTGAAGAAGCATTAAAACTTATAAAGGATTTTTAATGTAAAAATCGATACATGCTGTGTATTTAGCAGCATGTAACCACGAGGACGTCTATGATAGAGCTTTGTCATGCACCAGGGACCACTGCATTAGTCAAATTCTTGAAAGGAAGTGCAGAACGTCTGTATCATTCAAACTGCCACCTGAGACCAATTACAGAAATTATTTTAACCCCAGAAGCGGAGGAAAAATCCAATCCTAGCTGACAGTCTTGAGGGTATCAAGGGTTCCACATGACATGCATCATGTTCAAACACCTCTACAAAATTTATGTTAGGAAAGTGATGGCATAACAGAGAGTTTGGGCACTTACCACTGTTTTTTGGAAGCCGTTGAGACTAAACATAACCACAACCAGGGCACCAAGTTGCAATGCCCATTTTGCCAACATGCAAGCAAAGGAATATTAATAATAATAAAAAATCCCCATATTCACAAAATGCAGAAACAGCGTAATCTATGGCAGACAACACAGAATAAGATAACATGACTGCCCACAGAAAGTCTCAGAAAAGAGAAATATAATGCACTTTTTCTTAAATGAAGATACATCATAACAGAATTCATCTTCTTTGTCAGTTAAGCCAACATAAAAGGCACATGTAGCGCTTCATCCTCTCCATCAATCTCAAAACTCTATATGCATGAGCACATACAAACTGTTAGACAGCAAATGTTTCTTAATTTTGCCCATTACAAGAGTGCCCAGCAAGGGGTCGATACTCTTCAGTTAAGAGTGGAAAACACAGCCCCTCAGCTTGCAGACCATTTTTGACCTTATGGGATCACGTTCAACCAGCATTACTCCCAATTAAAGGAATTTGCCAATCAGAAAAGCAGGTTCTGTGTGGCTGACTGCTGGTGACTTTTGCTCTTGTGGCTCTTAAATTGTATGCCCACGTGCCTTTTCCTGTGTCTGGTGCTTCCTAACATTCCCTATTTATGTGGTGGTCCGCAAGTTTCACCTCATCAGGAAATCAGCAGGAGCACTATGGAGCTAAGAAATACTGTTGTGCTCCTTTATGCAATGCATGTCCCTGTGGGCCTTTGAACATTTAACACAGAGCAAATAAATTATTAGCGTGTGTGTGCATGTGCATACATATCCAAGATACATAAAGGCAACTGCAACCAAAGGAAACAGGAATGTACTTAGAACAGTTGGGTATTCAAGTATCTAGTATCACAAAAATCCAGTTGCAAGACGCATTTAAATGCAGATCTGCACGTAAACTGCTGAAAGAGCTCCACAGAGCTTTCTGCACTCACATACACGACTGCAAAGGCAAGAGGTAACAAAAAGGACCTGATTTTTGTCTCCCAATAATTTTCAAGTCTATAGCACCTGTTATCCTATTCTTAATAATACTATTACTGAAGAGCAAGCTGATCTTTAAGATGCCCCACCTCCAGAAACAAGATACAGAATCACATCAAGTATTGAATGATTTCTGTGATTCCCATCACCACGGTGCCTCAGCACATTACAGCTGTTTAATGTATTCTTTGTCACAGAGCAGAGAGGAAAATATGATTACCCCTGTGCTATAAATGGGGGTGGGAGAACAAGGAACAATAGGCAACTTGTCATGTATGGCTGGCACACTCACCACTGGTATAACCAGTCTCCTCTGGTTCAAAAATCCTAAAACAATGAACAGTCCAGGTTTTTCATTCCTTAGAAGTTTTTACATCAATGCACGAACATTAAGCAATTTGCCTAAGCCTTTTCCTGCTTGTCTTAGTAAATGCAAGGGGGAAAAATCCCTTCAGCCAAATGCCCCGGATTTGTAACACCTCAGTACATTTACAAAATCCTATATATAAACAAATGATAGCACACACTGATGTGCTGAAAAAAACCCACATTTCCTTAGGAGCAGACAATGATTCTGACATTTAAATACACACACACAAAAAATCAACTGATCACTAGCTCTTTTATATCTAATAAACTGTTCTACCACAAAACATTTCATTTAGCAGAAACAACACAGCAAGCAAAATAAAACTTGCTCATATAGCAGACAAGGATGAAAATCTATTCTGTAAAAGGAGAATTACAAGTTGTGAGTACACTGGAAAAAAAACCCCTCTCAGCTCAAATTCACATCAAATTCAAAACCTGAAGAGTATCTGAAAATCTATTCAAGAAATGTGCCGATTTAGTCCAGAAGGTGCAGAAACATAGATTAAGTTTCTGATTGTCAAATACAATACTTAGATACCCTAAAAATGGGCATTCTATCTAAGTAAACTGATGAGGGAAGTATACAAATGTCTCTATGGATAGCCCTCCAAGTCAGAAATGACACACCTCAATCAGAGAACAAAAGCACTTTAAAGAAAGTTCACAATCTGCAATCCTTTCATGACTATCTCAAAAATGAGGTTCTTATCACTAGGAGAAATTATAGCAAACGATGCAGGAAGAACACAGCTTTCCCAAACCAAAGCTAGAATATCACCATGCCATTTAAAAACACCACATCAACATGTAGCTGCCAAAACCATGTCTCCTGCCACCTAAGGCACGCAAGGATTTCCCCCTTACCTTCTAACACTGTTAATTTGGCACTGGTGTTTATCTCCCCGACGCTGTTGGTGGCTGTGCACTCGTAGATGGCTTCATCTCGATGAACACGCAGGGGCTGTATCCGCAAAACCGATCCCGATCCGTCATCGAACTCGATAACCTTTGGAAATTAAAAGAAAGCACTTCTTTACTGGTATCTTATGCAACAAACACTGAAGTCAAAAACAACGCAGAGGCTGAAAAACAAAAACCAAACCAAAACAAGCCCTGTAAGTATTAAAATTACCGTGCGATTAGTCAAGTGTTTCAAGTCCAGAAACACAAAAATTTCAGCGTCAAGAACATATGTGCCCTCTGAGGAGGCCAGAACAAATGAAGATCCAATGAGGTTCTTTATGGATCAATTAAGGTTGACAAATTATCAGCCTGGTAATAAAGATGTGGATCTGATGATTTAAAACATCTGAGCCATATTTGCACTAATGGTTTTACTAATCACACTGATCACAATTTAGTGCCAACTTTCACCTTGATGGAAGAGCAGAGTGATATACTCCTGTGGGATTGCCAGGAAAACTGTAACCAAACTTGAATAAAACCTTGAGTACCTACAGCGCATGCTAACTCCAGCAGACAGTGAGGGGTTTTAATGTCCTTCAGCATCAGGTACTTTGCAACTCCAGCATAATCAACAGTGATGTAATTACACTTTCTTCCCCAGCATAATAAATTAAGTCCTTAATAAATCATTGCCTTTCCATCCATCCTGCTAAGCTGTTACATGAATTACTCAGACTTATACATGGAATAAAGAGATATTTTTTAGTTTGCAGCTGGATCAGTATGTTATTCCTTAACAGCAAGGCTGTGAAGGCACAGCCTCAGGCCATTGTTACTGCCAAACTCACCCTTCTCCTATTGCTAAGCACGGCAGAAGTTGGTGACAGCATGAGGGAAAGGTACAACCTCTCCTCCTGTCCCTTGGGAATGGAGGGGAAGATGGAGGAAACCAAGCAACACCTCGTTCCAGACATGCAGGTCAGCCCAGGACCTGCATTACCCCCGTGCAAAACTTTTACCCTCTTTTCAAAAGCCTGTTCAGGAGTTCTTCCCACAGCATAAAGATCAAATGAATGAGAACAGGAAGGAGAAAAACAATGTGCACCACAAGACTCTGCAGTGACAGAAGAAATAGGAAGAAATCAAAAGGTAACCAAGACCACCAAAAAATCTGTTATTCCTCACACCAGAAGGAATAGTCCTTCTGTTTCAAGTAACAGAAACAGCTTGCAGAAACCCCTAATATGGGGTCAAGTAAAGAAAGACAGAGAAATATGATTAGCACCATAATACATCTTAAGGAATTATTTTTTTTTAAATACTCATTTTAAAATTAAATATGAAACTGTGACAAAACCCTAAACCTTTACAAAGGATAGGGATACTGCGAAATTTTGAAACAAGACAAATTCAGCTACAGAGATTAATTCACTTCAGTGATAAGGACTAAAAAGCTAAGGACTAAAAAGCTAAGAGATGAAACAGCAGAAAAGCTCTTTTGCCCTTACTATCCTTTGAACAAACACTGTGGGATAGGAATGGAGCTACAACTACTAAGGACCAGACAGACATTAAGGCCAAAATGCTGCTCATTTGCTAACGATGGATATATCTTCTGTGTCACAACTTAGCATGTGTACTTGGATTTCAGGGGGGTTTTTCATTTAAACTAAATTCCAATTTTTCCCCAATTAAGACTAGCTCAATAATGATGTAAAATTCATAATTATCTAGCAAAACAAAGAAAGATATTATTCACTATCTCCTGACATAATAAAAATGCCTCGATTATGTATCAAAACTGATGTGAACAAAGGCATGGAATTGCTCATATAAATGCATATAGTATGGCACAGCCCTCTGGTCAGCCACAATAAGCACCAAATTCACTATAAAGGTTACAGCTACTTACAAATTAGAATGTTTAAATATTTACTATACAACAAAACTTAACCGTTACCAGGGAGAAATAACAATGTAAAACAAGATTAAAATTGATTACTTTAATCAAGGTTTTCTGCTCACATACGAAATCATGATTAAAACTGGTGACTTGAATCAATCCATTCTGGGCAGCAAAGTCATCTTATGCTCCAGTCAGAAAAGCAAAAACATCAAAGACAGGGGATTAGAGGAAAGGCCACAGAATTGCCAAAGGGTCACATTTCCAAGGGCAGTTTTAGAGAAAAGAGCCCAACACCAAGAAAGGGAAGTGGAGAAAAAGGTGGAGAAAGTCAGTGAAGATGTATTTGCTATTTAAAATAGGAACCAAATTGGACCCTTTTTCAAAGACATTTCTGATACTTGCTCTTCTCCCTTCCTTTCTCTCATGCTTTAGTTCACAGGGAAGTCAATTCACCCTTCAGGATGACTTCAGTGTGCCCCTTTCAAGCACATTTGTGGGAGGGATGGCCACTGCTTAGAAAGCCATCCAGCAGCGTTTTGGCATCCCACTTTTGAATTCCACTGGGAACAGCAGGTCAAAGAGGTGCCTTATACATTTTCACAACGAAAACTGAAAATTACTTCTAGATCCAGCTCTTATCTGCCATCCAATTCCGTGTGAGCCCCAGTCTCCCCTCTGAAGAAGGATGTCCTACGTGTGTGCTTCCAGCATCATGCTCAAAGGACACCACCTGCTCTACAGATTGCATTGCTGCAGGGAAGGAAACGTACCTTACTCTAAAGCTCTAGGGTTCTGTATTGTAGTGACAGAGAGATACCTAAGCTGAAGTGATTATTATGTAATTAAGACCCGCAAGGATTAGACTGATTACCGAAATTTTGGTTTTGGGATTTTTTATTTTTTTTTTTTAATTGTAATTACCTCAAACCGCTGAGAACTGACTTTCTTCCCCTTCTTCATCCATGTGATACGAGGTTTGGGCTCTCCTGTTGCCTGACACACAAAAGAGGCCACTCCTCCAGAAATCCCAATCTGATCTTCAGGAGCTTTCATAAACGTTGGCTTGCCTGGAAAAATAACCAAATCAC
The DNA here is from genome assembly GCF_001715985.3 of Manacus vitellinus. Classification (NCBI taxonomy): domain Eukaryota; kingdom Metazoa; phylum Chordata; class Aves; order Passeriformes; family Pipridae; genus Manacus; species Manacus vitellinus. The sequence goes on from NW_021939546.1 coordinate 14,099,324, forward strand.
CCCCATGAGGACATAACATCAGATAAGCAAGGAATGTGTCATGTTAATCTAAATTGTAAGATAATTGGTGCTCCTACTGCAAATCCAGGTTGAATGGCCTTGGCCACACAAATTCAGTGCAGGCTGCAACGTGACAAGCAGAGTTTCTGCTTGAGTACCTTTTTTTCCTGAAATGAATAAAGTCCATCTGGCTTGCCTATAAATGAGGGCAATAGAAGTCTCCCCCCAGCCCCCTGGGCATTCCTTCAGGTATATGACAATTTGGAACCATTTTTACAGTTTATTTTTTTAATAAATGGATTTTGCAGGTTTATATCATGGTCATAGCACTGGAAATTACAGAACAGCTGACACACCAAACCTATGAAATGTACCATACCTTGACATTAGTTTTACTGAAAGCTGTTATGACGTTCATAAAAATTAACAGATACAGTTTTTAAGTATACAAATGACAACCTTTAGTTTAATTTTAAATGTGGACTGACATAAAAATCCTACAGCCTAAGTATCTGGAAACCTGCAGAGCTGGCCTATGCTTGCTAAGAAACTAATCACTAGAAGTGAAAGTCAGCAAAGAAACCAAAGTGACATTCAAACCTGAAAGTCTAAGCAAAAATGAAAAAAAAAAAAAGTATTATGTAACATTTTAATAATCGATAAAAAATGCATGAAAATACAGTTGTGTCTTCTGGATTTACATGACAGATTCAGATGGCTAAAACTATGCATCCGGGTTGAATGGTTGTATTTTATTTCTGCACTCACTATATAAAATTTTGCACTAAGTGATCCAAGGACCTTTCTGAAATACTGCTTTGTCTGAGTGAGAAGCATTTGATGATCCCGTATCCCTGTGAAGAGCTAAAACATTTAACTCCAGAGAGGGAGTTAATGGAGTCCACCCATGATGTCATTCCATGCACAGGTCACACTATGGCCACATTCAAATACAATTCTGATCAACCACTTCAAAGATCAACCTGACCTATAAACACGTCAGAGACAGCTACTGGCATGTGGGAAGGAGCATGAGTGAGAGAAGAAACCTGTTCAACTCCCAAGACAACGCACCAGTGACCTCAGCAGAGCTGTTGGTGGCTTCACACCTTCACATTCTGGACACATCCACGAGTGTGTCCTTGAGGGAGAGTAGGATGACATCTGTCAGCCCAGGGGCTTTAAACTCTTGACAAACCGAGGACCGAGTTTCCCTGATCTAGGAAGGATACAAATCCAGCAATCCCAAAGAAAGACAGCCTTTAAACACATTCTCCTAATGTATGAGAGATTTCAATGCAATGCAGTTGCCAGTTACAGTTGAGCCAGTCAGACAGAAGCAGCTACTGAAGAGGGCAGGGGCCATGCTCTGCTCCTTACTCCCCTCCCTGCCTCCAGACACTGGCACCCAAACCCCTACAAGGAGCTCCAGGATCACCAAAGCCTCTGTGGAGCACATTTGGGCCCCTAACGTGGCAAAAAGATGCCTTTTTCTTCTTTTCCAAGCAGGGCAGGGAGCGCAGTGGTTGAGGGAAGGATTAGGTAGAGCTTTGGGAGCACTGGAAGATGATACCTCTCCCTTAGCAGCTGTGGAGCAATATCCCAGATCTGGCCTCACCACAGAAATTCCTCACAAAAGTGTACTGAATTTTGCCATCCTTGCTGAAGGGAGCTCCAGGACTGCACTCAAAATCCAGAAAATGCCTTTTAAGACATGATGGCTGCTGTCTGAAGGCTTTGGCACATTGTCCTGACATGGACAGCAAGCAATTATTAAGTGTGCTTGCTTAACTGATGCTGATTTCACATATTTACTCATCTATAATCATATCTATTTCTACTTAGTTTGTATTTACATATATCTGTGTTTATTCGCCTCTCATCTGTTCCAGTGAAATGTTAATTTACCATTCAGGCTGCTAGTGATGGCAGTGTGATTGACTGTTTAGCTATGCACTGTGCTGAGCTGATGTCTTGTATTGCAGCTGATTTGGTTTTTTGATTTTCTGTTATTTACTTTGATCTTAGTGTAGTTTAGTGTAATTTTTTCAAATGGCAAATACAGCAGAATCCAAAAACTTTTGTCCTTGAAGAATGCAATGCAATTAGACCTCTGCCTGTATATTTACTCCTCGGCTCGTACACTGAGGACTTACTTTTGTACATTAAAAAAAAAAAAAAATCAATACTATTAAAAACCAGAACAAAAGGAAACTGGATGTTCACCTGCAGTAAAACCTAAAAAACCTGCTGCCTTGAATTTACATTGTTGCAATGAATCTTTTTCCCCTGCACATTTAATTGAGCAACACCGGTTTCTGGAAACCATCTAAATCCTTCGAGACTGGTCACAGAAGCATACATATATATATAAAACAAATTCTCAGTCTGGGAAAGGGTATTTCTACAAAGCCATTTTAAACATTTGTATGCCCTGAAGTTTTGAAATGGAAGGAAGGTACTAATTAAGCAAACCTATAATCCTGAGTCCTGGCCCCAGGACAATAGAGTCAGGCATGGGCATACATATCTTTATACTGATTGGTAACTGTTACAGCAAATCCCAAAACTTATCTCAGTGAGAGCTAACAGAAGTGTGACAGACCATCCACTAAACTCGTGGTGTCTGTAAAAAATGCATGTTAAGTGGACTAGACATCCTCCACATCTCCCCTCCAACCAACAACTCTGTAACTACTGCTTGGAGGAAGCTGCCTTGGTATATAACACTAGTTACCTCTAAGGGGCAACACCAAAGATAGGGTCAGGTCATGGTACAAGCTGTCCTTTTTGGTTTGTTTTGCGTGTTTGCAGTCTTAGGGTAGCCCTAGAAAAACAATCAAGAAAAATTAGGATGTACTGAAAATACAGAAGTAACCTATGTGTCATCTTTTCCCTCTCCTTAAATTCAAAGTAACCAGAGTTTCCACAGAGGGTTATGGATGTACCAACTGTTTGTTGCTACAAATAAATACAAGGAACTGAAGTGTCTTTTGCAGTGAAATCCTGTCCTGTCATCATTTCCCTGATGACCTATGGACCAAAGCTGAGGATTTTCTGTTGAAAGTTTAAAAAAAAAAGAAAAAAAAAGAAAAAAGGAGAGGGAAAAAAAGAGTGATTATATTTCGGAGACAAATCTGTGAAATATCAGCCTGAGAGAGAACCTCCCGAGCAAGCCTTGGATGACAGCAGGGAGAGGTGCTGGATGGCTGGGTGCCCATCACACCCACCTTCACTGACTCCACTGCGTGGAGTAACAACTCCAGACTGGCATAGTTCCCACAAGTCCAAACTACTCCAGCCTTTCTCTCCCTAGCCTCTCTGCTCAGTGACAGATCCCTGGAGCACATTCAGTCCTCACGCTCTAAACTAATTCTTGCTCCTCACTTCACAACCAAGTTCCTACTACACCAGGAGGGGAAGCCACTCTCTCATCGTTTCCATTCACTCACAAGCTTAAGGCAGGAGACTGAGAAAACTTTCAACTTCTTGGCTGGAATTTTCCCTGTTCAGTCTTTGCTTAAAACTAAATAATTCCAGAGAGCTTATGGGAACAGCACAGTTCTGAGGAGGAAGACGGTAAAAAATAAGAGTATTTTCTTTTTATTGTAAGACACTGGTTTCGTCTTGTTTGGCTGGGGGCGTAAAAATAACAACTTGCTCAGACATGGTCTCCATTGAGAAATTAAAAAAAAAACCTTCAGAAGAAAAGGACTTTCCTTTCACAGTTGGTAGTGTTGAAAAAGCCACTTGCCGAGCAAGCACAGATTCCCAGATAATCCTATAAAGTGAATCACGAGTAGGGCCTCGTGGCGTGGAAGAGATGCTAGCAGAGATTTAGCCACACACGAGACTACTTCAGCATGCTGGAAAACAACAGAAAACTCATGCAGAGTCCTGAGCTGGGCGTGTGACGCTTTCAAAAGGAACGCTCCTTTAAATCATATTTTAAAAGGTCCGCGACAACCTGGGCACAGAAAGCCCAGAGACAGTTAGGGAAGCACTAACCATGATGGCTGATGCCTGCCCTGCCCAGCAAAAGCAAGTGTGAGGGGTTTGGGAGGGGAACCCGAAGCCCTCAAAGACAGAACCTCAGGCCTCCTGGAGAGCCCCTGACAGCCTTTCTGTCGGGCAGCTCAGAGCAAGGGCACGGCCAGCCATGAAGATGCCTCTCTCACCTGTATTTTACATACAAAAACCACTGTTGCTCTCTGCTATTCTAGACAGTTTGCTTACGAAACAATTCTTATAAATCAGAAAACCGTCTCGGCGTCCATTTTAAAATTTGCCCCTACCAAACATCCACAGCAGAACAGTAACATTTCAGTTCTCTTTTTCAGGTTTTCCTTTCTTTACCAGAGCAGTTCAAAGTCACTTCATCACATGTGTTGTTTTTAGGCTGTGCAGGTTCTCGGTGAACCCAGTGGACTTTCCCAGGGAGAAAAGTATCTTTTGCCAGTTTTCCTTCAAGGCTGAGCACAGATGTGTAGCCCCCTCCCTAACTTGGCAAAGTGTCTTTTATGTGAACCATAGCCTCTGAGAAGCAACATACGATCTACATTACCTGACTTCATCAGCCAGATCTTTGAAAAATGATGCTGGGTCCTGGATATTAAGCATGGATCCTTGCACTTGGCTACACGTTAAGCACACACAAGTCACATAAAAGAAGTTTCCTTGTAATTTTGTAGGAGCCAAAAATTTCAAGTGGCCGAAACATAATAGATGTCAACATAAATATACTTCATATACCCAAATATTAACTTGTTTTATTTCAAAGAGCCATCATTTTCTTAAAATAAATGGGAAAATTAAGTTGAATCTTGATGTTTTTTCAGTCTTTAGCACCCACATCAAATGTTTTAATATCATCCAAAAATTTTAATTCAAAAACTGGCAACATACTGCACCTCCTGTTCTTGTGGATGCTATTTTTCCAAAGGGTTGCACACAGGTATGAGAAAAATGAAGTATTAAACACATCTGCAATTAAGTGTTCTATGAACACTCACCTGCTGTGAGAGATTTTAAAAACAAATATCTTTGTCCTCACGCTACAAGTCCTCACTACTCTAAATAGAAGGGCAGCCAAAAATAAGACTAGTGTTGTAGGAGAGGGGAGCTTGTATTTTTATCCAAAAGCTTTTATGACTTGAGCTAAATTAAGATTGAAAGTAGTCTCCTTTGTGAAGAAAAAAAATTACAGCTGCGATATAAGATGAACTAGATAAGCACATACAATAGGCATAAATGGGTAACCTTATTTAGGTGCCTGGGCTAAATGAATTAGAAGAAATTACTGGCACAAGCACGAACAGATCGTAGTGAAAACAGTTTTTGAGCCTGGAAATTGTGAAATTCAGTTTTAAATCCCTGCCTTTAACCTTCCCTGTCACATATGCAAAGGCACAACTGTGCCTCACCTTCCACTGTAAAACTCACCTGCTGTTCTCACATGGCTGCTGTCAGGACAAATACACAAAACATGATGATGTGGCTCAGTTATAGCACTGGGAAGAAACCAACAACGACAGAGACTTTCTCATGTTCGCGGCTGACTTTGAAGTGGAAATAAAGCGGTCTAGAAGACAGAGGTGGCCCAGGCTTTTATACACAGCAAGGGTATTTCTCTTTCTCCATTTCCTTTATGATCTTGGATGATTGATATCTGTGCATGGATGGATGTCTGCTGGAAGGATACTCTGGTGAAAGCTGATCTATGATTCTTCTCCTAAGCATCTGCTGCAGGGCAGGAGGCAAGCCAGTGGGCTCTCCAGCTATCCTTATGTTTCGTATCCTTATGCTTTCCTTTCAGTATACCCCCCATTGTTTGAGTGTAGTTCCTGTCCCTTTGTGATTATTATGAATACTGTTTGTCAAAACACAATTTTTCAGACTTGCACTTTTTATTCTTGGATAATTTACACAGAGGAAGTGCCTATTTGAGCCTTTAACAACAGCTTACTAAAGCATCTGTGGGTCTTGGTGAGCGCACAATGCTAATTCATTCCTTATTTCTCCTATTTTGGTTTTACTTCACTAAGATGACAGCACTTTGTAAATGAAATTTTTGTCCTCTATTGCTTGGTGCAAGGTACTTATTAAATAAATCCAAATGTATATAGTAGGATGTTGCATGCTCAGATATGTACACAATTCTCATTTTATCCAGGGAATGGATCATAAGCATTTCTCACATCCACTTTAAATGACTTAGCTGAATCCCAATCACAGAAAATGGCATTCTGAATTCAACATATTCCTCAGATCACTCTGAATTACAGGTTACCTAATGCTACCTGCATATGCTCCTCTTTTGTTTTATCATTTTATTAAGTTTTAGTGCTTAAGAGATTCCCAACAGCTAGGACAAATGATTCTGCTATTTCAATCCAGTTTTAGTGGTTGAGTTTTCCAGCTTCAAGTGTGGGTGTCCATGGTAATAGAATCTACAAACATTACCTCAGAGCAAGCTGCATGTCTCCTCGCCTTCACATCCTGACTTCCATGAAGTTACTCACAGATAACTTTTGAGTTTGTACAAAATGAAATCGAATAAAGCAAATGATTAATATCCAAAATTCCAAGAAGCAGATCTTTTAACATGTTCAGTGACCTCTGTAATGTTCAACAGAACAATTACACTACAAAAATAACAAAAGCAGTCATCCAGCAGAGGTTGTGCTTTCCCCTGAACACTAGCAGGAAATGTTGTGAACTAAGATTCAAGGCACTCATTTCAGCATGCAAGACCCACTGTGCTTTGTTTATCTGTAGTAAGCATAACTGAGGAGAATGCAAGGGTACATGTTAGGTCAAACGTATAATTTTATCAGTATTTGTAACGGCTTAAGCTCAGAAACTCTTACCATCTTCAATTCCTGCCTCTTCACTGTCTTGGCAACGGGTGCTCCTTACCATTTCTCTTTCCTTACCACAAGCCCAGTCTAAAGGCAATGCCTTTGACAGGGTTGAGGTGTCTCTGCAGACACAGAGAGGGAACCATCCCACCCAGAGTGGCATTTTCGAGCCACCTTTTTGCCTTTTGCCAACTCAGATTTATACTTGCTAATTTAAGTCAAATTCGAATATTTTAAAATTTCTTCTTGAAGAAACATATTAAAACCTCACGTGTCATGGGTACTTCTAGTTCATATCTGGGCAGGTATAAATAAACCAATCCTTCACCAGTAAAAACTGGGCATTCACTGTTAAATGCTGATGTTTGGATAAACCTGCTTATTCCACAGCAATACAGGTTAAAAGCCATTAACTCACTCAAGTGTTAAGGCCATGATTACTGGATATTAATAAGCTACAGCAACAGCCTGTCATCATAGTATTGCACTTGAGTAAATTTCTAATTCTGTCTCCTTATGAATCACAGAAATTGTTGACAAAATTTAAACACCTAAAATTAACTGACATGATACTGAACCAGAATTGTCTCAGGCAGCCGTCACACGAGGATGCCGTGCAAGTCACTCAGCAGTGCTGAACGTTCTGGGTGCTGATTAATTTGTGGAGTTTTATGCAGACAACTTAAACCTAAACGCAGCGGGGAGGTGGTTTCTCTTCATATCACATCTGCAGGGGGTCTACAGATTTTGCACGCAGGGTGGCAAATGTTCTCCGTTATTTTTCCAGCCTGTTGTAATTGCAATGTCTTGCTCAAAGTGCCTGGCTGGCTATCAGTGTGAGCTGCTTTACATCTTAGTAAGAAAATCCCTAACTCTGGCTAATCCCTCTGCTGTGACTGAGTCTCGTCCATGGGGTTTTTAAAGTTTGTTGTGTGTCAGGGAAGGGGGGAGAAATAAATCAACCCCTCTACTATGACACCATTCTTGCATTTGCTTCCAATAACTGAAATAACATGTAACTAGAAAAAGAAAAATACTTCAAGAAGCATAAAGCAGTCCTGCATACAACTGAAGAATACTGATTAAAAACAAAGCAGAAGAATAGCCCAGAAAACATCCTTCTAGAACCTGAGGTCATCTTCATTTCCCATCCTCTGCTTTTACGTTCCCCTAGAGGACTGGCAGCTTGTGTGTGCAGCCTGTTACGTATTTTGGGCAAAAGCCAGAGCCTTACATATGGGTTCAGCTTTCAATTCCCAGCATTTATAGTAAGCATTACATAGAGTAGAAAAACAAAGGAGAGCAGAGGAGAGCTGCTCTAACTGCAGAGCTTCCAGCAGCCTCACAGAATGGTTTTTCTGCTTTAATTTAAAATTGAAACCTGAAGTCAAATTTCCACCTGGTAATAGCTTAAAGGCACTTCCAATTAACTTGGTAATACACACTTTCTGAGTTAATAAATTTTTCAGCCTCTGTGTTTAATACAATTAAGCATTTGGGCCTTTGGCCTTAGACCTTATTTAGCTTGAGAAAGGATTGCAGGGAGACGGCCTCCAATTATCACCATTTACACAACATTCACTTAAGGGCTTTCAAATGCATCCATATAGAACATTCACTTAATCATACACAAAATTCAGTACCTGAATTAAGGCCACCTTCTCTCTTGCACACAATATGCACAAGGGACAAGAGAATAAAAACCCCATCTACTGGGCTCTGATATCAGTCATCACCACGCCGCCTGAAGCAGCACTGAACAGCTGTGCCAGCTCCTAGCAACTTACTTTTCCTTCCAAATCTGCATTTTGTTATTTGCAAATTTCTTCAAAACTTCAAAGTTAATAAAGTGTGTTGCACAGTGTAAAGAACCAGCTAAGATATGCAGGACCAGGAAACAAAGACAGAACTGAAATCTTGTGCTTGAAAAAACATGAAAATTAATTTTGCCAGCATGCCTACCACATTAAACACCAAATTTTTTTACACAAAAGGATTAAAAGGTTTTAATCCCTCTTTGCAAGCAGCTAGTTCTTGATTCAGCAGTTCAAAAGGCTTTGCCAAGTTCAGGTTTTTCCTCTGCTTTTAAGAATTAAAAGTGTAAACCTTATTTTGTAAACAGAGCGCATAATACAATGATTTTAACAGAACTGGGAGCCAGAGTAAGTGACCTCTTCAGGATATTTGTTACTGGAGCAAAGGCATCTCAGGGTCTAAGGAGGGGACCTGCATTTCATTTTAATGCCACTGTATGTTGCTCTGTCCTCCTCCTAGTAATGAATTAAATTTCTGCTTCATCTACCTGGTCAAGAGGAAGACTTTCTGCTTAATGATACCAAGTACACACTGGTACTTCTGTAACACCAGGGATTTTTTTTTTTTTCTATTTGTGTCTACTGTTTTATCATGCAGCAGCTGTAGTACAGTCTGCAGAAAAGCAAGAAATATAACTTCTACACTGAAACGTTTACCAGAGCAGTGAGCCAGGTACCCAAGCAAAATACTCTCAACCGGGGGGTGTGTGTGGGGTGTCTTTCTTGACATTCCCCAAAAAGCAGGACTATTTCCCCACTAAAAGACTTCCTCCAAGTCAGACTCTTTGGTAAGCTGGGATGAAGAGGTTCAGCACTTCTGGGAGGCACCACTGAGCACTTTTCACCCTGTAACGATGTATTTTTGCAGTGGCCAAACGAAGGCACGAAGGCACTGAGTCCCACACAGCTCAAAAGCCCTTTGAGCAGGGCTACCCCCTCCACCTGGCATCTGGACTGTGTTGGCAGGGGGCTGCTGAGCAACCCTGACCCTCCTCATCAGAAGGACAAGAACCACATGCTGACTGAGGTGCAATCAGTGGAGGAGCCGGGGGAACTCCAGGAGCCACTGTCTCCTGCCCATGAGTCACCACTGAGCTCTCCCAAAATGGCTCTGCACATATGTGGAAAACATCTCACTCCATACAAACATGATGGACGTCCAAACCCCACAGTAAAGACAACAAGTGACACACGCCAGAGATTTAAGAGTTTTACAGACACCGAAACCCAGCCCTGCCCCTTCTAGAAAAGCATCAAAATTAATCACCTTCATGGTTGCTGCATTCTTGATTTAATTTTTCTAGTATCCACTCCTTGCTCTGTTATGAATCTAGCTGATAAAATGAAAAGTTCTTTTCACTTTAATAACTTTTCTCTGTGTAGACAATCGGGTCAGCCTCTGTTTCTACAATGAAGTCCTTAAAATCTCCAGCTACCAGGGAGGGTTCAGATTTTTTTCTGGTCTTTTACTTGCGCCAAACTTTCACTTGATTTCACCCGATTATGCACAGAGTTGCAAGAAATGCAGAAAGCCAAGGTCCACATGGAGAAGTTACCATTTGCCGTGCTGTGCAAAGTTGCTGTGGCCACCAGGTTTATCCTGAAGCCCAGCAGATAAATGTACCTGGACCACAAGGTGCTGTGTTTGAATTTCCAGAGCTGGGCTGGGATGTGTGTACAGGTTGGAGCCTGTGCTGAAGAGGAAAGGCTGTGCACAGGATCTGTGGGACTGGGGAGCCACCCCAGCGGGGGCTGCTGGGGAACCCAGCACCACAGTTACACCACAGGTTGCACAATAGCATGTGGTTTTGAAGGGATTGATCTGTCTAAAGGAGAAAAACCTTCTGTATCATGAATTATCTCTTTTTCAGCACCTCTGACAGTATCTGTGTCTCTGGGAAAAGGGAAAACCAGTTAACATCACCGCTGCAGTAGGTATCTTGGCAAGGCAGCACATATATTCCATCAAGGAGGTGGTATTTGAGACAGTGTACTTTATCCTCACAAAGCCATAATGCTGCCTGCTACCCAGAAAAAAACTTCCCTAGCTAAAAACACCAGAAGTATAATCCACACTGGTTTAGGAGTACATGTCCCTTTTTCACCATGAATTTCTGCTGCAGATCACAGACCTTACTGTGACATCAACTCCTACAGTACCTGGTGGGACATTAGCAGACCAAAATCCAACGAATTGGTGGCAGGGAATTACAGCATATGACTAAACCCAAAGAAACTGTCACTCCTGACATGGGCTTTCAGGCCAGGTACAAATACATGGAAGGCTGCACCTGCCACAAGAGCAGAAAACAAGTATGCTGCTTACAGAGATTTCACATACCACTGTTTGTCTGCACCACTTACTTTCATCATCACTGCCAGACAAAATTATCCCATACTACAAGTTTAAGGGACGTACACATAGATGTCAAACTTGCAAGGTTCAGCTTGCTTTTAAGCTCTTCGTGGAGACTACAGAGGAAATACTTAGAAAAAAAACCCCTGTCTTCTCGAGTGCTGTGTCTAAGTTTCCCTCACCCATTCCCTGCCTTGTTGACTGAGTCCCAGGGTTCCTGGCTTGACACTAAATTTGCTGAACTAAAATCCAGACCAGCAAAGCAGATGACAAGCTACCTCAGAGAAAGTTAACTGCACCTCTCAGGTTTTACATGCATGAGAAAGAAGGCACTGTTTCCACCTTGGGGATATGACATCCCAGTATATTTTGTGAAGGACATACACCAGGGTGAAACACAAATCTGCATGTGAATCTGAGGCTTGAAAGAACATCAGCCTTCCTTACCTACTGCAGGTCAGTGCAAACTGTAACACGGCCTACAGAGAATAGGATGAAACAAAAGAGCCTGTCCAATTATGCCTGCCTCAGGTGAATGTTTTTAGTTACTCAGGCCTATTAACAGTGAGGGTAGCATACCTGTATATAGGCAAATGGATCTTGCTTGAGAATTACCCATGCAGAAATAATCACCTGCCTATCACCAATCTTTGACTTTCATGTTGCGTTTTAAGGACTGACTTGAAGGTAGGTGCCTGCCAACTCTGCTTGTGTTCTCCAAGAATAAATGTTTATCAAAGGGGGGTTTCCCATTTGCTGAGCTGGAATTAGTTACACCAACAGGGTATCAAAAGGGTTGTTGCCTGTCACCGTTATCAAAGAGGAATGTGAAGTACAAAAACTAAGCAGCAACAAACTGAGCACTGGAGCTTGGCAGAGCAAGAGTGACATGGGACAGCCAATGCAGCACAGAGGGCTGGAAGGGGCTCTCTGAAGTAGGGTTGGGTCCCACGGCCTCACCAGGGTTGCACTGCACAAACCCTTCTGTAAAGGGATCCTGCAACAGGTTAAAATAGGTCTGAGTTTCAGCCACACTTCTCGCTGGAAAAATGTTCCAAAGTTATGGTCACGGAAGCACTGTTGGAAAACAGATTGTGGTTTTTAAAAGTCATTTGTTGTCACTTATACCCACTTGTTTGTGTGCTAAATATGATCCTTTAGCTGAAAAGGGTTCCATTCCATCTCTGTGCCTTTTCTCTCTTTCCCCCAAAATATACCTCAGATCCATGTTTATCCTCTTCTTAATAACAGTAAAATGTTTTGTGTCTTACATAACCCCTATAAGACTCCACAGACTAAAGATCTTAAAACAAACAAACAAACAAAAAGAAAAAGTGATATTGTGTGTTGATTCTTGTAGAATTTTTTGAATTTGCTTCATACTATCTGCTAGTAGAATCCACAATCCTTTACCACCATCAGCCTATTGAAAACCAAGAAAAAGGAGGCATTTGGGTTTGGGCATCTTGAGATTATCATTCATCCTCTTACCAGCATCCTTTTTTCCCTCATCCCCTCCCCTTTTTTTTTTTTTTTTTTAATTTTTTAAGTTATGCATCTGAGTGTGGTTTTTGTTAATTCTCCTATATAATTTAAACTGAACCAAGAAACTGCTCAGTCTTTGTTTAATTTACAAGATCACATCTACAATGCCCTCATGATACACCATTTCCAAGTTTCAAGAAAACCTGCAGATCTGTTGATCACATGCAGGAAGTGTTTGTTAACAAGGCTGCTTAGAAACCCACCCTCGCACTTTCATATGCAAGTGTGTGTCCAGATCTCCACTCTAACCATGGTTATGGAATGAAAAAGAAGTTTATTTATGACTCTCCAGCAGCCTCAAAGGAGTGTTTACTGTGCAAATTTGGAACTATGATGTCGACTCATACAAAACATGCAATTCAGCTGTTGTTATAATATAACCTCAGGTAATTAAATGTGAGATAAAGGTAGAAAAGCAGATGAACTGTAATCTGGGAGAACAAGCCCACCAGCACAACAGTAGCTGCCCACATTCTCCGTGCCTAGACTGTAAAACCAAGGCTGATAACACGATTTGCAAAGTGCTGAAATCACCCAACAGCACCAGTCATAATCTGAGATGCACATTTCCTTCAGCCAAGCATTTTACCACTATTACCAGTGATAAAGCTGGCATATGAATTAAAGGTTTGAGAAAGGATGATGACAGTATGGAAATTAATCACACATTAATTTAAAACTTCCGACTGTCTTGGCATTGTAAAGCCATCACACTGCCACATCCCAGAGAGAAGTGACACACCTGTCCATCACCCTAAGGAAAGACAACCTCCTATTCCAGGTGTCTTAAAGGCTATTAAGTGTTTTCATTGAGTTGCACCAAATCACTTTGGAGGCCGGTGTTTTAAATTCAAAGTATTAGAAAACCCCATTCAAAGTATTATAAATTCAACAGTGACACTGCAGCAGACGGGGACTTATCTTTCAGACTGCTGTGATCATTATTAACCTTACCAGCCACTTTTGTTTTGCTAATTTGGCGCTTCACCTACGAATAACTGAACTTCATGAAATAAATTACATAGAGCAATATTAGTGCTGTTCTTACTGTATTAGCAGGCATCCATGTATGTAATTCATGCACAGTGGTTTCTGAGCACATCCACACTGCACATAATGCCATTAGGCACTGATGGGCTGGCTTGCAACCAAGCTCACACTTCATGGAGAATCCCTTCTGGATGGGGGAACCCAGGGCGGAAGGAGAGCAGTTCTCTAACACAGACCTAAGCACTCCAGAAAACCCCCAGAGGTGCCTTTGTAATTCTTATCTCCTTCTTGGATGAAGAGATTCGGGGTCTTTTTTTTCCTTCCTGGAATAATGATTCTTTAACAGATCAGTCAGAACGCAGTCTGCTAAAATTAAAACAGCTTAAATTGAATGCGGGACTGTCACACATTGTCAAACGTGCTACAGAAAGGAAGGAGGACAGAAACAACTTCATTGCTGCTTCACTGCTGTCCAAGTGCGAGTTTGCAGTTGCACAAGAAGGAGAAACCTGAATTTAAGGAGTTGATAGGCAGGATTAAGGAGAAATGTATGTTCTTTTTAGGCTCCTTCTCTCTTCCAATTCTTTGCTCATCATTTTATTGAGGAAACAGATCTCAACTGTTTGGGACATCTGCTCTGTAATTCCTCTTTCAAAATTCTTAAGTTTTCTTAAAATCCAGGTTTGTTGCCATTTTGGTATGATTTACAGAGATTGACTGTAGCTAAATGAGTCAGAGTACTGCAAACCCTTTTAGTTTTGTTGTGTTTTTTTCTTTAACATTGAGAAGACCATTCCACTTATGAAAGAAACAAGGAAAACTCTGCATTAGGAGTTTTAAAAGGGCCATCCAGACAGAATGTGCTCTGCTTGCCAAAAGCGACACCCTGAACCCTGATTTCCAGTCCTATAGGCCAGGCAGAAAAACAAAGCAAACGTTGAAACAAACTTGATTGCATCTCATTTGACCTAAGCAAGTGACAGCTTGCTAAAATATTTGAGGAAAGTGGTTTTGGATGTCTTGAATAGTACACCTGCAAAAGGTGGAAACATATGCAGCACAAATAAAAGCTGGATCAGATGTAACTGTCTTCACAGAGCCTGGAGCCACTTCTGCAACGATACAGGTGAGGAAGGGAAGAAAACAGAAACAATTCTCTTCAACTTTTTATGGAAAAGACTCCCTTGAATCATAAAACTGCAGCTCGGAAGGGACCTTAAGAGGTCTCCAGTCCAACCTTCTGCTTGAAGTGGAACCCTCACCAACACAAGATCATTTTGAGTGGTGGTGATGTCAGGCTGAACCTCGAGAAGCTCTTGGGAGGGAGAATCGACCACCTTGTTCAGAAGCCTCCTCCAGTGCTGCTCTGCCCTCCAAGAGGAAAAGCTACTAACACCACCTGATCCTTTATTTCAATTATTAATAGCAAACTTCAACACAATCTCCTGTATCTCTCCATCTCATCTCTGCTAAACTTATCTGTTATGACAGATATTGAGCAACTGGATGACTAAAGATGGCAGACACTATGACTGTATGCATCCATCAGAGCCCACGTTTAAATAAACAAACCCACTATTTTCAAACATGGATAATCACCACATCAATAGACTTATTAATTGGATTCCAGGACATGGTTGGATGCATGTTGCAGCAGCAGGGACTGGCTTCAACAAACACTGAGCTCCATTCCATTCCATATGTCTCAAAGATAAAAGAAAAATTGGAGTGCAATCAAATGCAGTGGATTAAATAACAAAAGAAATCAAACAAAATGGACATAGAATTTGTTTCATCATATACATTCTGTGCACACATACACACCCCACCACAGTTCTGAGCATGTCAACAGCTTATGATTCACAGAATAATTTAGGTTGGAATGGACTTTTGGAGGTCATCCTTTCCAAACACCCACTTAAAGCAGTGCCAACTTCGAAGTTGGGTCCAACTCTGAGGCTGGATCAGGTTTCCTGGGGCCCCATTCAGTCAAGCTTTGAGTATTTTCAAGGGTGGACAATCCAAAACCTCCCCCTGGGGCTCTCGTATGACCTTTGGCCATCTCTGTGGTAGGGAAATAAAAAAAAACTATTATAGCTTATCACTGTTTCCCACGTTGGAGCTTTTGTCTCTGTTGGCTCTCACTGTATCACCACAAACCTGCCAGAAGAGCCTGACTACTCCTGCTCTACACTCTCTGCTCCACCCCCTCCTATAGGGCAGTTCAAGACAGCACAGAGGCCACACTTTCATCCACCTCCTAAGGCTGAACCCAGCTCCTCCCACCTCTCCTGGTACATCTCCAGAGCTCCCTCAGCAGCTCAGGACCAATGTATTGTGTGCCTGTATGCCAGTCCATGACGCTGCACTCCTTTCCTCATCAGAAGATGGAATTCTTTGCTACCTGCCTTCAGCAGGAAGGGGCTGCATTTAGGGGTCAGTCTCCCTCTCCTGTGTTTCACTGTGTTCAGAATCATCTACAAGCTCTCTGCTGTAAGCATAAAGTATGACCATTGCTAATGAAAGATGACTTCTTTCAATACCTCCAAGACTGTATGAACTGTGCAGGATATCAACCTGCAAATTTATCTCCCTTACACAGAAATATTACTTGACTAGCAGCCACAGCCCTTCCAAATTAACTTCACTTACAATTATTTCAAATGTTTTCACATCTTGCAACCCTAGCACAGGGAATGGCAAGCCCCTGAGCATTGTTATTCCCAGGCACCCCTGAACAGTGTTATTCACAGGTACCTGGTGCTCGTGATATTCCTCACACATTTGGCTAGACAACACATCTTCTATTTCTTTTTTAATCAGGTTTCCACCATTTACTTTCCCTGCTCTGCTGGTTGCCAGACAAACAATTTTTCTGCTGTACTTACTGACGCTTACAAAGTGCACCACAAAATGTGGGGGTATCATTATAATTTCAGAATTGCTGTATGCCAGCACTCCAAAAGAAAAGCAGTTCAGTGGAGCTCCCGCTACACAGGACTGCCACACACAAACTACCAACATTAAAACACTTTGAGAGACACTTCCCACTTCTGTTTCAACACATCACCTCCATTTACATTCAGTTATTATGTTAAGTCTACACACAAAATGAATCCCAGTTGCAACTTCCACTAAGTAATCAAGTAACTGAGCATTTTAGAGCCACAAACAACAGATTTTGCCTTTTTTTGGATATACTAAACCAGCCCTTTGTCACTGCAAAAAGAGAGCTTGACATCTGAGATATAAAATGCTCAAAAGAAGGCTGTATCAGTTAATCAAAAGAGAGTGATGACTGCAACAAACTTTATCAGTTCTGACATGGCAAAATGAGAGCAGGAGACCAGTATCACAGACTGGCAATTCCATTAACTCTTTGTATTGCTATATTTTTATTTATTTTTGACTGTTCCTAGACTAACAATAGCCATGTGGTGAGTAAAAAGAGGAGCAGCACATAGAGGCCACTGTTGCCAAGTCTCAGTTTTCAGGAAACTGCCTTTAGCAACTCTCCAGCCCACTGAATGTGACCATGAAAGTAGGGAAAGAGCAGGTTCTGCTGCCAGCAGCAATCACAGCAGACAGCCCTTTTCCTCTAACCTCAGAATGACTTTAACTTTGTCCATGAGAAACTAAACTATTTAGACTCTGGCACCATCACAAAAGCTAAATTCAATGGGAGATATATCATATACGTATTTTATATAAACAGATCTTTCTTCTTGATTTCTCAAGTGCCCTTTCATTTCCCATTGTATCCAGCTCTTACAGACATTCCTAATTCCCACTTACATGCAGGTTCAAGAGCTAATTCATGGACACCAATGAGTAAACTATCAACATCACATTTTTTACCATCAGATCTCTCAGTATCAGCTAACAAAGCAGGTAAGCAATGACAAGCAATTACTATTTTCTCACTCTTTACAGATAAGCCATGTGATGTTCTTGCCAGTTTGACAAGTATTGGTGTTGCTGGCCCACTAACCCCAGTATGGGGGAGATTTTAGAGAAGTATCTGGAGGAGGAGGCACTGGTGTGGGTATTGAAACAGCACGAACAAAACCAAAGCATCGTTCCATTTTTTTTTTCTCCCCACCTTCAAGGAAACTGCATTAAATGGTCAGGGCTCTCAACTCCTCCCTGGAGAAGCTGAGCTATTACTCCTTATCAACCTGATAAAGCCACTTTTGCATGGCATAAGGGGAAAGTTTAGCACTTTGTGTAACACGGAGCACAGTATAATGAAACCTTACGGAGGTTTGTGTACAAGTCAGCAGATAACGACTAGACTGACAAGGACTCGAGTCTGAGCACTGACAAGAGAAACTGTCAATGTGTGCCCATCACATGTGCTCACAGCTCTGATTTTTTTCCTGGCAGTTCTGGGATCCTCCAATGGTAATAAGAAGCAAAATGAGGTAAGTCTATCATTTGTGGGTCCTCTTTGATTAACCATCCATCAGGGTGCACAGACATCGATATTTGCTGTCCTCTCATAATGGCTAGCTCCTTGCTCCTTGGAAGATGGAAGGGGTTTTGCAGAGACAGCAGAAGTGCCCATCTGCAATCTCCAGGTAATAACCTACATGCCGGAGGACGACATACATGCCTTGCTTGTCGGGATCCTTAAGACAATCTGCTTTGTGTGGTGCAAGTGAAGGTGTTATTAAATCTTTCAGGTGGAGAGAAATGTTACCGAGACTAGCAGAGCAGCTAAGGCTTAGCGACTTTGAAGCTCAGTCTGGGAGCTCAGACTGAGAACCAGCTGGCTGGAGAGGCAGCTGACAAATGTGTTCAGCCCGGGCAAATCCTTTTATTCTAGTACTTAAACACCTTGGACATGGCATTAAAAAGGGTCCTTCTCACCTGCTGCATCCTCCTGAAGAAGGAATGGGGAACTGTCAAGAAATAGGCCCTCTCAAAAGAAAAATATTAACTGCAGAAGCAGCACAATAGCTTCACTGGAAAGGGAGGGAAATGAGGGAGCCTGTTCTGGCAACACTCCTTCAGCCACAGCAATTCAGCCCCTGCACTGAGGAAGCATCTACCATGACAAGTTATTCCATCTAGTTTTAAGGTCAGCCACGAGAGAGAGAAAGTCTGCCCACAGTATGTGGCTAAATACAGCAACTAGCATCCATTAGCTGGAGAGCATGGAGCAGCAAGGCAGGAGAGTCTGCAGGTGGGAGGGATGAGGAGCAGCCAGGCTGGGCCCACTGACCCTCCTGCACCCCTGGAGAGCAGGGAGGAGGTGTGCAGTAGCAACTCCAGCTATGGGCTATCGCCTGTATGTGCATAAACGTGAACAACAGCTCAAGGTGCAACAACCAAGGTGCATTAGTTGTATAATCCTCTGAATTATCTCCTATCAAATCAGTGGTTATCTTCCTGCATTTTCCCCTGTGTTTCTAATGGAATTCAGTGTCCCCAACAGTGAACTGCGTCACAGACTGCAAGCATACAGTTTTCAGAAATACTACTAGGAACTGTCATAAGTACTGCTTAGTGTTGGCAACCTTGGCTACTCTGAGAAAGCAAATGAGCAGAACAAAAAACACCCAACAACTCCAGCTACGTGGGAGACAGCTCACATGAACCATGGGTGAAACTACCGGAGGGGAGGCTGTCACAGAGAGTCTCAGCAGTCAGGAAAGGCTGGATGAGAATGGAGGAAAACAAGGTGACAACAATGATGAAGTTTATCTTGCTTAGGAAGAAAAGAAGGAGCAGTGGCAGCAGAGAGGGTGAGAACATGAGAACAGCCTTCAAGGATCCGGAAAGAAATGGCAAGATGAAAAGGAACTTTTTTTCCTTTTTTTTTTTTTCAAGTCACGCAAATGGACAACAATTCATAGTCACAAAGTTGCTGAAAGGGAGTTTAAGGTTTGAATGTTTGGGGTAAACTCCTATACCATACTCTCAAGATATAAATATACTGACAGTAAACACTGGAGCAGCTTGCTGAGGAAATGGTGGGCTCTTCTCTCACCAGAAGTTTTTAAGAACATGCTAGACAAACATCTGTTGTGAACAGCTTAGAGCAATCCTGTCTGAGCAGAGAAAGGCAGGATGAAATCGGGACATCGACACATGATGAATACCATCCATAGGAACTAATGCTGCCCACATTATTGCTTGTTTTCCAAGCTGCTATGGCACAATCTGAGTCTCTGGATCGATTTGGGTTTGTACCAAACTTGGGTGCTTCAACCTGGATGAACCACCAGCAGCTTCCCACCGCAGTAAGCAGGAAAGGCTTGTTGTCCACAGCTGCCAGGACACGACTCCCTCCCACTCACGCCTCAGGGTTCCCCTCTCACAGCTCTGAGTCCTCTGAAAAAGGCACAGCAGCATCTGTTTTTTGTGATGTTGTTAGAGTAGTCATTTTCTCTGAGCGATATTTTCATAAGGCCAACTCAGGGCCTGTTTGCTACTCGGTGAAATTCCCAGGACAACTCGATCCATTTAATTTTCAGCACAGCAAAAACACCAACACTGTAGAGTCGCCAAGTTCTGACCCAAGACCAGAACTTATTACTCAATTAGGAAAACCAGATGAGCACAAGGATAGACAGTTCTCCAAGATGGAACTAAATCAGAATGTTAACACGGTAGGGTTGGTTTTATTTATCCATGTAACAAACCTGCATAAATGGTCAGCAAAAGCAGATGAAAGTCAGCGTTGTCTAATTTAAGGCAACGCATTTTGTAGGGAATAATTTAAACCAACAGTACACTTCTCTGGATTCTAAATTAACTGTAACAACTCAGAAAGGCACTGGACATAAGTACCTAAGTAGATGCTTTCAGTGAGCTGCTCCGTGCAGGTGCAGTCGTGAAAGGAAACTAGACATTAGAAAGAGCATGGATATGGGAGAATACAAAACTACATTATTGTAAAAAGGCAAGAGAATTTCTAAAGGCAAAATAATCTAATACCTACATCAACTGTGACTTGCCCTTTGACAACGGGGTTGACAAAACTCCAGAGAACTGTCTGAGAGAAAAGACTGAGCCGGGTGATCCCATTTCATACTTGCAAGAGAAACAGTAATTCAGCTGAATGTAAAAGTGATAAATTTGAAACAGTTAAGTCTTTTGCTTTAATAGCCCCACAACAGATAATTAACCTCTAGTCAGTGAGGTGCCCCAGAGCAGCATCAGAAGCAGGAGACTTGGAGAATCCCCTTACAGGACCACGGCTTAGGGCAGAAATGGCATTAATCAATGACCTCACTTTATACTATAATAGATGCATATTAATATTCATAGATTTTTAGGACTGAATGGTCCACTCTATCATCCAGTCTGACCTCCATTCTGACACAGGACATGTTTTAGCCAGCTCCTCCAGCCTCTGATTCCTGTTCAGCTTTTCTCTGCTAGGTCAAAAGAGGCTGCTTTATAGGAACTAGCTCTCCATTGTAATACAGAGGCTCTAAGGTGGGTGTAATGCAAATTTTGGCTCAGCAAGATCTGGTGATAAAGTTCTGAGCTGAGATCCAAGTGCAGGAATTAAATAAACCCTACGGTTGTGCCAAATAATCCAAGAGGCAGGAAATGGAAAAGGCTCTCTGAGCGTCTGCAGTAGGTCAGGAAAGCACGTTCTTGGTCCCTCTCCAGACCCCTTCTCTCAAGCTGTGGCTGCACTTTTACAAGGCCACCCACAAATGCAGTGTGGGGCTTTCCATCATGCAAGTCAGCAATATTTTAATGTTACAGATGATGGAATCACAGCACTCCCCATTAGCTAACCATTTTGGGATGGCAGTATGTTCAGGCCATGATACAATTGTTTTTAAACAATTCTGAACCTAAAATGCCCAGGAAGCAAACAATATTTTCCTTCTTATTTTTTTTAAATTATTCTCACCTCTGTGACACTGAAAGAAAAAAAACAGAGGATTTGTATTCCTGATTTTAACACGGTTCAGCTTTTGGGTGACCCCTTCTCGGAAAAGGTTAATTCTTATGAACTGCAGAGCTTAAATATGTCTCAATATAAGCATTAAGATCCACCCAAAAGGGATCCTTTCATAAAATAAGAACCTAAAACTTAGTATTTTTTAGAGCTATCTAGTTTCCAACTGTTTCTAACTCACTATGGGTTTTATGGAAATGAAGGGCAATAATTCCTCCCCTGATGCACTTTCCTGCAGACTGATACCTCTGTGACAGAAACTGTTAATGAAAAAAACTCCCAAAAAAGTCTGTTTCCCAGTCTAAGAACCAATCAGTAACTGAGGCTCTTACAGTGAAATCCAGGGAGGGAGGGAAGACAGAGGGAGACTTATTCCTGTATCACACCCCAGAGCTGCAGAGAATCTGCACCTGTTCCACTGCCTTTACTCCTGTGTCCAGCCATGGTGGGAACCACACACTGGGACATCCATCACTTTTACACCTCTTGGACAGGAACAAAAGCAGCCACATTGTCATTTGTCAAAGCAAAGTTCCTGCCAAAGCAGCAGAAACTGCATCCTCATATATTGATGACAGCTGACAGATAAACAGAGAAAAAAAGTAATACTGATTTAAAATGCTACCTCCCCCTCTGGTGCCTGATCCAAAGCTCTGCCTGCCATTCCCTGAGCAAAGCATGGAAAACCCCACCGGAGTCAGACAGGACACAAGCCCAGTAAAACCACTTAGTGACTACAGTGTACAACCAGCAAGTTATTGCACTGCTGCACTTGTTTCCCCACACAATAGTCTTGTCAATTAAATAAGTTTCAACAAGCACAGGCAAGATTTTATTCAGAGGAGCCTGGAACAGATCAAGCCTGATCTCTGAAGTGGGAACTGAGTCCTGCTGATCAGGGCAGGGCAAGTCCCTCCTCTCCACTCTGGTGCCTCTGAAATGCTGAACTTTCTCTCCAGCTCATTAAACACCGTTGTAAGGAAAGGCCTCAGCGCATCCTGCCAGTTCAGGAATATATTAACAGTATTGGAAACCCTTTTAATAAACAACAACCACCTGCCCCCAAAATTACAGATGCTCAGAAATGCAGTTCAATTTAAAGGGCAACCACTTAAGTCAGAGATCTGCGGCGTGGAGATCAGTCTTGGCACTGAGGAGGGATAAAGGAGTAAACACCAGCAAGCCACAACAGTGGGGTTCCTACAGAAGCTGCAGGCTGGACTAGCTGCAGTGTTTAAATAAATATGTATAGGATATGTGCATCATGAAGTGGAGCTTGTGCCTTATGTGAAGAGATCCTGAGTATGAAATTGTGTCCTCCTTCAGGAGATCTCACTGGGCTTGCTGATTTTTCTCCTCCTGCTGTTGTGCAATGAAGGAGTTCATCAATATGGGGAAAAAAAGCTTCGGTCCCGGAGGCAGCATGACTGAAAACCCCTGACAGCATCAGGAAGTCCATAAATTCCATACTTTCCTACCCAGAACCTTCCATTACTTTTTACTGTTACAGTTGTTATAACAAAAAATGTTGAGGTTTAAGTGTTCTCTCTCTAAGCCCCATAAAGACTCTCCTAAGGCTACAAGGGGGGAAAAAAAAGGATCCTTGCACCTGTGACAGACACTGGAACGTCAGTACAGACAGGCAAGATGCTGCTCCTACTCCAACAGAACCAGCATGAGTCTGTACTCAGGACTCACAGAACTAGAGTGTGACACTGGCACTTTCCTCTTTGGAAAGCACAAAGGCTTTAGGAAAGGACTACAGAGAGTCAGCTTAGGTTCCTGAGCAGGACCTCTATACAGCTGAATAAAACTAACAAACCCTAAGATCCCATGAAAGCCCATAGACTATTTAAATTATGTCCACCACCACCACCAAAGCTGGTGTCATTTCAAGGGGAAAAGGCAGCAGGTAGAGTCTGGTTAATGGCAACACTCCTGAAGTCAGCAATCCACATGCATTTTACCTGAGCATTATCATGAATTATCAACATTTTTGTGAGCTTTTTCCCACTTCAGACAAGCCTGCAGCAAATGAGGGCTCTGTTAAGGGACATCAAGTACATGGAATAGAGATGGCTTCACCTGCTCCTGCTGCTCTGGGAGCAGGAGGCAGGCAGCAATGCCCTACCAGGAAGCTTTGATGGCTCACTCAGAGGAGCAACAAATGTGTCTTGGTTACACAGAGGGCAGAAGTAGGTAGTACAGTCCACATTCAGCAAATTTTCCCAATTAAAAACCATTTACCAGTACAAACAGGGTTTTTGCAACTTTGGACTCTGGTAGCCGAAACTTTAAAAAAAAAAAAAAACAACAAAAACAAACAAAAACACACAAAGAGTTTCAACCTGTGTAGAGCTCTAGGCTATATATTTCATAGCATGACACACTTCTTCAAAAAAGAAAAATCAAAGATATTTTATACAGAAGGAATAATATTCTATATATACTCATTGCATGTGCTGGATGTGCTTTACAAATATAATGCTGCCATACTGATTCTTCTTACAGCCACTAAAATAATTTGTTTCAGGTTGAGCTATGCTGTGCTCAGTTTCAGCACGTGGCAAATTACAGACAAGTCATAAACATGCCAACCCCCCAGTTTCTGCAATCACAGAGTGGATTTTGTATTTCTTTTATTTCCTGTCTCCACTGGTTTCCTTCTCCCCATCAAACACTCTTTAGAACTGAGATCCACCACAACCCACCAGCAGTCTTGTCCTAGTCCTACTTTCTGCAACATCTTTACAGCCATGTCCAGTAATGGTGGCAGCCCACACCAGGGCTCCCCAGGCTGAAGAAGTCCCAGAGACGGGTCAAACTGCCACTTCCAAACAGCCCAAGCCACCTGAGGTGTTCCTGGGAACCCAACAGCCTCTGCCTCACAACCAAGCAACAGTAACTTGCGTTGAAGAACCTGCAGTAGAAAACTTAAAAATATGGAGCAAGGACAGATCCTCAGGCCAATCATCCAAGCCAATTCCTTTTAGCTGACTGTACCTTCACATACACACTGATTGCAGAAAACCATAACAGAACAGCCAGAACAAGCCCATGCTGGACTCCAGTGCACAACCAAGGAGACGCAGCTGCTGCCTCCGAGTGACCTCTGCCACGTCCCAAGGCACAGCCCCCCCACCAGAAACCACAGGGACCAGCAAAGCTGACACCCCAGGGCTCAGAAGGGAATCAGATATTTAGCAAGATTATGCTATCTGCTAATCTGATTAGCCCCAGAGACTGCAGATAAACATAACAAAGAACAGCCGGACACCAGCTGTAAAACCTATCCAGTCAAGCAAATAATGCAGCTGCCCAGAAAAGCTCAGCATCTGGGACCTGTCGCATGCAATGCTTTTAGGGAAATGACAGACTCGCTGCTCTCACGTTAGACATGGGGAAATGTGTTAATCTGTTTACCTTAAATGGATTTAACCTCAATCTGAAAAAGAGAGGACCGACTCAGACACATACAGCCAAGACACTCCGGCAAGCAACGCATAGTGAGCAGGAGGCAGCAATCCTTGACACCATTTACAGGGGCTCGAAGGATCAGGCATGACACAGGTCAAACAAGAAACGTTAAGAGATTAAACAAGCATACTTGTAATTAGGTGTAATGTTGATTGTCTTCTGCTCCTGAAATGATAATCAGGTCCCACATCTAATTGCTACACCCACCTGAGCTCCAGGCTGATGCTGACAGATTCTGCAGCCAGCCCCTTCCCAGCACAAAAAACACACAGCTTGGGCTGGGGGTGGAGCTGGGATTTAAAAGGAAAAACTGTGTTTTTATATAAACAAAATATTTAGCAGAGAATTAGCAGAGAAACTATCGTGCCTTCCTAACACGGAACGGGCCACTGAAAGAAGACAAAAAGCCTCCCGACTCACTCACCATATACTGGCTGCTACTTTCACAAGTGCAGCAGGGAAGGCGAGGGCATTATTTAACATGTCCACTTGACGTTTTTAAACACAGGAAAAACAAGAGCAACTTGCTCAAGGACTGCATTCATCACTGCCTGCCAATTACAGAAACAAAACTGATCAGTCAGGAGGACACAAGTGGCACGCCAGCTCGGCACATGGCCGCGGAAGCACACGCACTCTCTGAAGCGTCCCGTCAGAACAACAGGCATTATGGAATATACAGAAGCAGGTCTGAAGCTCTTTAGTGACTCTCCGGAAAAGCACTGCCCTCCTTTCCTAATTAGCAAACACTCTGCAGCAACCTCAACCTTCCCTACAGCTCTCACTTGAACTTTTGATTATCAATTCAGATGACTTCTTTCCAAATTCACCCCAAGGTTCTCCAAGATTGAATTCTCACACACACTCTATGGTGAGAGAATCAGCTCATCTCCCTTCGCCCAACATGAAAAAGGAAAACCTTTATTTCAGGGTCACCCAAATGAGACCAGAAATAAACTGAGGCCAGATGACTTCCCCACCATCGGAGGAAACATCAGCCCAATGGTATTGCCACAAAACCTGGCTGCAGCTGCCAGGAGAAAGCACAGGATCGCCAAAGAAAAGGATGCCCAAGGGGTTACCAGGAGTTGGAGTCTAGCAAAGTTCAGAATGACAGGGACACCCAAAGGGAAAAGATAAAACAGTTCTAAAGATATTGTCTAAAATATGCATTTTCTATTTTTATGGCAAACATGACTAGTTGCTAGTATTCAAATGCAATTATGCAGAGGCTGATCTATAAATAATGCAAAGCCCAGAAAGGAGAGATCAACGCTCATTTACAGCAAACCCCATGCTGTACTGAATAATGTTATGCCCCAGCTTTTTCCATCCCCATAAAAAGGAAATACAGTCAAAAAGCTAGAAAGAAGAGAAATGTCTCCCCCATTTCCCTGTCAAAAGGGAAGAGGACATCTAAATCAAGGTAAAATTTAAGGTACTACTTTTGTAGATACATTTCTGCATTTCCAACTCACCTGCTGTTTTCACACACGTGTCCCCAGAAGCTGCACACAAGGTATCATGTAAATACATCACCTCTCACCCTGCTGCAAAGTGCTCTGAGTAGCTGCCATACAGAAGGAACGACAAAGTTGTGTCCCAAATTTCTTAAATGAACTGTCTTAGTCTATTGCACAAAGGAATGAATAATTTAAGTTGGAAGGGGCACGTACATGTCAGCTACTCTGACCTCTTGCTCAGAGAAATACTAACTTTAAAGCAGTGTTTAAAGTTTAAAGAAGGCAGCTCAGGAGCTTGTTCTGCCGATCTTTGAATATCTCCACAAATGAAGACTCGCAAGCCTCTTCTGGTTCCTTTTTCCAACTGACCACCACTCTCACCATCAAAAGGTTTGATGTATAACCATTTGTATCATTCTGGTTGCAATCTCTGATTTCTGACTCTTGATTTTCAGTATGCACCTCTAGGAGGAGAAGCACTTCCATTTTCCCCAAAAAGAATTTTACTTCTTGATTGCAACTACTGAATTTTAAAACAGTTCTTTAATTTTTTTAAAAATTTATTCATGTAATATCCTTACAGCAATAATACCTTCCCACACATCCCCTCTGCACAATCAGATTTATGCCATTTACATTGAAAACTAAGGTCTTTTTCCCTTACTTATAGCTCAGTTAGCTTTGTTATAATGCAGTTTATAAAATTACATTTAATGGAGAAGGGAGCAGGTAATTTGTTTATTTCTGAACTGTGATGGCTAATGGATGGGGTGGGAATAATGACAGGATATATATTATGTTATGGCTGAACAATACAAGGAGAGAATGCATGACCTGATAATTTTTATCCCTCATTAAATTGTCTATTGAGCTGCTTTTTCTCCATATCAGCTTTTAAAACACAAAAAAACCACAGCAAAACCCAGCATATTACTTCAAATCACAAGATTAGTCTTAATTAAAGCAAAAATTACTCATCTGTTTCTTAAATTCATTAGCCATTCTGAAAATACACAAAAAACCCAAGGAAATCAGCATAAGGAGACTAACTGTAACTAGCCGTGTTAACCACCTTCCTCCATAAACACTGAGGCATTTTAATTTCCATGTCTGGAAGGACAAATAAAGTCTGTGCCACACTGAGCATCCTTGCCAAGTCCTTCCTCCTCCCCAGCAAGCCAAGAGCAGAATGGGAAGCAGAATCCAAACCTGCCTGCACACCCAGATGGAGCAGTGTCACTCGAGCTACATCTGCTTTTAGAGGCTCTTCTTGGCTTTTCCAAGACAATGTTTCTGTACAAAGCAGGACCACCTGAACTGCCATTCCCGGTTTTGATTCACTTTCTTCAAGGAAGAAAATGCATGGGCTACCGATGGTTTTATTTGTGTTTGATACAAAGAGCTGTAAATATACCATGGGCACTGCCTTGAGCCCTGCCTGGGAAAGGGCAACAAGGGAAGAAACACCCAAGGACACATGGAGAAGGATACCCCTCCATACAGTCCTCTACAAGGGGAATCCCAACCAAAATGGAACAGCTTCTGAGGCTGATGGGCTGAACCAGGCTCTTTGCAAAGTTACAAAGGTGTAAAAATCCACAGGGAAAAAACAGGTTTGCAGACTGAGACCTGAGCTATGTGGCATGAAAACTGTCTCCAGTGCAAAGCAGCACATGACTGAAATATGGAGTTGAGGGAGAAATGTGAAAGGTAACCCAGGCCTAATGATGGAACATTTTCATTTCCTATAGGGAAAATGACTGATATTGGTCAGCATCAACTGATAACGGGCTGGCTATTATGAGTTTCAAGAGAACTTTGATCCAGATCACATATCCCATTAACAGAGACAATAAATGACTCTCACTTTCCATTACACAATGTGCAGAAATAAAGCTCGCATGTTCAAATGAGACAGAGCTCCTTGATGAGTAAGAGTGCTAAAACACCACCAATACATCAAAATGCACCAAATCCAGAAGACAAAAATGAATGCCACTGAAAACACATGCACTCAGTTTTGTAGAAACCACCAAAAAGTAGAGTTTCTTCCCTGACAAACTCCCTTCTACTCAAGTTTCTTCTATGTCTGCCAAGTATGCTCATATGGCAACCGAAAAAAAACATTTGTGGCATTTGATTCCCAAAGTCCACACAGTTGAAGAAAAAGTTTTCCCAGAAAGCGCTTAGATAAAAGTCCTTTTCTGTGGTTTAAGCAGGAACACCACTAGTCAAAGCAAAAACATGGAGCTGGCTGATGGGCAAAGCACCAGCACTCTGAAACACTGCAGAGGTCACATCGTGGCAGAGAAATCCTGCTCCATAAAGCTTTGATGTAGAGCAGCTCACAGAAATATCTTTGTTATTTCACTGAAGCACACTGCTGCTGAAACCTTTCTTATTCAGCTGTTGTTCTTTAATATTAAAAAAGAGTATTAGTTTCTCTGTCAGCATTTCAGATGAACGTGCAACAGGCAATACAGAAGGTCCTATGAGGGTCTCATTCATTAGTACATCAGTGACTCCCAAACAAAAAAAAAGCAGTCTAAACTAGCACAAATTCACCTCAAACTCATGCCTGCCACAGCAGTAGCACAAAGCCGGGGTAAGAAACCCAGCATTCAGAGATCAGGTATTGAGGTGGAGGTACAGCAGCTCACCTTTCCACTCCACCACCTTTTCCTTTTGACTCAAAAGGCTTTCTCTTTGTAGTGTAAATGGTGTAATTTATACCTGCAGAAACACACATTGGAGTGGTTTTTTTACATGTGCCCCTAGTGAAGGTTAAATAATGGCAAGAAAGTCTTGTTTTGGTTTTAAGATATTGTGGAGATCCCCATAAAACAACTTCTAAAGAAAGCCACTGCAGTGGTTTGAATATCCTGAATGCTGGGAGTTGAGAAGGAAGAACATCTGCACACGTTTTTATAGTCCACTCAAACCTTAAGTGCTCCCAAATATGCAGCACCTACAATGATGCTTTCGATTTAAAAGACACAAGTCTATAAACAGCCTACATCATGATCATCTCAATTTATCTAAAATTTCCTCCACTTAGTTTACCTCGTCCAGTTCCAGCAACACATGCTTCAATTCCCCAGACTCCTCCACCCTTCTATGAGAACAAGAGAATTCAGAAAGCTAAAACCCTACCAAAACCTGGAATAGCTATTTGAAACAAGTGAATTTGTCCTTTAATCCTGACTGGTTGTCAGTACAGAGCCCCCAAATACCACCTGCCAAAACCAGCCAGATCCCACCCCCCCCTCCCTAAACTCTTCTGGCTCATTTTATAGTTTTCCCTCCTTTTCACTGCACTCATACAGCTGCAAATGCACTCCTTATAATGTGATGGCTGAAACAAGATCAGGAGAGTTTTCTTGAAACGTGAAGGAAGTTGGTGGGGGCGCAGGACCGGCACCAGCTGCCCATCAGCATTCAGGGCACGCAGCTGCTCCCAGAGGCATCCCTGGAATTCAGCTTGGCTGGGGAAAAAACAACCGCCACTGCTTTTTTCCTGAAATTTCACCTAACTGCTCTAACACGCCTGTGTAGTCCTGCCCAAATTCTTACGTATGTTTCAGACACTTCAGTGAAACAGTTAAAGCTCAACATTTATATTGCAGGAGTGCCCTTGTTTGCACCACTCCTTTTGTTGCCATCTGTCAGGCTTCCTCATTGAAGCTTCTCACAGGGAAAACATCAGTAATGGCAAAACAGCAGGAATTTAGGCAGCCAGCTACCTCCTCCTCCAGCCCTTAAAAGGTTTGTGTCTGTATAATTTTAATAGGGATCCCTTTTTGCTCCAACACAGACTCTGAGCACACAGCCACAACCAAATGGTGCCAGTACTTCAATAATCCATCTTACTTTTTATTTTTTCCTCTAACCAGTCTAAGGCCTCTTCATTTTCCACTTCCTTCTGATCACCCACCCAGATCCCCCATGGCTGAGGCAAGAACATGCAATCCAGCGCTGTGAGCCCAGCTGGTCAACCAGAATGCCCCAAAACACACAGGACTGCAGTGAGCACCCTCTTCCCACGCACACACGCAAGCATTAGCAGAGTCACCAACTCCCCTGACTGCTCATACATGTGCTTAGGAGAAAATATAGGATTTAAGAACAGGTGTTATCTCAGTTTCTCCTCTGATTCAGTATCAGTGAAGGGCCCCTGCCTCCCTCTCCACATTTTGGAGCCAGTCCTGCAGACCAGCATCATGCATCATTTCAGAACAGCCCACCACAGCTCTCTTTCCCTCCTTCCCCCCCCTTTTTTTTTTTAAGATGGAAAGAGTTTGAGTAGGACTGACTGTGTTACATGTTTTCTGAAGTGCTAAGCACTTCACTTGAGGTATGAATCATCAACAGTGACAGCAGCAGAAACATCTTGTCATAAGCAATGAAGAAACTTCAAAAGTATCCCACCAAATAATTTACGAAGATTGCTTATCCACAATCAAGAGGGTTTGCTTATAAAAATAATTTATAATTTAATAATTATTACAGGGACAAAAATATAACTACCCAAAGAGCTTCGAAAATGTTAAATGACAAGAAGCAAAGGGGGAGGAGGGAGCATCTCTCAAGCACCTCTTGGGGCTCAAAAATGCAAACCTTTCTCACATACCTGTAAGGTGATCTATCTGCAAACATGTTGAGAAAAGTATTTAAATTTCCCCAGGCAGATGCAGCTTTTCCCTCCTGTTCACCCTTTTTGCAGCTTAAAAACTTCGTGCTCACAGCCCAGACTCAATCTCTCCATAATTTCTTATCAAGTCTCAGAACAGAAAGCATCTCTTCACTGTGCTTCCAAGGGACATGCAGTACATGCCTCAGCATTAACATTCACACAATGGCAAGCACTAGACACAATCTGGAACTTTCTGTAATCTGAAAAGTGATGAGGTTTTGTCCCAGTAGCAAATTCTCTCACGGTGTAACCGGAATGGCACCATCTTCTCCATTTAGGTTACATTTTACTTTTAAAATTTACTCCTCTTCACGATTAGGAGCATGTCCACGCCTTCTGGAATTCAAACCTCTGAGACACCAAAAACTGCTTTAACCATGAGACTTTTCCCTCCCAGAGTCCCAGGTTCCGCTCAGTACACTCCTTCCAGCTTCTTCAGCTAAAAAACTGGTAATTCACAGCACCCGTGTCCTTCCCTGCAGACAGACCATTCACTGCCAAAGCCATTCTGTCTCAAGCACTGAATTAAACAGGTATCACACACAAAAAGGAGCTGCTATTGCATACTGTCCAATTCTCCAATTGCCCAAAAAACACAATTAGGCTTGAAATGTGTTGGTTTCCTTTATTTCACTGCAGCCAGCTTACACACATACCTAGGCTACGTATTCTACTACTCATATCTTGCTGCTTCTAGCTATAATCCAAACCCAGAAGTTGATGTGCTACTTCAGACACAATAAAAGTATCCCTCTGGTTTCTGAGCCCTTTCATCTGCTTTCAGAACTCCACAAGGAATGGATGGTTTCAGTACTGCTGGATCTGGCCTCACCATCCCCTGGGAAAAGAAAAAATCCTGCCCATGTATGGCCCTGGAAACTTGAGTCCTTGTAAAAAATGCTGCATCTTGGGAGAAATTTGTTATTTGCTATGAAAAAGAAGCAATTTCTTTTTTCTAGTAACATGTACATGTGCAGCAGGTGCTAAAAGGCAGCAAGAATAAATTATTTTAGGCATGTGCGTATGTGTGCAGACTGACCTTCCGGTACACAGCCTAATGAAGATCAGAAATCATCAAGCACCCTGCTACAAATAAACTAAAATCTGGCGTGTACGCTTAGTAAAGCATTCAAGTGACTTCAAAGGCCTCTCTAAATGCAGAAAAGAGCTGCATTAAAATTCTGAGCCTCCAAATCTATTAAGCATTTCCAAACACAGGAGGGCGAGCACCAGGATTTGTTCAGCCGCTGTCCTCGGGAGAAGTGTGTTAGCCCGGTCAGCTGGCACAAACAGTGACACAAACCCCTTCCACCAGCTCAGCCACCTAACAGTCAGTAAATTCAACCTGTGTTTTCAACCTCCTTTGTAAAAAGCACTGTTTTATCTTTGTGAAAGACAATGTGCTAGGCTTCTGAGGGGCACCAGATACTTCCCCAAACACACCCCACTGCACTTCGGTCCTGGATGTGGCAGAGCCAGGAGAGGGTTGTGCCGCTCCTGCAATGCATTTCAAGGTACAGACATCCTGCAGGAGCTCTGTCTTCTGCACCCTGGCCAAGAAGTGACCACAGTGGTGAAAGCCCTGGCCCCACCGTGGTCCCAGCCAGAGATGCCAGCAGCGCACAGAGCGTTTCAACAAGGGCTGTCCTGGATGACAGAGCTCGGCGAAGGGGAGCGGTGAACACACACGCAGGCTGGAAAATGGGATTCATTAATCAGGCCCCAACTGCTCCACTTCACTAGATGGGAGCTCTTTATAGACACTGCCTCATTTATTTATTTTTTAAATGCCCAGATTAGTTTAGTGTGAAGCTGTTGAGAGATATAATTTGTCTGAGCGGATGATCTATAGATCACTGAGTGAACACTAACCAGGCTATCGCAGTCCACAGAAGAAATGCACTGTGAGCTCTCCCCCAGCTGCAGCACAGGAAAGGTGAACCCTTTTTTCCTAAAATTTAGCCCTCAGCAGCCTGGAGGTCAAAGAGATGGCACCTCTTCTTACATGCTCAGCCCTGACTGTGGGCAGAGCTGCAGCCTCTGCCTGTGAAGAGCAGGGCCCTCAAATCAGAGGGAAATCAGCAAGTGATAACTAACCTGCCATTCAGCTGGGGACAGGCTTTTCTCACACAAACAGCCTTTTCTCCTCGCATCTGTGAATATATGCATATTTAAAAAATAAATTATCTTTCATTCAGATTAGTTACTAGAATATCTCTTTCTTCGCTGAAGCAGATTTGTTCCTATGGTTGTATCTACTGCTATTCTGGGACTTGGTATTGTTTTCTCACTATTGCTGGAGAAAATGTTCAGCAGCTAATTGCACAGTCAAGTCCTTTCACATAATTTTCACTTTGACAAGAGTAATTAAAAAGCTAAACAGCTCGAGAACCAATTGATTAGGTCTGCAAGCAAAGCTCTGTTTGGGCGATCCTGAGATGCACGTGTACAGCACAGGCTTTCAGAAACAATTAGGAATGTGTTCCTCAATGTTGATGATTCAGTGTGATTCTTGCACGACCTCTTTTTTTTGCCCCATTTGTATCACGTTACATTCATATACGTGCTGTACATAAACCATGCTTGCAAGAGTCAGGAAAATTAACCTTACAGGACAAGTTACAGAGTATTTTCCTTCCACCACCCATATTTGCACAATCTCCAAATAGCTGAAGTTTGCAAATGGACTCAAATACCTCCCCTCCCATCACAGGAATGAACCACATGAGGCTATTTTGTCGCTGAATTTGAAAGACTATGTATAATGAAATTACTGAATTTTTGATGCTCTGAATACCTGTACCACAGAAAAGACTGTTCTAAGAGTAACCCTGTCTGTAGACATGCTCTCTGTGATACAATGCTGAATCACCCATTTGCTCGCCTTAAAATTGCTCCAAGTCCTCCATAACAGGACTTCTAATACCATTACATTTCAAACTACATAATTGAAATTATAAAGTAAAAGGCTTCAAAATTACTGCAGATGTACCAAAATAATGAGCTTATGAACAGTAATGAAATGGGAACTCTTGGAAGCCTGAGGTTACACACAAACTTAGAGATGTTCCCTATAATTTTTTTAATAAAGCTAATGATTCTATTCCAGAAGGAGAAGTTGAAAGGGTTTTCTTTAAACCACTTCCTTCTCAGTAAGGTTTGGTCAGTTAATACATGTTCGAAAAATTGTCATGAAATGTGCAAGGTTTAAAGCCAATGGGAACTTGGAGCAACAATAAATGAGAAACTGTCTCTACACCTACAGAAGAGCAGTCAAACACCAGGCTCCTCCTATGCCACCTGATGAGCAAGAAAGTGCTGGTGCTCTTCAAAGCCAACAGCTCTGGCCTCTGTATGAGTATGGGGCATTAGACACAGGTTAGAGGACAGGTTCACGGCACAGGTCACCAACACACACAAAGAAATCTTTGACTAAAGCTACAGCACCACCTGAAAGAGAGCCGGGTAGATGTGTTCCTGCCTGCAGAGTGGATTCAAATAATGGAAATCTGGTGCAAGCAGCTAAGCCTTGGGTCTCACTCTGCAGCAGCATCATACACCACTGCTCCAGGCACAGCAGTAGCTCAGGGACACGGAACTCAAACCCTTTGGTGTACAGAAAGCCAGAGGTTGACCTAAACTGTCCTGCACAAGTAACACGCCAAATCTTTCGAGGGAACTCAGACCCAAACCGAACTGTGTTGTTACATAAGTAGACATGCTGAAAGAAGCCATAGGAAGGCTTCACACATTCACAAATGCGTGATTTAGATGACAAATGTAACAAATTAAAACCAGCTTGTTAGCTAATAGAATATTTAATTATGTACTACAAATGATGACTTAACATATCTGGGAATTTAACCAATTATTTTCAGAAGGTGTGAAACGTTCCTGAGCACAAAGGTTTTTCAGCATCTCAGCGCTGTTCCCAGCATCTCTTTCCACCTTACCTTGTTTATAGCTCTATTCAGTAATAGTTTTTACTTGTTTCCTCGATGTCTTAATTTCCTGCAATAATACATCTGCCATGAATAATTAAGCAACACATTTGCTGCTCGCTGAAAGCTGAACAAGTGCTATAAATCAGTCCTGGGACCCTCTGCCAGCACAGACACAATCAGAGATCTGCTAATGCCGGCGTTTCTTTTTGCAGGTGAGAGGAATGGAGCACAGAAACACCTGAGGAGCTGCTCAGCAGCGCCAGGCTCCCTCACCCCAGTGATGGCATTTTGGGAGAGTGCTTCTCTGCATCTTCTCTGAAACAGCAGGACTCCAAAGACTGTTCTACTAGCATTTTCCTGGTGAGGAACAGTAAACTTAAATGTACTATATTCTTTGCATTTACTCATTTCTCACATTTCTGGGTTGTTCTCTCTTATTTTCCTACTCCATAGTCAGGAGTAGGAGAGCAGAAGACGTCCCGAGTGCACATCAATCCCTTCTCAGCATCAAAATGATGGACTACTATGGGTTCTTTGCTGTATTTCCACCTTATTCCTCCTGCTGCTTGTGGTTCAAACCAGGATGCAGGCTACAGGATAGCAATGAAGTGTTGAAGGATCATCTGTAGTCAGGCCCATTACAGCCTCTGAAAGTTTATCTTGCCGATTCACATTTGCTCTCAGACAGCTGGGCATGCTGCATTTCTCACTTTTTTGTATATGAAGATGGAAGATAACAACAAACTACAAAAACAACAGCGATAATACTTCCCTTCAACACTTCCACTTGCATCCATATCAGGGGAAGGGAACAATAAAACAACTTTCCACTACTGGAACAGGATTCACCTTTTAATTGATTTGAGGTTTACAATGCAACCACTTCAAGCTCAGCTGTGGAGCGTGTGAGCCTCTCCAGCTTGGCAGAGCAGGTATGCTAGAAAACTAATCAAGATCAGGTATCCAGTCAGGCCCAGGAAATGTCAGGCTAGCCATTAGAATTCCACATCTTAATTTGAGAATCTCCCCAATTCACTAGAAGGGTGCAAAGACTCAGAAATTTATTTTTTTTAAAGACCAAAATGTAGAACAATTCATCATTAAAATTTCCCCACAAAACACTCTCATGCAGAAACAAACCATATAATGTTCCTGGTTTTAATTCTGTTGACAACAGATTGTACATATTTTAAAAACGTAACGTTTAGCAGCTGTGCTGCCAGTCTGCAGAGTTTGCATATATAGCTGTGATATTACCATACTCTATTATTCATAACAGGCAACAGACCTCATTCTTCATCTTGTGAAAAATAATTGCAGTTTGAAGTCAAAGTCTGATGGCAAAAAACCGCCCCAACACAATGGCTAGAGTTTTCAGAATTCAGGAACTCACGTAATGGCCTGCATCTTGATTTAAATCAATTCATTAAAAAGACAAATCTCCTCTGATCTGTTTTTGAGAAAGTTTTCCAAGAAGTACATGGCTCTTTTATGAAACCCAGGAAAGGAGAAGTCTAGTGGGTAAATAGCTGCTTCTTATCCACAATAAACATACAATGACTTAACCATAATCTTTTAACATGAAGCATGAGACACTCCCATCTCATACAGCCCTGAGACTCCACTCACCAGACAGAAGTCTATGGGTTGATGCATAGCTATTGATAGCAAGAATAACTACTGGAAAGAGAAGGAAAATAACCTTACACATCTTCCCTTCCACTACCACTGACATTAGAAGCGTTCTATACAAACACACATTTTTAATACATTTTCCCTTTCACACACGTAAATAAGCATTTAGACATATTTTAATCAGAAGGTCTTGCAAGACCTACAGCACCCTTTGCAACTGTCTCCCAAAGCATTCTGTGCAGCCAGAAGATGTTTCAATGCACCCCACAAGAGTGGTCAGTGCTGCTGAGGACAGCAGGGAGCATCGCGCTCCTGGAGTGGTCCACATGCAGAGCTTCCAACCTGCTGTGTGTGCCGTGCTACAGGGGCTGGCACTACCAACCTAGAAATACCTGACAATCGCTGCAGGACAACAGAGACATTTGGTGCCATGACAGAGATGGGTTTTTGCAGATCTTGGCAGCAACAAGCACCAGAGCCCCCTGCCTTGGGCAGCAGAGCCCCTGCAATCGTGGAAGTTCAGACACAGGCCTCTGCACAGATATATAGCATGGGCAGACAACTGCCCACAGGCAAATACATAATATGTACAGAGAGAAAATAACAAACCCAGCACTGCCTGCTACCATTGCAGAGCCGAGTTAATTGTACGGCTTCAGAAGATGAACCACACATTTTAACAGGTAGCTGAAAGATCTTCAGTCAGTGCACAGACACGGGTAAAAAGACAGCAAACCTATGAGGGTTCATGATGAAACTACATCTATTGCATATTTTGAGGTCTCATTTTATTAATGGCATACTTTCCCCTAGCACAGCTAGAAAGTCAGAGAAGGGCACTGTGGAGGACTAAGGACCTGGAAAACACTTTCACACAAAGTTACATAGTCAGAGGGAAGAGAGTGATTGTCACTTGAGAGGAGGATGAAAAAGGACAGGATAAAAATATCAGAGTATCAGGTGACCCAGACAAGACAGGCTGGGAGCCTGTACCTTTCCTGATTCATAAATGAAGACAAAGAAACATTCATTTAAGAAATCACACTGTCTATTCAAAACCTATATGAGGCAACACTTTCTGCTTGCATTTAACATTCCAGAAATTCCTCCAGAAATTCAATTCCATGCCCAACAATCCTGCATGTCAGCGAGCATTGCTTAGTGCCTGACCCGAACTTCTCAGCTGCAGTTTGAGGACATCATTTCTCCTCCTAGGACAGGATGAGGGAGACCAGGTTCTCCTCAATTAATCCTTCTATTCTGGCAGTGGGATGCTCAAGATGAAATGTTTCACTGGAGGCCTTACCAATGTGAGCAGAGTAGAAAGACTACCTAATGTGTCTTCAAGATGGTACTCCTCATTTCTGCATATCACTGTAATGTCTGTGCCTCTTATAACAGCATGGCTTTGTTGATTCCTGTATGGTTTCTGATCCATTAGCACTGCAAGACCTTTTCTGTATACCAGCTGTCTAGGCAGTTGTCTCATTCTGTATTTATGTAGCTGATTGCTCCTATTTTCAAACATCTATCCACATTTTTCCTTATTGACATGCATCCTCTCAGACAGTTTCGCCAATTTGTAAAGATCATTTTGAATTCTAATGGTGTCCTCCAACATGCTTGCTGCTCTTCCCAGCTTGTTGTTGCCTGCAAATTTAATAAGCATG
This sequence comes from Manacus vitellinus, assembly GCF_001715985.3. NCBI lineage: Eukaryota > Metazoa > Chordata > Aves > Passeriformes > Pipridae > Manacus > Manacus vitellinus. The sequence goes on from NW_021939546.1 coordinate 14,137,698, forward strand.
TTCTCTATTCTATCAGAGAGATCATTACTGCAAATGCTGAATGCTACCAAACTGCCAAATACCCACCCTACGAGCAGATGTTTCACAGGAAAAAGTCTCATGAGGGAGCACTGAAAGCTTTACTAAAGATAAATGACATCTTCTGCTTCTCCATTCACAAAGCCTGTTATCCTGTCATTAAAGGAAATTAGATTGATCTGACCTTGACAAACCTACACTGGGCATTATTTCTTTGCCCACGTGGATATAACAATATTTAGAGTTGTTGCAATTAATGAAGCTTTACAGAAGTAAAAATAGAAGTCCAGCTTCTGAGAATGACTTCTAATTTCACATAGGAAACAGGAACTAATTTGGGTGGGGAGAGAAAAGGCAAGAATATGAGATGTTTCTTTTTGCATCTCCTTAAAACATGGAGCATTTGTTGCCCATCATTGGAGGCTTATGTTGGGGCAATTTTGGGATAAATGGATCTAGAGTTTGACACAGTCCACCAGTTACTGTAACACAAAATTATTCATAGTCTCATCTGTAATTTGACATGAACTTGGAAAACACCACATGGTATACTACATATAAACCACATATAACTCTTTATATGTTAAGTGGAGTTCCTTAAATTCCTCAAAATTACATAGGAAACGTCTCACACAACATACTACAGATTACAGACAATATCAGAATTTTTTAACTGAATCTGCCTCAGAAAAAAAAACTTTATCTGCAACAGAAGGCTAAGTATCTAATGGAAAAAGATGTGGAGCACTGCACAGATGCTGAGTGAACAATGGAGGGATTTTGTACTAATGTGTAAAAAAGCCCCCAAATCATACTCTGCTCTTAAAATAGGGCACAGAACTCTGCAGTCATATGAACAGTGGTGTATTTTAGCATTTGAGGAAAAAAAAAAACCCAAACTTAGGCAGTTAAATATGTTAAATGCTCCATGCATTTACTAATGCAGAATCAAAGTTCAACAGGCATTGTCAAGAAAGACAAGACCAAGCCCCTGTGGCCTACAGGACAACCACAGAGCAACCTCAACAACAACAAAAAAAACCTTTCTGTTTGCACAACTGCCTCAAGATATAGACAAATGCAACAGAAGAGAAACTCTGTGGTGTCAATGTGAATTAATTCTCTCTGCCTACACTCCAGGCTGGGCACTGGAGGACCTGGAGGCCTCTGCTGTGCACCTCCGGGTCTTTGGAAGGCTGAGACAAGAGCAGCTCTGGCTACGTTCACAGGATGAATATACAGCTAATTTAGTTACACACCAGCTCAGACAGCATCCTCTACTTAAAAGATTTAGCATAAAATTCCCTTTATATTATTCAGCAGCCTATTTTTCTATGGGTCACCCCTTCCAGAAATCTGGTTCCGTTTTCTCTTGATATTACTATAGATGCACTTTGGTGGTCAGTCATTTTCACAGACATTTTAGACTACAGATCTATAAATAACACCACAGTCAGCTTTAAGGGTACAAAAGTATTTTTCCACTCTCTTCGTTTTTAAGAGCATTCAAAGACAACTTTTGCAGAAAGAACCAAAAACACAAACGTCCAACTCATAAAATACAGCCCCTCAACTTGAACTCTGGCTGAAGACCAAGCAGGGCACATTTCAGCCATACAACAAACTCATAAAAAGCTGAAAACAACAGGTTATAACTAAGGAACTCTGTGTAACCCCTGATAAACCGTATGTAATGGAGCATAAAAAAGGATATTGGAAGTGTATATACAGCATGTATAAATGACAAGTCAACAGCCAGGACCACTGCCTGTTATATGAAACAGAAGTAAAGGGAGCCTTTCCAGGTCTTGAACTACCATCATCATCCTCCCGAGAGCCACACTAAACTCTTTGTACTCAGCATGGCAAGAATGAGAACACTGTGCCAGGACAAGGCATCCCAGTCCTTTAAACAGGAATATGAAAGGATTTGCTGACGAGAAAATTTTGCTTCTCTAAGGGTTTTCTTGCATCCTGAAACTCCTGAAAGTTTCTATTCGATGCTAAATGGGATTAAAATATATAGTCATCTTCATCATATCAGTATTTTAACCATTTTCAGCATTTACCAAGATTCTCACCACTCATCATTCAGTTCTTACAAAGCATCTTCCCTCCTGTAAATTAAACACAGAATAAGTATGATACACCTATAGCCACCTCACTTCAAAGTTGTATTTTTTTTTTAAACAGGGACACCTTTCTGAAACCAACTCTTGCATTTACTCTCAAAAGAGAGAACTTCAGTTTCAAGCTTGAAAACCAAGGAAGTGCCACCTCTGCCTTATGGACAACACCACAGTGAAAGTGAGAGTTTGGCAACACACCCACACAAGCCCCCAGCTGGTTTTGACAAGTGGGTGAAAAGGGACAGTCCCACCTGCCAGGCACAGCTGTGCTAATGCTGAGGCTCACAAAGGTTATTGCAAATTGAGTTTTTCAGGGCAAAAACCTTACGTGTGTAAAGCTGCTGAGTATTTCCTGGTCTCTTTAAAACCCCTTTTAAAAACAACCTTTAACAGAAGTAACACAATGGCTGAAGTGCACTTGGCTAAAAATTAATACAAAGAAAACTGTAGGTGTTCTGCACCCTTGTAACAAAGTGCAGAGGCTCAAGAGTCATTGTTTTCTCCCAGCGTGACAACTAACTTGCAAGGGCTTCTTCCCCTCATCTTTGAGGTGAACCAATGAAGTCATCACATGTAGAAAGAGTTTATAATAAAAAAAATAAAAAAAACCTGCATGAAAAGCAGCAAAAGCAAGCAAGAATTCTCTATGTGATTCATTTGAAGTCTGCAGTATTAATCAGTGCCAACAGTGGACTGATTTTGGTTCTTTCCATGAGACCCTGGCTGCTTCCAGAGAACTCGGTATAAGCTCAAGTTGAATAACCTCATGTAGCAGAGACAAACCAAGTCCACACCTCTTCTTCACATGCTGACTTTAAAGCACCAACTCACAACAGTCACACATGGTGTAATGAATCTCTGTTGGAAAATGGTGGCATTTCCATTTAGTTTAAGTTTTGATCAGGTACTATCTACGTCTCAACCTAATTTTACAAAATACATTCGTCGAAATTGTATTATTAATTACAGGGGTTGGGGGGAACAGGGGGAAAATAAGTAATACGTGCAATGAAGGGCCATCTGAAAAGCACAGCAGGACTGCAAGTTCATTCCAGCCAGTACTATGTGAAATGGAATATATCCTGTAATTATTTCTTTTTAGTACCATGTGAGTACCCCTTAGCCTTGTGAAGGCTTAATGTTATGATTCATCAGAGAAAGCCCAAACGTAACTGAGATTCAAAGCAAGTTCTAGCATTGCAGGTTACAATTCACACACAAACGTAAAGCCATCATCCACTACAAAATGTGCTTTAATTCAGTGATCATGTGTCAGTAAAGTGTGCAAGGCAAAAGACATTTCTGTGACTTAAAACTTCAAATAAAACCCTACAGTGTTTTCACACCAACAAAATAACTGAGATTTGTCTCTGGCACAGACAAAGCAATGATTCTCACAAGGGACTAAACACAGCATTCAATTAAGAGTGCACCACTGCTTTTCAGCTCCTGATACATAAAGATAGACAACTAAACAGAGGAAAAGCACCCATGAACAGATGCTTTTTTCCCCCCACTCCTTTTCAAACCAGGTATGTTCCCCATGAAAAAAGACTGACTAACATTCTGAGCAAACAAATTTCATACTCTTGGTTGTTCACAAAAATTAGCTTGATCATCTTATATTACAGTATCATTCTGAAGCACCAATATAATGAACAGATAATGAGAGAGAAAAAAAAGCATCCCTATTACCACTTCATTGCTTTTTACAACTGCTCAGCTAAAACACTGAAAGCTCCAGCAGATCTCATACTTTTCCCCTTTCTGACGTCAGTACTACCAGTAGCAAGCAGCAGCATAACAAACTGTACTATTTAATTGGTTTCCTGGCACTCCTTTCCATCTGCAAAGAATGCTACCATCACTACTACAAGATATTTTAAATATCTCCTTAAAATACACACAGCAGACTCTGCAAATAGCCACAACTGATTAACATCTGTGAATAAATGCAACTAGTTTGCAATTGTATTTGGAAAGAAAAGGGTAATAAGCTTTACCAAGATGGGTAGTCAGCTATTACCAGCACAGGACCTGTGCAGAATTACTCAGATGTCTGGATGAGCTGGGATCCAGCAAAATGCCCTCTCTAATGTACTTAAGGGCAGATATTCTTGAGCAAAAAGCCAAGTCACAGTAATGAAATACAACTTTGTGTCCTGGGGATCAGAGGCCCAGAAAGGGATTCAAAGGTCCTTGACATCAAAAAACATACTGAAAAGTCTGGAAGATTAGTGAAGAACTATAAGAATTTTATCTGGTCAGAAAAACCAAGACCAGCCTGTTTTTCTACAACAAAAAGGACAAACTTTCAGCTTCTCCAACTTCTCCACTCTAACTTGCTTCTCCGGGAGATTTCATTAAATAGCAGAAGTCTTCAGCCTAGCTGACAGATATTCCAACATCCAGTGTCTGAACCCAAAAAATGCATAAATGCAGTTTGAAATAAATACAGATTTGAAGAAGTAATGACTACTTGCCATTTTTACAGATCACACGGGACATGGGTAAATTCTCTACCATTTAGTCTTCAAATCATGATTTGCTAGCCTCCCAAAAGGAAGCTACGTGCTAGCTTGTCCACAGCTCTTAAAAGCAGATGCAGAAATTGCTATCTGAGATTATACAGCCTGTGCTATGCAGGTCAGAGTAGAAGACTGCACTGATCTGATTTCTGGCCTTAAAATCTATGAATCTACACTGAAGATAAAATTGTAAGCAGTTTTACTGGTCTTCTGTATCACCAAGGCAATAGGCACACTCTGTTTCAAAGATCAAGTATTAAATACACCAGCCCCTCACCATTTGTCACTGTGCTGGATAATTTACATGGACACTTAAACACAGGAACTCCCTTGTGAAGGCGAGAGAGTAACTCTGGCTGTGCAGCTGAGTCCAAATGGTGTGAATGGCAAGCGAGAATGCTCAGTCCTGCAGAGAAGCAGTAAGGGGTTTAAACACGCAGCCATGGAGTGGAGGCAAAAGGAGTGGAGGTAAAAGTTGGAGCCATGCAAACCACTGGCCTCAGGGCATCCCTGCAGACTGATCACTCAGAGCTACCTGAGAGCAAATGCCTGAAGTTACTACAGCACCCCTGTGGGCCCAGGAGCCACCATTCCCCCAGGACACCAGGAAGAGATCACTATGTATTTATGCTGCTCTCACATCCTCTGTAGGTCTTTGTACTGACCACCACTGGATGAGGGATTTGGGGCCAGGCAGACCTTTGACCTGACAGCTGATGTTGACTGATGAATGATGTCGGCTTTAACAATACATAAAAAAGACAAATGATCATGCTGTGATCTGCTGTGTGTAGCAACGAAACAAATTCATGTGACTCCTGCAAGTGCTGGAGCTAAAAGGGCCATAAATGCAGAGAAAGATCTGTTGTCTACTCTATACATGGTGTTTGTCCTCAGAGCATCTCTCCTACCTTGATGCCTGCAACATTCAGTTACCAGCAGGCAGCATTTAGGTATTTTACAGAAAAGTGTGGAATCCATTTCTACCTAAATATATATATTTATTCTTATGATGAGTAAGGACACCAGAAATAAACACTGCCCAATAACTGTGGTTAATATTTCAACCTGTCCCTTAATGATGCCACCCCAATGCCTCAGGTCAAGGGGTTTTCGTAAACAATATTTTCCATGTTCTTTTCACTGATGGAATATGTCAAGCTAGTCAAGGTGGAATTGCAGAAAATTAGTATTTACCTGTGCTGCAATACCTGGATCCGATCACATCAATTACACATAATCACTACATGCAGGGTTTGGGGACAGGCAAGCAAACAGGAAACCTGGAAGCAGAAACTGATGCAAGAAGGCAGTGGAGAAGCCTCAGGTCCAGCTTTTGGGATGGGATCCTGCTGTCCAGCTCCCCAAAGTGGCCATTTTCCAGGCTTGCACAACATCAAGTCTGTCCTGCAGGGTGGCCTAGAGCAGCTGTATTTGGGGTTGAGCTGTTGTTGAAGCATCATTCAGGTTAAGAAGCAAAGGCAGTGGAGCTGAATCAGGGAGTCAAAACTTGCCACACTACTCCTGGGCCACGAGAACACAAAACAGTAAGAGCAGACAGCAGAGCTGGGAGACAAGAAGAACCAAGTGCCATAACAGATGTTTCCTTCAGCACTCTTCCATCCAAAACCTCTGGACAGCATTTCAAGTGCAAGGTAAAATCTCTGGCAAAGAGAGCTCACCTAAAGCCACACATCTAGGAAGGAGTACAATTCTTTTTTCCCCAACCTTCACAAGTATCAGCATCTTACCTTCCTGTTTTCTTTTTTAATGTGCCTCCTCAATTCAGTTATCATCCCACCACCACATGTACAGGATGCCCATCTTTCGGATATAAAGCAACCCCTTCTTACAGGGGGCAGGGAAGCCCTGAGACACTTCAGACTTGCAGTCCTTTCTGACCAGAGGTGGTAGGAGCCAGAGCCTTGCCTTCACCACCACCAGTTCACTGATGCAAGTTTCATCCATCCCCTCAATATAAGCCAAGCTTGCTCTACCCTTAGAAATCAAAAAGTGCAAATTGTTTGTTTACCACATATCAATTCACAGGTAGTTGGTCTAATTTTACCTTAGTTCTTTCCTTCTACAAGGTCCCTTTTGAAGTGGTTTTATTCCTTAAGCCCTTTGAAATTCTGTACAAGACAAACCAAGATATACTGCGGTTAGAAAAGGCCTTGGATGGGTCACTTAGTCTCCTCCTCTGGCTAATGGAACCTCTGCCCAGGACTTCAAAAATGAAGCATAATTTTTAAAAAACCAAGCCAATAACATAACACATTGCTGATGATTTCTGATGACAGTATGGATTTTTTCCTGTTTTCTCTGTATTTTTGTTTTGAGAGAGGATTTTTTTTTTAATTTTATTAGAGTAAATGACATTTTCAAAAGCTGAAAAAAGCATCTTTCAGTTGACAATTACAATGAACATTAAATGAAATCTGCAAAGCCATTTTTCCCATGCACAATCAAAAGCTGACAGGCAGGGAAGCACAGAATGTATAAAAAAACCCACACAGGCAAGCTGAGGGAGAATGGGTAAAACAGCCATCCTGAATCAGTTCAGAGCTGCTCTAATGGAATTAGGGTCACCCTGACAGAAACACAGTCAGATCACAGAGAAAATTTAATAATTTCTTACTGCAGTCTGTAGAAGCCAGGGAGGATTTGGAAGAGCTTTCTGCCAAATTAGCACTTCTGTATCCACCGTTCACGCACATGTGCCCCTTCCCACTCACCTTCTCCTCCCAGCACCCCACCAGAGTGGCTGGAAACCACCACTGTGGTCCTGCTGCCAGGGAGGCACCCAGCGAGCCTCTCTTTTTCTGACACTGCCACACAGTTTAACCTTTGGATGCCCCTCCAATTCCTCATGGCTGACATTATTCACAGCTCCCGTAAACTCAGTTCCAGGAGAGGTATTGTGGCGTAGCCGGGCGCTAACTCCGCTAGGTGATACATATTCAATCTGTTTTATCTCAGGTGTTAACATCCAGCTATCTGCCAGCTGCCTAATTGTCAGGAAGCTATGGCAGCAACACTGAAATGTGTTATAACAACAGAAGCTCCAAAGCACAGGTGGGAAAGGTAGGGAAGACCCAGTTGTGGGTGCTCTGTGAGCACTCAGCCATCGAGACACGAGACATGCTGCTGCCAGGAATGCAGCACAGCCCACCCCCTGCACTCCTTCCCTGCTCCTGTAGGAAGCAATTTTGGGGACTGACTCCAGAAATTCCAGGGATAACCCTGCTCTCATTACCCTGTTTCTTTTAATTGGGGAAATGCAGGAATGCTTTGCAGATACAGAGGCTGCCCATCCCTCCACTGTCTCCAAGCAGTGCTGCAATGGGGAAAAGGAAGAATCACAGTGACATCTTGGCAACAGCCATAACCCATGCAAACAAACACTCTGATTGAGGCCAACAGGATGCTATGGGGACCAAAAAACTGAGGAATGTGCATACTGGGTGCTCCTTTCACAGCATCCCTCTCTAGCTTCAACAGGAAGCTCCAGTGTGCATATACTGTCATACCTTCCCCTCGTCCTTCACTGCTGTCCTCAGCCAGGACCCCCCCCCCGATGCCAGATTCACCACTGTATCTTCTTGTCTACATCACTGATGGAAGGACATGAAAAGCGCAGGGTTTGGGGTGATATTTTGCCCCCTGCAGAGGCACAGAGCAGGTCCTTTCACACAGGTCCCAGCCCCTCAGAGTCGATGGCAAGATTCAGTGAGTAAGATAACAGAAAAGCTCTAAACTGCTAAAATACACAGAGCAATGCTTTCCATCCTAGGAAACCCTCAGTTAATCCGTGGTGGCTGTGGTGGTTAAAAGGTCACTGCCCTCCAGACCTGCCTTCCAGATTAGGAAAAAGTAATTCAGAGTAGATCTGCGCCAGAGAAAAAGGCACACATACAGATACACTTGCTTCCCAACACAGAAGCATTCCACAACTGAGACACCAATATTTGGATCTGGGCCTGCGAAACAAAGCCAATTTTGTTAAATTTAAGCATGTGGAAGCGTTCCACAAAATTAGCAAACCACACCTACTGCAAGTTATTCTCAAGCCAAGAACTGTCCTAGGACATCTCAAGCTCCACCAGCTTCCTCATTCCTGATGGAGTGACGCTTCTCTCCTTTGCAGGAGCCAGGATAAAGATAATGAACCTCAGGGAATTTTTATACTTCTCAGAACATTAAACATGTATTTCTCTGTGCCAGGTCCCAAAATGGGCTCCAGTTTGTAGAGAAAATGATCTGAATAAGCACCTTCCAGCAGCTCCAGCAGACAGCACAGAAAGCTGAGGAAGGAGACAGCTGCTGCTCCCAGTTTAACTGGGCAGCTCAGACTCACACAGACTACACACTAATCTGCTGCCTGTGCAAGTCATCCCTAATGGCAACAAAAACAGTGAATTGGTATGTTTCTTCACATCCCTCCTTCACTCTTCTCTCCAGCTTCTCTAAATTTACTCCTTCCCATCAGTCAAGAACATTTAGGATCCCCCCCAATCTGTTTTCTCCATTCAGCCAGGCTACTACCAACATGAATCAAGATCTCCTTCAACTTCCACAAAATTACATCTAACTATGAGCCTGGTGACTAAAGGTGCAGTGAGAAGCAGATGACTGCCGGTAGCTCAGAAGCTGCATCATGGTCACCTCTGCTCCAGTTCAAGCGTCCCAGGAGCCCTGGGTGCTTTCAAAGGCATGGAATATTCACCACAGCCAGAGCCTGTGACAAATATGCAGATGTCTGGACACTGAAAAACTGGTTACAGGTTACAAAAGAAAGGGGAGGGGAGATGCATAAACACTTGGGGATAGCCTAACAAATACACACGATTTATGAAAACCAGTAATATGCAAAAAAGCCACAAGGTTTCCTGCTCTCTGTATAACTCATTCCATGAGGCATTCCAACTAAAAGGTATTTTCAGTAGGCTAACATTAGCCATGTTTCTCGCCTCTTGTCTGTCCACAACAGCATTTTGTGCACATTTTTCTCCTTGACCTGGATGGGGCTGCTCAAAGTCAGTCACAGCAGCCCTGTAAAACTACAGGGACAACAGGCACAGACACGACAGCTTAAAGCACGACCACAAGGAAACACTCTACTCCAATTCTGCTGAAATATAGGTGTAGGAGAGCTACACCAGAAGGTAAAAACTCGCACCCTCTTCTCCAACAACTCTCCATCGCCTGCTGACTCAGGAGAGATGTCTCAGCGCTACACAAATTACGAGAGCTGGCAAAAGAACAAGGGAAAAGTAACAGGGATTACTGTGACCCCAATACTTCTTTCTTCCTCCGCCCCCAATTTTCTTTACTCATCTCTACGTGTTAGAAATCAAACTGTCAGGTTTTGATCTTGCAGCTACTACAGAAATTCTTCCTGCGCTTGAATAAATTTTGCCAGTCTTTTTTAGTTCTACTTGTGCCCCTTCACACACATCCTGTTTATCTGCAATGCGCACATTGGGAAAGAAGAGACTGGGGTAGGGGGTGGGGGAAGTTGTCCCTTAGCTCTCAGTGTTTCCAGTACAACCCAAAAAGGTTTAATATTTCTTAAAAGAAATTTTGCTAGGTGCTCAGGCTGTCCAAACCCGAACGTTACTTACTGTCCGCTCCTGCTGAAGGCAGCATCAAGCAGCAGAGGATGGCTGCTGGCACAGTGAGTACTGGGATGCAGAAGTTAGGCACCATATTCCAAAGTAGAGCGAGTCCTCTTCAGTGTGAGGCAAGCGGTCAGTACATCCAGCGTTACAGACACAGACTCACTCCTGCAAACCAAGAGAGGAAGAAACGGAAAATGATCAAACATGACACATAGATTAACTGCCAATATACCAAACTACACTGTAAAGACATCATTACAGATACTTCTAAAGTGAAATTTAACTATCTTTGCTGCATGAGCAACAGAGCACCACACTGATGTCCCTGAAGCCAATAAGCTGATTTCAAGGGTCACGAGGCATAAATGCACACCCATCTCCAAGTTTATCTTCATGTACAGTCTGTATAATGGCCTATTAATGCATCCTTTGGTTGCTATTATTCAAAACAAATAGTTCTGAAGTTGCACATTAAATACAAGGAACAGTCATACGCTCATGTAACTCTTCTTTGTCCATCTGCCCAAGACACACATGGTTGATTACATATGTAGGGTGGTTTGTGGTCAAATTACATGTGAAGCATAGCTTGGGCCATCCAGCTGGGCTGGTGTACACCAGACAAGTCTCAACGGGTTCAAGCAGAAGAAACAGAAGCTGAACTGAAGCAGCTGTCAGCTCACAGGGCTACCAGAGTCACAGCAGAATGTTATTAGGAAGTGTCTATAAAGAGAAGCTTTACCCAAAGCAAATGCCTCAGCTTCAAACTCACAAAAATGGAAAGGATGGCTGTCTTGATGATGATTGATAATAATTCCTTCTCCAAAACAAAGTAAATTACCTTGCAAATTGCCTTAACTTGGGCATCTGCCTGAATACTGAAATACAGAAAATTCCTTGAAAACCAACCAAAAAAAGGCAAGTATTTAAAAAGAATACAGTTTCTATATACCTGCCTTCTTTATCTTTTCATGAGAATATACTCATTGTACTTTCACCTAAAGTCCAAGGTCTGCCTGTTAAGACAGACTTAAAAGGAGTTAGCAAGCCCCATGCCCTCAGTGTGACTACACTGAGCAGTGACAGGGGCTCACACTTTCATTTCTGGTCATCTCAGCACAAGCCCAACAGTCATTAAAAGGTTGATGAGATTCTCCCTTAAGCTGCGAGTTACCAGAAGTTAGCAACACAGCATTATTAGTGAAAAAAATCTCATGCTGGCAGATGCCAGCCTGAGTGGACCCCGTGAGTATCCTTGAAGCAAAGTATCTGCAAGTGCACAGGCTGTGTGTGGCCCGACGCACCACTCTTACTCATGCTGGCAGACATTTCAAAAACATCTTCAAGACTGCTCTACCAAAGGTATTTTTGAATTTTGCTGGGTTTTTGACAGAGAAAACGTCCTGGGTTTTTTGTGGGCTGTTGGGGTGTTTTTTTTGAAAACCACCGAGCTTTTGATGGAAGTATCACAAGTTACAAACACATTCACTTCTGACAAAAACATAGTACTCAAAGAATGCCAGAACGATCGTGCCTAGAGAAATCCACAAGAAATCCCAAGAGAATCTACCTTGGCAAATATTGACATCGCATCATACTAACAAACAGCAGATTATGATTCTTCTCCATTCCGTTACTGTATTTGCACAGTAAATCTTTTCACACGTTATAATATCGCACAACACAGAGAAATCTTTATTTATGCAACATCTTCTGCAGCCAAGACATCTGAAAATACTTTACAAAACAACCTAGCTCTAACCTAGATGCAGAGAGAATACTGATCATCTCATCCTTCTTTTATTGTCTCAATGAGAAAGCATAAATCGAACTAAGTTCAGCAGCAAGATTCTGAATACTGCAAAAGATGTTCTTTGTACCAGCTGCACACTCCATTACCTGTGTTGCCCTCCAACTTCCATATCCTCGCTCATCTCTCACCAAAGGATTACTAAAAGCACCATTAACGTGTCTTACATAGCAGAGACAGACACAGGCAGTTGTATTTTTTACAGCTGCGTAAGCTGTATTCCAATAGGAAGCTCAGTTCAGTCCCCAAGCCGTTTGCCCGGTGTTAGCCAGCTCTCCAGATACAGCCCACACAGGAATGGGAAGAAATGCCTGCATTAAGAGTGATGATTATGTTTCTAAATTCTGCATGTAAAGGGGTTATTTGTGCTGCCCAGAGAAGTGAATCCACTGAAGCACCCTTTGAGCAGCATTCCACCTGGTTCAACAGCAGCCAGAATCTTAAGTCTACCCTTCTTGGGGAGGGGGTGGGAAACACCAAGGGTTGAAATTACTGTGTCAAAACTAATGATGCGTGTCAAACTCTCTCAGATTAGGACAGAGAACAAGTTTTACAGGTGGTGCTGAAAACATCTTAGGTATTTGTCAGACCACACTGGGGATGAATAGCTTTCAGAGAGCTTTTCCTCTTTCATTCACTTCCATTAACAACAAAAGTGCCTCATCTAATGGTGTATCTTGAGTGCAGATTGCTCAGAGTCATGTCAATGGCACCTCCACAGTCCTCATTCAGGAATAACTCTCAGGAACACAAAAAAACTCAGCTAAAGAATAGGTCTGTCTCTTGATTTCTCTCTTCTTTCAGCAAATGTCATCAAGCTTCTCTCCAGTTTCAAGACTGACAGATTTATAACTTTCCTTTCCAGCCCATGAGATACATACAGTATGCATCATGCAAAACTGATGAATTGTCAGATACACCACCAGATGCTTCACAGACTTGATCTTTTTCAACTGTTTAAAGCTATATAATAATTTACCATCTGGTAGAAATGCCCATTTTTCTTATGCAAGACTGCTGTCTGTCCCTCCAAAATTAACAGAGCACCTTTGGCCTTTAATAGGATCAAAATCCGCCACCTCCTCTTTTCCTGGTTGCTCTGCCTATGGAAAAGTTGTCTGCATTCAATATTTAAAGCACTTTAAATTGGAATGTTTTAAAATTTTATTAATCTCAGTAGCTGTCATTCTCTTTTGAAATTGAAAATATTAAAAAGCTTCTCCTAGCTGTTCAGTTTTCCCATTTTTTTCTAGAAGGGAGATGCTCTTTCCCAACAAGACAACCCAATACTCAAAGCAAGGCAACAGGGCATTAGCTGAAGCTCATTTAACCCTTAGAAGGCCAGTGTTACTCTGACAGTTTTAAACAGCCACCTTGAACCAATGCTAAAGGCAGCCTAAGATAGAAGGTAGCTAAAAAACAAATAAGGTTGGTAGATTTTGGTAATAAGTTAAACAAATACAAAATCAGTATTGCTTTGGCAAAATCAAGTCCAACAGAAAATGATCAAATAATATTAAGATTCTTAGCATGTCTTGTCCCCAGCAATCTCGTGCCTCTTCAGGCTGCTCTCTCTTGCATCTGGCATTATCTCCTGTGCACCAGATGACCTCAGTCCCTTCATCTGAAGGCCTCTTTTAATCTCACTGCCTTGGCCAGCATCTCATAACTAATATTGTCTTTGGGAGCCCAGACACTGTTGAAGAAGGTTTTTCAAAAACACACGTGCATTCTCATTCCTCCTTCTGCATCTGGTCCTGGCAATATTCTAACTCTAGACTACATAACCCAAAATTAGGCTGAGGTTAAGCACTCCAGATAGCTTTGTAAAAACAGCTTTGAGTTTAGCAAGCTAAACTCCTGCCTCTGCTCCAAACTCAGTGTTAGAGCTACCAAGTGCTAGTTTGGCAGAAAACTAGAAAGCAGGAAAGCACAAACGCAACAAAAAAGCAAACTTCATTTGAATATATCCAGTTTTGCCATGGGGCAAGTGGATGGAAAAGAGGCGGTCTTGAGGATATTTTTTGAAACATACACGGTTTGATTCTTTCAGACAGGCAGAAAAGGCTGGACTCATTTAAAACAGAGCCAAGAATACCAACAGCTCATATGGTACTAAGAAATTCTGGCAATGAGTATGTCTCACAGGAGACGGCAAAGAGATTAGAAAAAGCAGTCAACTTTAAAGAGTCAAGAGGAATTTCAAACCAGCACTGAATAGCTTATGTCCTCTCTGAACTCTTTTGGAAGACAAACTGAAGCAAGTGTCACGTGGGTCACTAGCCAAGAACAGCATGGTGAAGAAGAGCATTCCCAAAGCAAGACTGCCCGTTCCAAACCAGGGACAAAAATACTGCACTAAAATCTCTTTTTAGGTTACGCTACCTTGCAACCCAAAGAATCTAGAAATCAGCACAAAAAGTTCCCTCCAGGAGCCCCTGTACATCCACAGAACTGCCAGGTTTTGTTGTGTGAGTGACTACTGACACTGCCTTTGCTGTGAAACAGGGTTAAGAGAAATCTCTAGAAACTTACAGGGCAGGAAGGAAAGCCCAGTGCATAAGCAATGTCCTTATCTGACCCAGAGATGTAACAGTGTCTTTTCAACAGGAACCTCAAACAACTGTGTTTGTTTCTCAAGGTGGAAACTTCTTGAACATTTGCAAGGTGAGCCCAAGGATGCAGGTCAGAAGATACCAACTGGACAACATCCAGATGACCATAAAGATGGAGGTAAAACTGCATCAGCTTTTCCCAATGCTACTGAATGGGCAACACACAACAAAACCAAATTCTCCTTCTGGACACCTACCCACAACCTTGTATTTTACACAAGTACCCTGAAGGGAAATCAGTGCTCCACAGGGACCCCAATCAACACAACACCACCCAATAAACTTTTGGGTGCCACACCAACAATGGCAATCAAGAACTGACTGAGCAAGGAGGGGCCACGTGCCACTCAGAGGAACAAGGCAGCTATTTATTCAGTTAAAAGTGAGAACAATAACTGGCTACAGCTCAGCTGCTTCACTCTGTACATAATGCCTCATCTGTGCTCTGAAGGAGGAAGAGGAAAACCATGACACACCATATAATTCAAGATCATCATATTGCACACATTAAAAGTTGTAGAAGCACAGTTACACACAAGCTAATGACTTTTGAATGTTTCACTTCACTACATTAGTATTCCTTTAGCATAGATTTCTTTGCGCTTTTCTGGGAGAAATATAATATAAAGAGACTTGGGGAGTATAGCAATATGGCCAAAAAAGAGAAAATGAGTCTCATTTCACTCCAAACTCCCACATGCGGGGAATGTATTAGAGATTCAGTGGGGAGATATATGAAGATGGCAACACTGGGATAGATTTAGGGAGGAACTTCATATGAACTTGCAATACAGTAAAAAGGCCAAAAGTTAAAGCAACTGCCACATGAGCAAAGGTACCACCTCCAGGACCCAGGTGGGAGCAGAACAAGAGCATCAGTCTGATGCTCTCAGTTAGAAGACTCTCAAACCATCTGGAGAGAAGGAACGAGCAAAGCAATTCAAGAACCTGGAAGGGTAAAAATCTCTGTCAAGTCACAAGCACTAGACAGACTGGCTGAGCAAGATGGGGATTTGATAACCATCTATAAGTACATGAAGGATACAAACACCAAGAAAGCAGTGGAGGAGTATAATTAGCCACCGGCATATAACTCTGAGTAATGGAATGAGACAGAGCAAAAGAAAGTGTATGTTGAATATTCTCAGTAAACTGTCCAGAAAAAAAAAATAATACCACAGAAGCATTTTTTCCAGCAGGAAAATGTTTCATCACCTGTTTACACAGAAATTAAAAATGGAGTGGAAAAAAAAAACACACGAAAATAAACAACTCAATATAATAACAACTCAGTATATAACAACTCCCGTAATCTGGGAAAAAACCCAAAACAAACCAATGAACTAACAGAGACAGATTGGTATGGAGCAATATAATGTAACAGCAAAAACAATTCATAAGTATTTTAAAAAGACTCTCCTTCTTTTGACAATGCATTAAAAAGTGTGAAGCATTTAAGCAACAAGCTGGCCCAGCTACAGGGCTTTCTGATCCTGAACATGCAATCCCAACTTGATCCAAGGAGAGAAGAAGAGGGAAAGACCCATTTTTAAGCAGGACACAAGCACAAGTTGGATATTCCTGTCAGCCTTAGTGGCTACATTTGCTTCTGAAGACCTTAATTTCTGAAGGTGTCACTGCCTGCAGACAATACTAGGTAAGAAAGAGGAATTTTTCCACTGGAACAAGGATTATGAAGGGCCCCATTAAATAACTATGGTGATAAGTTAAAACATCCACTTAAAATATAGATCAGCCTTGAGCCTCACGTGCCCAGCCATCACTCACAGTGAGCCTTAAGCACAGACTGCTGTGGATCGTGCTACCCAAATGTATAGGCTCCTAACGCCTGTTGTAAAGTCTCCTTAAAAGAAGTAAACTATTGCATATATCCCTTTCAACAGAGGCCTTTTACATTTGTAGAACAGGTCCAGTAGTGCACCCAGAAGCACAGATTACAGATTCAGGGCAGCAGAAAATCCTACAAAAAATAGAACTAAATTCAGCTATTCCTTAACTATCAGCAAACTCTGCTAATGTGGAGGAACATGCTCATGAGTCAGATACCTCCACAAAACAAGAATTCCTGTGCTTTTTCTACAAATTACTACACATGTGACAATATATTCTTAATATAAATGATGGTGCCCTAACAGGTTTGATTGAATTCAGCACAACAGAACACACTGGAAAGACTAAAATCACAAGGTATTAAGCCCTCTCCTCTAAACCCAACACTGGGGCATCAAGTTCTGCACATCCGGGATGCAGACAGGAGGTTTTAAACTAAGGAGATGGAGAGTTGAGAACACAGTCCTTCTGGGCTTGCTGCTTACAACATACCACAGCTGACTGCTATTGACTACAGCTGTGGCACTGATATTCCTGCATCTGGCTCCAGCAATGCCAAACACGCTGGTTCGGCATCTCTCAGACTGACAGAACACACAAAGTGTAGCAGATATAAGACTCACTGAGCACCAGAACTAATTTTAACCAAAACAGCAAGAACATGCAAATGATTGACCAGATGAGGGATAATCTGTTCCTCCATCGCTTCGAGGATTTGCATGGTGTCTACTGGCTTGAAACCAAATGAAATCCTAAATCAATTCTAATTCAAAATTAAATCAGCTTCTTCTTTGTAAGAATGCTTTTCTCTATCCATATGTCCATCCAGCTTCCTTAGAGGCCTTGGTGTCGAAACTTTTCAGAGACCTCCTGGAATCTGAACAAATTGTAATCACATTCCCTGGCTTGGGCATTTTGAGTAACTACTAGAACAGTTTTCCTCTGCAGAATCCATCAAAGCTGGACCCTAGGAGAACATGATCTTTCAGGTATTCTGTTATTGTCTCAGTAATTTTTTCTTCAACCAGAATACAAGGTATATAAAGAACTTTCTCCTCAAAAAAAAAAAGTTCTTTTTAACTAAAAATCCCTTACTTTTGCTGGAAGTTCAGTTATGTTTTATGTAACACAGCATACCATTGGGGTCTGCTCATTTAATGTCTTTCAGATTAACAGCTTATTCCAAATCTGCTTTTGCCAAGACCTCAATTTCTGAAATTTGCTTAGCTTTTATGTTTAGAATGACTAGGCACAATACCAGTACCAAGTCTTCCACAACATTTTTAGTGGTTAAAAACTGATGCAAAGCACTTTGCACTTTTTGGCAGTAGGCTCCTCTTCCTTAACCTCACATCAACTCACTAGGATAAATTTTCACACAAGACAATGGCTCTGATTTGCCTGTACTATTTATCTTAGATGTATAGTCATCAGTTCTTCAAAGCCCACCTTGGATCTTTCAATTTTCCTTTTATACTCATTATTACTTCATATACTCTACCAGTGATAGCTGGGAGTTGGGTTTCCAAATTTTCATCTCAAACAGCTTCTTAAGCCCGCCACCTACCCAGCATGAATTACCCCCAGCCTTGCTAATTTAACTGCTTTTCCCAGCTTGCTTTCTTATACTCCACTACTGATTTCAAACCACATCAAGAAACTGGTTCACTCCCCCCTTTCACCCCCTTCTTTCTTTTCTACTCTTACTTTCTCCCATTCTAATTTTAGGGATGCTTTGAGTAAATTATTCACTTTCTTCTAAGTTACCCTTTCTAAAGTTTACCATCATTCTCAACATGTTGGTCTTCTTGGCCCCTCGGAGCCCAACGACGTATTCACGCGCTACATCCACGCAGTCGTGGCCACTCATGAAGATGCGCTTGAGGATCCCACAAACACCTTTAACCTTGATGACTCAGAATCGTCAAATACACCAGTGATTGAATAATCCCAAGCAACTACTTGTGCCTGGAGCTATTTTAAGTCTGGCTCTGGAAAGCACGCACACACTGGTGACAAAACCTCCACCCACCGTCTCTCGCAGCCGCTCTCACACGCGGCAATCGAGTGAAAAAAGGACTCACTTCTTTGATCCCGCCAGCAGAGATGATAATCCTTCTCCACAGGTCAACCAAGCGCCCACGGAACGCCAAGTTCTCAAACGCATCTTGGCTGCCCCGTCCTTCCTAGACGTGGGCACCACCAGCTGAGGAGCAGCATCGCTACATCGGACAGGATCCTGGCCCCAGCCAGCTCCCATCAGCCAGCACCAGCCCGTGCAGGAGGAGACAGCAGCAGGCAGCCATGGGGCTGGCTTCTTCCTAACGCCATCATTTAGCAGACAACTTATGCCCTACTGGAGGGTTTATACATCCAATTAAACTTTCTGTAATTCTCGTCTCGTGAAACTGTGAACATTTTCAACGCTAGATTTTGGAATTATTCTCTCCTAAAGGGTTTTGAAGTTAATTATATCATAGTTGTTATTACTGTCTCCACCACAGATACTGCTTGAACCCCATTACTGTGTGTATTACTGAGGGCTAAAATAAGAATAGCTGCTGTTTCGGTGTGCTCTGGAGCTAGCCCTGCCTGCAAACTGCTTCTATAACCTTTGCCCAAACATAATGTATGCTCAGTTTATATGCAGGTAGTTAACATAGCCCAGTAGGGTAAATGGACTTATTACATTTATTAAACTGAATTTTCTCCATGCAGAACGCCCCCAGCATCCTGCAGTCCCACTGGCTCTGGAGGCATTTGGCTGTTACCATGGAAGACAGCACCCAGAAATTCCCTCCGCAACTAATAAGCAGGAAGTATGAAAGCACAAGTTTCATGCAATTGCCTTCTGTATGAAAAATGAAAACTCTTTCTGTAACCTATAAAGAAACCAAGATGCAATCAAGCTTATTGTAATAAGATGCTAAATTTATGATTATTCCTTTTTTTTTCCTCCTAATAAGGCCCCTTAGCTTTGCTTTGACAAAAGAAAACAACCTCTGAAGCAGCATATATGACAGAGTACCTAGGCCCTATTAAAGGGATGTAAATAAAAAGCAAGCCCTAGGTGTAACATAATACTTATTGAAGATGAAGAGAACAAATGTCTGCAAACTGAGAAATCCTGAATTAATGGTGGCAAGTCAGTCTTAACTTTGTCTGAATCCAAAAATTTCAATTCCAAATCCTTTATTCCAAACTATTTCTCTCCTTCAGTAGCACTTCAGGCTAAAAACTAAATTTGGGGTTCTTGCATCACATTCTGTAAAGTAAGACATACACAACACCGACACATCAGATTTTGTCTCACTCAGATCTGAGGCTGTGTGTTCAAAACTGTTTGATGGAAGAAAATCAATTAATATATTTTACAAGTCTCCTTTGTTTGCCAGATCAAAGCAGTAGTTTCCTAGCTACTTCCTGTCCAGAGGGACTGAGATAACAGCTGCATCAAGGCTGCAGCGAATCCAACATTTTTTGGACAGACCAGCCATTTCCATCTTTCAAGCCACAAAGCAAATGCCAGGACTCCTCAACACAGGCCGACATCTGCTTCCACGCTCACGTTTTCATGCACACATTCTACAAGCAAACTGGCATGTGGGGACCACACACAAGTGCTGAGCACTCAGGGGCAGCAGATCGGAAGGCTCCACACGGCTGTGGATCCGTGGTGGCTGCCTGCCACCTCATCCAGGATGTGCAACCTCACCTGCTTCAGATTAAAAAGATGAGAAAAGGTGGGAGGCTAAAAGTATTCTGCACATCTTAATGAACCTGTAACAGCCTCTCCCAAAAGGCAGAAAGAAGTCTAAAACAAAAAGCAAAAGTAAACGGCATTACCTCTCAGGTAAGTTGGGTACATCACCACCCCTACAAAATGCTTGCTTGCTCCTTGCACCCTGGGTGATCTCATACCTCCCATGGACCTTCCTCATCCACCACAAAATCCATGCTAAATTTATAATAGATTTTATGTGTTTTTGCTTTTTATGTCCAAACATTTTCTGACCACCAGAGAAGGCACGCTTTGCTAGCCAAGGGTATTCAGTGATATCCACTATGTTGCTACTTCCAATGGCTTTCCTATTTCTACACCCGAGAGGCAGCAAGAGAGATCAGTTCTCACATTCAGCACAGCACTCACATGGCACAAACAGATACAGGATATTCTTCACCTTTCAGTGTACTTCTCCTCCATTACATCATATGGCTCCAGAACATTCAAGTGTTGCAATTAAACCTTAAGTAAGGTATCCAAAGGAAAACAAACAAAATCCACTACCATAATACTTCTGCTTCCACAAGATGGTAGCTTGCTTTGGATTTTTATAATTCAGTCTTAAAGAACTCCTCTTCCTCAAACTTTGGGAGCATTTCCTCTGTATCTCAGATCTGACAACTTCTGTGCGTTCTCTTTGCCAGGAGAATGGTCCCATGTTAATGGTCTGAGTCAAGATAAACCCAAATCCTCATAAAAGATCAACCCAAAAAAGAAATAAATTATGTACCTCCCACAAAACTGCCCTTTCCTAATGGAGACTTCTGCCAATAGCAGATGGAAAGATCTTTGAAAAATAAGACATCCCATATGCCGTCTGCAGCAACTTCGTAGCTACGCTGTTGAAATTATCCACTTTTTCCTTTCCAGGTCTCCACCTTTACATGACCCTTGACTAAAACATAAAGAGGATAATACATAATGTGCAGCTTGTAGGGATAGCATTCAGTAAAACCTAAGGAAAGAAAATTACTGCTAGCTGTTTTTTCAATGTATTTGTACATTAGTGTGCTGAAATGCATACTTGGCGCCGTCGAAATCAGATTCAATGTACGTTTTACAGTACTTAGGAGGAAAGCTATTTTAATTTTGTTAGTTGCCAGAATGTAAAATCCTGAAGGAGAAAAAGCTTCCAGCAGAAAAACAGAACAGATTTTAAAGGGGAAAGACACTACCTAGCTTGATGAGAAACAAAGGAAAGATTAAGGAGGACCTGGTAAAGTACAGCTCCAAGAAAAGGAACAGCCCCTGTCCCTCCACATGGCTGGTGTGGGGTTCACAACACAAAATGCAACGCCCTGTTCATCAAATCCAAATATATTAAATTAACAGCAGCACAGCAAAAACTCTTTAGCTGCCAACAAACAACGACTCTGAAGCTCTTAGCAATGTATGAGGAACATGCTCCAAGTTTTAAGCATTTACTTTTGGATATGCAATGCCACCAGATGTCCAAGCTTTTCCTTACCTGCAGACTAATGCATCAAAGTGGCTTTGATGACGTTCCCTCTGAAAGCTCGTATGCTCAAAGACTGCAGCTCTATGTCCATCACTTCCAGACATGTGCCCAGCCCATCAGTTCAAGTGGACCTGAGCCAGGTGTGAGCAGGGGTGTGGTTTTATTGAAGCAGAGAGAGCCACACCACCACATTCATGCCAGTGCTATGTTTTGCTCAGGCTACAGAAAAGCAGGACAAAGTTATCCAATGCCAGAGCTTGTGTCCCTGGTTGCTTGACCTCCAGGCGGTGCATAGATTCTGCATCATTCAAACCTGCTTTGTTTTACCCTTGTGGGTTTTAATAATTATGCACATACACAGAGAGCTTGCAATCAGTGTACTCTGAATTAAATTTTAACCAATAAATGAAGTATTAAAAGCCACAAAATTTTTTATAAGATTTTAATTGTGTATTACAGAACTCATCTGGTAACACCTAATTATAATTCTAAATGAGCAGCAATTAACAAGCTATTTTACGGTGCCTAAGTCCAAAATAAACAAGGTCAGGACAGTCCTGCAAAAGGAGCTGCTAGTGTGTATCCTGTAGAAGGGAGGCCAGTCTGTGCTTGGAATGCACTCATTCCCCAATTTTTGCATCAGAGCGTTAAATTTTAGAAAGCGCAGGGGATACCACCCATCAAGTACAGGACTTGCTGTACCACTGGAGCCTTGTCAGAACATGGGCAGCTCTGCTCCTGTCACAGCACACACAATAGCAGTGTAAGCTCATCTGAAGTGACACATGCCAACACTGTGCCACTGATGGGGAAGGCAGGAGCAGCTCCAGTAGAAGCAAGTGCTCTCACCCATCACGTAACAAAGATCCCAAAACGGGATGTGTTGAGGACAGAGCAATGAAGAAGTCTCTCTTCTTCACAGAAAAGCCATAACACATCCTGCAGTAAAGGCAATTCACCTATTGCTTGAAAAAACAAGTTAATCTTACAGAAACATCCAACACTTTCTAGCAGGAAGAAGGCAGACATTGCAGACAGAGTCACAGATTTCATGTCAGAAATTCCAGGACATTTCCCACTGACCTGGATGCTGTCTCAGAACTTTCTTGGAAGAATCTTGCTTCTTCACTTTGTGGCTAGTGAGTCAAATCCTTCTACCTGGTAAGCATTCACCAAATGTTCAAGAAGTAGTTATAGCAGGGAAGTAGCCCACGAGCAGCATTTTAGGGGTCAACCAGCAAAGGTTCAAAGCCCAGAGGCTTTGTTTCAGAATGCATTACCCTTTGCTGACAGGTTGGGTTTAAATTTTATTTTTATATTTTATCCTTTAGAAGTTCTTTGAGAGTTGAAATGTGAGGAAAAAAATTCATCCTAAATCATATGCAACGTACAAGGTAATTTTCTCTTCTCAGAGGGTAGAGGTGGTTTCTGAAAAGGGCTTTCAGACAGACTCCTTATATCTGTCTTCTGGCTTTCCCTTTACCACTTTTCCCCTGTCTTCTAGGGAAAATGAATCTCAAACCTCTTCCATGAAGAACACAGGCCATTCCTGACTGCAGGAGAGGAGGCAACAGAACGGGAACTTTCCTCATATAGATAGTATCCTCTCTATCTGGAGGAGCAATGTATTAGATATTTTGAACTAACAATTAAGACATGGAAACATTTGGAAAAGTATCAATGATCAGCTTTTTAAGCAAAAGAACAAAGCACCCAAGGCACTGTCAGGGCTAAATCAGTAACCTCCAACTCCAGGAGAAGCTGGCAATAGGAAATGTGCTTTATGTATGTGGGTGGTTTATGAGAAACAATTTGTTTACAGCCCTTTTAAAAAGAATACGTGAAGGAATTTGAATAGCTATTCCTCATGAAGCAGTGCTGCTCAGAATGAAACTTATTCTGTCCTCCAAGCTCACAGACATAATTCCTGACAGATTAACCTTCTGCACCACACCGAGGACACCAGCAGTAAAAGGCTGCTTAAGGCACTGCAGATTCCCCACTGCTCTGTTGTGCTTCTGTCTCACCCGCAGAAGCACTAAAGCCTTGCACCAGACGGGTCACGGGGGTTTAGACCTCTGTGAGAAAGGATTCTGGGCTTGCCCTTCAGCCAAGATTTACAAGCTTCAGAAATCTCTGCAGTCAAGTCAACCTGCCTTCCTCCAAATAAGTACGCCTGCGACCTGGCATCTCCTAGGGAAATCAGGTTGATCTGTCATCTGATGGAATAATTAAAAATGCAAAATAAAAGTATGTATCTTCCTTGACAGTGTTCATCAGAAACTAGTTAAGACTCAAACTGCTGGCTGAACCAAAGTGACCATTCCTGGCAAACGGAACTCCTTCTTGAGCAAAGGCAAGGGGAGAGCTCCCAAGGGCTGAAATGAATAGTCAGGATGTCACAGACACAACCCTCCTTCTGTACCTTTCTCAGCCAGCAAACATGGAAAACCACGTCCTCTGATTATACGGCAAAGCTTCTGGATACACTGCAGTGTCTTTTACTTATGAGTTCAGCACTGACCACCAGACATTTAACCAACACCTGCCACACGTGCCTGTCCTGGCAACCTTCCCCAGGAGGGGATCCACAGCAGCATCGTGCTCCAAGTCCTGATGGGTGTTACGCTGGATGAACCACTGCAAGATCAATCCCGACTCTGTAACACAGTTGGGAAGAGGCAACCCTTCCAGGAGCCTGGCAAAGTTCATTATCCAACCTGCAAGCGCCCGTCCTGTGGCCTCCTCGAGAGCCTTTGCCGCCCAGCAGCACCAGCACTACAGGAGGAGCCAGCAGGATTTCATTTCTTCCCTGTGTGAACAGGAAAGGAAAAGTTCATCAAACCACTGCCTGAAGCAAAGATGCACCAGGGAAGACCAGGAACCTACGGGCACAGCAGACTTGGAGGCAGCAGCCTTTGTTAAGACCAAGACTGAATAACTACTGACAGACCGTCGTATGAACCAGGCAAAGCTGATTATTTTTTTCAAACAGACCAACTACCCTGGGAAAGCCCACTATCCCCAAACCCTTTTCCATCAACTGTCCAAGAGAGTTGCTTGCAAATTACTGGAGGCACAAAAGCTGCAGACACTTGGCTCTTTATCTTTGAAAGCATTCTACTTGAATTTATCACACTACATGCAAGTTAGACTTTATTTAGCCAAACGAGAATCCTATAAGCCCCCTTTTCCTCACCAGAGAGCGAGAACAAGCAGAACAGCTAGTGCCTTCTTGCTTTACTGAATTCATTATATTAAACCAAAAGCAATGTCATCTTAACTTGAAAGGACTTTTAAAAGAGCTTGAAGCAATTCTGCTGCTGCAGCATTTTTATATTTTGGATTAACTACAAGCCTTCTTAACCCCTCCAAGTTTGTAACAGCACATACCCATATCCTCCCAAGCTTTCAGAGCATACAGCAATCCCTGAGCTGTTAGCAAGCTGAGAGTTAAAGCACACACCATGTACAACTATTGTAATTTGACTCCTCTGCAAGTTAAAGAAGTCCAAGTTTTAGATGTTTTTGTCCACAAGACAGGACCTGCAGAATTTCGTAAATTATCTCAGACATTCCTCATGTCTCATGTGCAGTTTCCCTGATTAATAACCTGGGCTCACAGGGGCAATGAAAAGGTCAAAATCCTACTACAGGCGACAGTGCTAAAATATTACTAAGTGCCACCTTCAAAAGATTTCCAATTAGTATTAATATAGAAAGATTTCTGTCAAGAGAAATTCTGTAAATTCATGATTATCGTCACAGACTTTTTAAACTCTTTTCAAACAGGATTTTTAGACCCTTTTTTTTGCCAATAGAGTGTATCATAAGCTAGGGAAAACACCTTAGCAGTAACTTTCTTGAAATGAAATATTAAAAAAACACCCTGCCACCAATAACTGGTTCTGTTTGATGTAGTTTGTCATTTTTCTGGACAGCTGAAAGCCTTAGGCAAATGTGCAGGGAAAAACAGTGAACCATCTCATCCATCTTTTGTTTATTAAACCCTGAGTTTATTCAAGTGGCTTTGAATCCTGAACTATGCAAAGTCTTCCGAACCATTCCATGCTCAGCAATCAAATCTAGGGGCCAGAGAGAACCCAAAACGTCCTTTACATTTATTAACTTCTGAAGAAAGCATCAGATAACAAACCCTTTAATCTCAGCTCACTCAGCTGAAGAACGGTGAGAAACAACAGCGGCCAGAACCAGACCAGCTCCAGGACGGTACTACCAGGAAGTCTTTGTCAGGTGCTTGATAAACCCCTGCTCAGAGCACCTCTCTATTGCTCCTGGCCCAAAAGCCTTTAACAGCCCTGTACTACTGGCCGGGCTCTCTCACCCTGCCTGAGGGGGACACCATTTACAAAACAACCAAAGAACTCATTAATAAGCACTGCCAACCTTGCTTCTGAACTCTGCCGTATTTTCGGCGGAACGGCTGCATCTCTGGGACAGCCACATGTGTGCTGGAGATGAAAGGTTGCCAAGCAGTGCCAAGTTATCGCAGACAAATAGTATCTAAGGGAGATGGATGGAGTTATGAGATCAAACTGCAAACACTCCCAGATCAACACTATTTTGAAAAGGGCTGTGTCTATACTCCGTCCATTCACAAAAACACGGGGAAGAGAGAAGCCATTTTTATACACAAAATTACATTAGAAGAGTGCCCTAGAGACCACTGTATCATTCATTTTCATACTAAATTCAATAAAAATACACAGTTCTTATTTAAACAGCTGCAGCATCAAGGGGGTCTTGCGACAACATTTAAGACCTTGTTGAGAGCATGCCCTGCCCTAATCCAGGCGACCAGCCTACTCAGAAAGCTGACACGGGCAATTTGACTGGCAGGAGGTCTAGTCCCAGAGGTCCCATACATCACTGACTACATCTGCATTTCCCCTCCCTTTGCTGTCTTTCCTCACACATTTCCCAGCGCTCAAGTGTATATCAAGACAGCTGAGAGGATGCAATTTGTAATCTCAATTAGGCACAACATGAGGTAGCCAAGTTGATTAGGAAAGACGGGGCCTAACTCTTCTAAGTCAGTTTACTGCCCCTTTGCAAGAATTAATTTCTATTCCAGCAGCGCCTGCAGTGGTGTGTCCAGTCCAAACACGTAACAAGGTAAACAGATGAACTCAAGAGAGGCTGACATTTTGCATGTGGCATGGCAGGGGAGCTGTGTGCCTGTGAGGGTTCGTGCACTACAGCTGACTGCATCCTCTACCTGATCCATTAGCGTTTGGTCAATGACAGGGAAAGTAGAGCCTTTCCTTCCCTTAAGTAAGACACTAATCTATTAAAACTCTACAAGCTGTGGTAATTAATCAAAAGTCTATCATACCATATAAAATGAAAATGGCTTAAAGATGTGTCTGTTCACACCAATTAATTATTAAAAGAGCATTAGCTGAAGCTTTTCACCTGTTATTTAAAAGTTCAGGAAAACACGGCATGACACACACACAACTACTGCAGCACAGTTTACACCCCAGCAACCCACCCACCCAGCTGTGCCTGTACCTGTTCTGCTTTCTGCAGGCTGGTTCCAGCACACCCCAAGAGCAACCAGAGCCTGCCTGCTAGGGATGCTCAGTACATACAGCTGCAAAATCACCCTGGGGAGTCAGCAGGTAGCCCCTCCAAACAGCAATCACAACAAGCATTTGCACATGTTTGCCTGACATTTCTACTTTTGTTTCAAAATAAAGTCCTCAAGCAACAAGGCAAGGGCTTGGTAAAACGGTAGCAGCACAAGCATTCCTAGAAACCACCAACCGTGTTGTTTTCAGCTGTGTTCGTGCTGCTGTAATCAATGGAAGCACTTAGCAGTGATGAGCACATACCGGCAAGAAAAAACACCCCATCCCTTATACCACGGTTGTTATCTTCTTCCAGACCAACCAATGAATCAAGATCACTGACTGCACTAGGAGGTGAAGCACTGGGAGGGCTGGTGCTTAATTAAGCTGAAGTAAATACTCCCTGGCTCAGGAGCAGACTAGAATCACCTGTGTAGCACATAAACTGAGAGCAGACAAGAGCAGAGCAGCTTCAGACCTGCTCATATTTCTACCACTTATGGCCCGAGCTTTATTCTAATTGCACAAATTGAAGAATGATTAGCAGTTGTGTGGACATTAAATGCCCTGTTGATGTAACCAAAACAGATTTGCTTTATTCAGAACGATTACTTAAGGCCATAGCTGTGAAACTCAAATGAATCAAAACAAAAACAGACATTAAAAACACAAAGCATCACCTCAGAAATGAGGGGGATGGCAATACAGCCTAAGTGATAATTTAAAAGCCGCACTCTTTTAACATCATGCTTTTTAAAAATGGAGAAGCATGCATCTTTTTCATGAAACACCATAAATCCACTATAGTGTTGTTCTCATCCTTTGCAATCTCTAAAATGAACATCTATGAATATGAATACTAACAAAATTCACCCCACCTATGTTCTGCACCAGGTTCCTAGGTAAGAATTCATATCCAATTCTACGATAAATTTATATTTCTGCTGAAAAGTGTAATGCACAACTCAAGATCAGCAGAAATACACTGTCAAGTTAGAAATCAGCTTCCATGAGCCATGGGAGGTGAATGGTAAGTGCAAACCTGACAGACCGCAGCTTCCTGTGCTGAAAGGACTTTACAGGCAGTACATGTCCTAATAAACTATTAAACAGGCACCAGCACACTCCTGGTGTCGTTTGGAAACTAAAGAGTAAGGTACAACTTTAAACGTTTTTGCCTCTCCTCCCAGCTCTCACAGATGCTCCTCTTCACAGCTTATCTCCAAGCCCAACGGTGAGAAACGGGGGGCCCCAGACTGGCTGCCAGCCAGCCTTTTCAGGCTTCATTTTTAATGCCATTACCTATGAAACACATTACATTTACTTGGCCTCCAGTCACATCATTAACCCTGGCAGTGAAGCAACTAACAAATACAGCTAACAATATACCCTTGATAGGAAAGCCTCACATTTTTTCTTAGCACTTCATCTAAAAACGTAAATCTTGGAAGGTAAGTTCGAAGCTGTTAACCAGCTATTTCCCTCTCCCCACAGAGGAAGAAATTGTGTTTTTCTCTGACAGCAATATATGATATTACTGTCATTACAGTTGTTTTAGAACAGCTTTAAGCTACACTTGTGTTTCAGAACTACCTGCCAGAGCCCTTGTTCAAAACTTTCATCTCTCACTATATTATTTCAAGGGAATCTTTTAGTTTAAACAGTCCAAGTCATCAAGTATACAAAAGAAAATGCAAACATAAAGGTAGATGATACAGTCCCACTCACTGCATTCAAAATACAATTCACAAGCTCCTTCCCTGGGGTTTTTCCCAGACTGGATGACCAGATTTTGTCCATGCTATGAGACAGCAGCACAGGGCTGTAAAAACTCAGAAAAGGTTTTCAAAAAGCAGGGACTGGCCAATGTAAGAGATCTTGTCAAGCTTCCTCCTCACTGAGATTGCAGCCACAGCCTCAGCAGCTGTGACTCCCTAGATTTTACATAACAAGCAGATCTCACTTCTTTTACTTGACTCCAACATAGAGCTGATAAGAGCTTGTCTCCAAAGGACTTTTAAACACGACGCACGCACATATTCACACATTATTTGTGCATGTTTTACATCTGTACACGCATATTTCTATTAAAATTATACCATGAATGTATTTTATAGTGAACACAGCGCAATCTTCTTTTGAACAGCTCCAACACCACCTTAGTGCTTCGCTTTTCCATCAGGTGCAGCGGAGCAGAGGGGCCGTGTTCCCAGCAGCCAGGCTGCTCCAGAGTTCCAACCTTGCCTCCAAGTGCAAGGACTCCCACAGCCTTGTCAAGTGCCTTCACTCCTGCACCCTGCACTCCCCAGGGATAAAAATCAGTGATAGCACTCTGCCTCCCTAACAATATTTAGTGAGAACAGATTTAAAAAAAAAACCCCAAACAAAAAAATCCACTATGAAACTCTGAAGAGCAAATATTGCTGTCTTGAAAATGTAGGTGCTTACTCCAGTTACCAGGCTTCTATAAAAACAACATTATCCTGCAAACATTTTCTGGACTAATTTTATTCTTAAAATTCCACTAAATCTTTAGTTCTAGTACAACAATTTATACGACTCCATTGGAAAAAAAAACTCTAAACCATCTGAATTTGAGTTTTTCCACCTTCAGAAAAGCCTAAAAATATACAGGTTCTCTCTGATAATCCTGTTCCAACAGAGGTTTTGCCCTAGCAGAACGAGATAAGAAATCAAAACAGTCATCTATCCACTGATGGTGCATAAACACTGTATTTATTAGCACTTCCACATACTGATTTTAGACTAACCTCTTTCTCAACAGTAACAGCACAAATGACCATTTCAAAAATGCTGTCATCCAAATGTCACAAAACAAAAGAGAACAAATTATACTCCTGTGAGACATCTACCTCCCTGTGTCTCCTCTGGCATTTAGAAGCTGGCATGCAAGGAGAATAATCCAGCTCCCGTGACTCATCTCACCCTTCAAAGCCAAGGCAGGCTCTGGGACAGAGCAAGCACAGGAGCTGCACCCGGAGGCCCTGCCAATACTCCCCATCTCTGCAGCCTGCAGCAGTTCCTCCATCTTGCAGAAGAGGATCTAGTCAGCACTCATCTTCCTAATTACACACCAACAATTAGCTGGCATCTCGTTGGACTGTGCATGTCACCTGTTAACAGGGTTCCACGAAAAAGGGCTAAACTGGGATGTGGCAGATGGGGCTATATATCCTGTCCATCTCTGGAGAGCAGATTTGTAATGCAAAACACTGAATTCAAGATGAGACCCATGGATACAAGGAAGCAATCAGAACCAAACTGATTAAACAAGACCCAGGTCTCAGCACAGCATGCAGAATACTAAACAGAAGCAAAGGTACCTCCGAGAGGGAAACAAACCACGCGTCACGCACCGGCTCGATCTTCCCTGAACCGTGTGGCTGCCTCTTCAGAAAAACCAGACTGTTCTCCCCAAAACTCACCAAGGCCAGAAACATCCACATCCCAATCACTCCATCTCAGATACGCACAGACGAGAAACTCGGGTTCCTGAGTTGCCTGTGTTATGACAGGGAAGCCCAGGGTGGGGATGCTGCGATCCACATGGCCAAACACAACCGCGCTCGTTGCAAAGCCCTCCAGTTCAGATCTACAGCGCCCCAAGTCAGACGACCAGACTGGATTATTAGCCCAGCCTCTTACAACCCTGGGCACATGACATTTCATGCAACTACCGCTATCCTGAGCCCAAATCCCATTTGTTTAAAGCAAATCTGGTTTCAGTATGGGAGGAATCTGGACTGATGCCTGGTATTGACATCAGGACACAGAAGGGATGCACTACTTCTTCTCTGCCCTGTCACAAGACTCTGAGAGACATGTGCTTTGCTTCCAGCCCAAGTACTGCCGGCTCCCACACCCAGTCACACCTCCTTGCTCTGCTTTTCACTGCAATATTAAAGAGAGTTTCTAAATACTTGCATTGGGAACTGTGGTTTCCCTTATCAACACTGATCTGGCTTCACAGACCTCCCACTCGTTTTGCTTCATGGGCTAATGGAAGAGGAGAAGAATTAAATAGCCCTCTGAGCTCCTGCAGCCGCTCTCTTATGAATACTCTGCTGACACACACACACATTTCTCAGCAACACCCTTGTTCAAAGAGCCATCAGGAAAACTGTAATTTAGACTTTTAACAGTTCCTCCAGTGAAACACAAAAAACCCCCAACCACCCTTTAAGCTGGTTTTGTTCTGCTTTCTCTCAGCTAAACGCTTACCCCTCGGACAACCTCATACACTATTTTGCCATCTTACAACTCCCTGCTAAGTAAATGATGCCACACAGCCTTACAGAAATAAAGCATATTCTGACATGCACCAAAAAAAATGAACCAACTAAGCTATAAGCAAAGATTGTTTATGTAATGCTTCACAGACACCTTTACGCTGCCTGGGCCTCATCGCCCATTTTGGTTTTTTTAATACCCAACGTTTGGAGAGAAGAAAAAACTTTCAAATGCCAGTACAGTACTTGCCCACTGACTTATCAAAGCACGTACTGCCAAGCTGCTGCACAGCCTGCACATGCCTCAGTGACCGAGTGCTTTCGGAAAATTCTTGCTATGTGCACACATACGCACACAAAAGAGCAATATAATCATCAAAATATTCAGAGACACATTATTCAGAGACACTCAGATGGCCTCTAGAAGCACACTTCTTGATCTCCGTGAACTGACTTTAGATATAAAAAGATGCTGCAGCATCCCTTCTCCTCTCCTCTGAAAATTTCTTCAGGTTTTGGGGGGTTCATTTTTTATTCATTGCCTTCCTCTTAGCCTCACAGAAAGCTTCTGTTATTCCACCAGATTTTATCCCTTTCTGTTTGGCAAATGTTGATTCTCCCCCATCCTCCCACATGTCTCACATGAAACTGCTACTTTTGTGTAACAAAAAAAATAAATAATTGCGTACCTTTATCTTACCCCAAAATCTGCTCTTTCAACATCAGCTCTGCCTGGCCATTAGAGTTCAGTGTCTAACTGAACCAAAGAAACTGCACCCCATTGTCCCTCTCGAGCCAAGGGGCAGCAGATCCCACTCCCACAGGCTGTGCTGGCGCTGAGAGCACAGCAGAGCCCGAGCTCCAAAGGCAGGGAGCGATGGCCTCGTCCCCCTTGTGCTCCCCCTCAAAACGCACACCAGTGCTCCCACACCACATATAGAATTTGAGACTGATGCCCCTACTAGCTCTTGGCTGATGGGATTGTATACTCATATAATAACGTAGGTCTAAAATAATTAAGAGTCTTCCCCTGCATCTAATGAAAGGGAAAGCGAAGGAAGACCTGCAAACACCAATGCCCAATCTCTTTTTCAGGGGGATGGAGCAATAGTGTGAAAATGATGGGTAATGGTGGTGATACCTTTGCTCCACAGGCTTCTCCCAAGTAAGACATCACGCCTTTGTGCCAGGCACTGCCTCAACCCTCCAACCCCAACCAAGACAAAATTAAAAAAAAAAAAAAAAAAATAGTTTTTTTTGTTACTCTTTCATTAAGATGTTCTTTAATCCTGAACACACTGCTCCACTTCTCCATTCTGGAGCTCTGCCACCTGTAAACAAGAGTCAGGACCTGTACTTTGCAATGCAAGTTCAGATCTTTGGATGGGAGGTAAAAAACAAAGTAATATTAGAGAGTACAGCATGATCTCTCTCATATAAACAACTTAAAAATCACCATTTAATGATAAATCTCACCATCAGGAGCATCAAGTGCAGCATGACTGTGCCAAGGGAGTGGGGAGTTGATGCAGAAAAGGTGTCTTTTCTTTCTTGAAATTTTTAATAAAAATGTAGCAACGAGACTAATTTATTTCTGATAGGAAATCTGCAGAAAAAAATGATTGCTGTTACTATATCCAGGTCCTTTTCAAATGTATGAGTCTAGTCATTTGAGATTCAGCACAGATCTACTCTTGAAGTTAAAGAAGCATGTCCCTCCTTCTTCTTCAAGAGAGGGCACAATCAGCCAGCTGCCATTTAATATGAACAAACATGATTTCAGCATTATTCATCACTCCAATTTTGATAATGGAAAGTATTCTTCAAACTAAAAAAGTTTAAAAGTCTAACTACCTCCCATTATTTTCCAGTCCTCTAGAAGAAATTAAGTTGATGTCCTCCAAGAGATTTAATGGACAACAGACTCTGCCCACCTCCAAATACCAAGGCACTGTTCCTGTAATAACCAGTTGTCTCCTTGGATAACACTGACAGCAAAATGTAAATCCAGCCACCAGTAAGTGCACTTTCTGGAAAAAATAACTTCAAGATCTCTTTAAGTTGAAAATTTTATCAATCACAAGCCTTCACTGCAGAGCTATATATCCATCTGTTTTGAGGTTACTCCCTTTAACACTTCAAATATTTTGAACAAAAATGTAGAGTTCATCCATAAAAGCTTTAAGTAATAATATCACTGGAAAGTCACTGAGAACACAACTGAAAGCCAACTGCCCAATATCTACAAAGGGGGAAAAAAAGAACTTTTTTTTTGAGACCTGACTTCATAGTCCCAAAACTCTTAAGTAAAATAGGTCAGTATTAGTATTGATACCTTTCAAAGTTTTGTAATTGTGTGCTTTCACATAGTTTATTTTTTACTTCAATACTTTCAAAAACCATAACAAGTTCTTTCAAAAGAAGCAGAGGACTCTTGCACATCAACAGGGATAACTGCTACGCAGGGCCCATACTCTAAGTTTTCATAACAGTCTCTAGTGTAACAGTATATATTCATCTCTTGTAATCAAGGCAGTAATTTGCTAAGCACATCTTTCAGCAACACTCATGGGTTAAGCAGTCACAGTGCCCAAGTCCAGTTACCTCCCCAGCTGCGTCAATGGTTTTGTGCAGTGAATTGGATCAGGAAACCAGTCCAAGTCAAAAATAAACAAGAGGGGGGGAAAAGAACACAATTCTCTTTAACCTGAGGCAGACTCCTGATTTATTGCCCTGCTGCTAGTGACAAAACAGGTTTGGACCAAGCAGGAGGAAATGGGCAGAGACTGGTGAAGCCCAGATAGTCTCTGCAAGAAAGGTTCTATCTACACACAGCAGCCCAATTACTGTACAATGTAAGATCTTTACAAAAAAAAAAAAAAAGATTTCAAGGCAGTATTTTGATTTATTTTCTTCTGCAAAACAATCTCCCACCCAGGGTCTACAGTTACATTTCAATAACATCAGAAGAAAAAAAAATCTTAAAACCCACGTCCCTCTGCAGAAAAAAACCTTTAAGGAAAGCACCACCACTCTTCCACAGCCAAAACAGCTCTCCTCCCTCATCATCAACATTTCCAGGAGGTTAAAGCCTTCGCCAGCTTTTCAGAGGGAGAATCTTCTGGTTAGTGTTGTGTTTCAGCAAACCACTTTCTATTCCTCTTTTGGATCAGAGTCACTACCATGTGCTTCCTTCACCTTTTATGAGAGACTGACTGATTAAGGAGACTGCAGATTTCAGAATTTACAGCTCACCTGGACCAAGTTCATTCAAGCAGCACAGCTACACCTGATCAAGATCTATTAATGAGGACAGCCCCTCTTTGAAAACATACCTTCAAGGATTTGTCTCCTTTCTCAGCCAGACCAGAGACTGTGTCTCTGCCCTGTCCTTTGACCCAGGAATCAGTGCGGAGGCGAGACAGGACCTGTAATTCCCTAACAACTGGGGACAACCATGGAGAAGAGCATTATATGGATTATATTCTTGAAACTTCTTTAAACATTTTCCCATTTATTCTGGGAAACAGTTCAGAGCAAACTGTTTATCAGCAAACTCTGACAAGAATAATATGAGGGGGCACATACTTCACACCCGGTCCTTAGATGATGCTTCCTGGAGAACAAGTGTTCAAGGGAATAAGGCTGCAATCTACCAAAATGTTCATAATTAGGGCTCCCATCCCACTTCTCAGAGCCTACAAATTACTGGTCAACATGCAAAACCAAAAAAACAAAAAATTTTTTTTTTAAACTAAGTAACTTGGAGAATATTGTTTCTCTCTTCCTTTCTCTCTTCTTTCTGTGATTAAACAGAAGGATCAGAGGCTCAGATTTCAACAGCAGATGCTTTATTTTAAAGCCTTGGTCCTTCCTGGCCCAAAACTTTGACATTTCACAAGATTGCCTTATTGATCAAAACAAGAATAGGTATCCCAGGTAACTTTTGTTTTGAAATAACAAGATTGTAATCTGACTTGCAACATACTGGTTATTCCCATATCACCAATGACTACAGTCTTTTATTATCAGCTTCTGAAATCCTCTTTGTACAATCTGGTTCTCCAGCATCATGTGATCTGCGCTCACAGCGGCACCGAAGTGTCTCCTCTAGAAATTCTATTCCCAGTTCAGAACTGTCGCAATGTATTTAAAAACTATACAAGGAAAAGAAAACAAGCTGCACTGTACAGCTTCCCTGCACTATGTAATTGACTTTGTAATTTCCATAAACCCCAGTGAGAAGTTACCAGTTTGTCAATCTATACTCTTCCACACACCAGATTTTGGGAAAATGCTTTGAAAAGGCTGATTTACTAATGCTGCCCTAGGTACCACTTCAGTAGCAGATGCCATCTAGCCCAAGAGAATCATCTCATTTAAAAGAGCAAAACACAGCTACAAAGCTAGTCTAAATTTGGATCCACCACCAAGGAACGAACATTTATGAGGACATGGGAACGGTCTCTGTTACCAGTACAGATGCGACCCAAATATCTCATCTACACCAATGTGAGGTGCTACTAGGTACAAAATAAAATCTTGAATTATGGATATACACAGGGCCTACTATATCTTCACACGATTGCTAGAAACTCCATTAAGGTCATAAATACAGTGATATCTGACAAGAAGCTCAACAGAAGGATAGATATTCTCTCCCACTAGGAGAAAATGCTCTTAACAACTACCTGTGGGATTATGAAAATAGGCTACTTAAGTATCTGCTGCTATTAGTGATATTGTACTGCCTGCCAGATCTGCAAGAGTTTTCATTTTGAATGCGCGCTTGGAATGCTTTGTCTTTTATCAAGGGAATATAAACGCTAATCTTTGGGGAGGACAAACAAAGCAATTTACCCAGCACAGACAATGGCCGCACTCACTACCCCGAGAGGAGCATTAGTGACTTGTGGTGTCAGCACGTTATGGGACAGACAGTCATTAAATCATTTCACTTGTCACTTGTGAGTGCAAGTGGCACGGACAGGGGTGTCTGAACACAAAGACATCTCCAACCCAAGGACCTCACCAACCACACAAAGCAAAGCAAGAGAGATTAAGTGCCGTGGGAAGCACTGAAGGAATCCTGCAAACACCACTGCTGAAAGCGTTCAAAGAAAGAAAATTCTGCCTATCACATGTGATTCTTTTCCCTGAAATTACAGTTTTTTCTTGCATTTGCACACTAATTTGGCTGTCTTTTTCCTTTACCTGCTATATGCAACTGTGTATGGAATTTACCATTTTTCTCACTCTTTCACCCCTGCCATGTCACTGTCATAAAGCTCACTCTTCATACCAAAAATACTTTATACAACCTTGTTGGGATCACATGAAAACTTTGAGGACCATCAGTATCATAAAGGAGGACAAGAAGCATCCACTAAACCCAAAATTACAGACTGCATCTTAGGTTTCTAGAAAATAAAGGTTTGAGTGATTAACACATAATTATTTCTAAAATTAAATAATTACAGAGAAACAGGGCTGCTTAGAGAAACCAAGAACTCCATGCTACCAAAAATTAGAGGTAATTACAATGTGTATGTAAAGGGCACAGCATTCTGAGTATTAAATCACCTTTAATTATGT
This sequence comes from Manacus vitellinus, assembly GCF_001715985.3. NCBI lineage: Eukaryota > Metazoa > Chordata > Aves > Passeriformes > Pipridae > Manacus > Manacus vitellinus. The sequence continues at coordinate 14,174,952 of NW_021939546.1, forward strand.
TTTCTGGATTTGTAACACTGACATTTCAATTCCTAACGCTACAGTGATACACCACGTTAAATCAAATACGCCAACAACTCTATTCTGAATCACCTTGAAGGCTTGCAAAACAGAGCTGTGTTTGAACACATTTATCTTTTCCCTTACACTCTTTCAGCTATTGAGCGAGACCACAATGTATACTTCTAGAGTCATAATTGGTCACCAAAGCAACAGCTTGGATGCCAAAAAGCAGGATTTCAACTCGACTGTGCAGGGTGGTGGGGAGAGAAAGGTGATCACAATACCTCCATTGTAGCCTTGATCCTGCGACTCAGACCCTCAGCAAACCAAGAGTCGTTCACACACTGAATCCAAAATGAATAACCGGGAGAGGACTGAAAACAAGACTTTTGTTTTCCCTTAACTTCTGTTCCTCGTACTAATGGCCTTTAAAGGGTCTGGGCATTAATCTTAGGCAGTAACAAGGGAGAAGGAGGAAGGTCCCTGGCTAGATTTTCTTGTCTCTAAATGAACCAAAAAAAAAATACAATTAAAAAGAAAGTATTTCCTCTTTAGTAAATTCTCTTGAAGCTGTCAGTTTTCTTTTTGTTACTAACCCTTAGAAAAGGAGGTTTGCACTGTGGTTAGTGGACAGCACTGACAGTAGATTTCGAGTTCCTTGATCACGAGTAAAAACCAGACATTTACACACCAGAGACCTTTCTCATGTTGTCAGCAAACCATGGCTGTATGCGTGGTGAAAAAATACCCACTTCTCATAATTTTATTGCTTAACCTCTTATAAAGAGCTTAGATTTCTTTCCAGCTAATATTCTGCTATAAGAGGACTGAGGAGGAGTATCTGTTTTCAACTCTTTTCCCTCTACTTACTGAAGCCCTTTTCCTCTAAGGCAGCTGTTTATCAGGTTTCACAATCCAGCTAAAAGAGACTAAATTAAGACATTTCCTCTGCTTGCCTTCTTTCTTTAAAAGGTGTTACTTTACTCCCTTTGCAGTTTGTGGTTCAAGCACTGCAGCTGTCAAATAAATATATATTTATGCACATACACTCACTGTTAGAAATATTTATGTTAATTCAATTGTGACACAGAAATCCTGTCCCAAGTAGACCACAGGTCACTAGGTTCAGCTGTTGCAGAGCTGGCAAGCCCAGGGCTGAGGATGGGGAATATTTCACCAGCACTTCTTCTGTGTGCCCACCCCACCTAAGCTCCAGCACACGTGGACCACTGCAGTGCCTGAGCAGCAGTGAGCACCCTTCTCCACCAAACCCATTCATATGCTCTGCTAGGGAGCAAGGAGGGATGAAGGGAGATAGCACTGCCAGGGCAAGACATCTCTCCAGGCAGAGGTCAGCAAGCTGGGCACGGAGAGAGACAAGGCCAGCAGGGCAGGATGGGGAGATGGTCCTGGATGCCCACCAGGGGCAGCGAGGACCTGCCAACACCAGGGCCCTGCTGGCAGTTTTCACTGCTTTCCTATGGATCCCAGGCTGATGGCACAGCTTTGTGAAAGGCATCTAGCACACAAGGTGTTTGCACGCCCAAAACCTCCTAGCAGGCTCCAGCTGCTCCTACCAAACCTGCCACTGCCACACGTCAGACATTTCCTGTTTCCCAGCCATAAGAAGGTGGCTGCAGAAGCACAGCAGACACAGCACATCGAACGCTGGAGCAGCAAAAAGCTCCTGCTGTAACATTTCAAAGCCACAGAGTTAAGAAAGATGGTCTGTCACGAAGTGACCAGCATTAACTCTGACCACCCCACAAACTTCAGGCGTTAAGGAACAATGCAAAGAATTAAAAGTCAACCTTGAAGGATTTCAGAAGCGAATTGCCCACAGTTTTGCTTTTCTGAGGTTTTTACAGTTGGATACATGTTGAAAGCACACTGCTTTACCAGCAGAGCAAGACAAAGCAAAGCCTATTAACTATCTCCATAACAAGTCTGCAAGAGTCTTGGCATGCACTGTAAGCAAAAGGCAGGCCAAGCCATGATTTCTCAGTTTTCACTCTGTAATGACCTGAAAAAGATGAGAGTTTTACCTACATAGATAAGAAAACAGGCCATTACCTCACTCATATGAGTAACGCTTAATTAAAGGTTTGATTTGACCTAGTCATAGCTGCACTGGAGAAAGGCATCTTGACATCAGTAATAACAAAACAGTTAACACCAGCACTCGCTGAAACATTTCATCTGTGTCTGCCACCCCTGAATGTCTGCAAACAGAATGGGTTTATTGTTTTTAAATACACATAGGCACGCATTTCTTAATTATACTTTAAACCAAGAACAAAGGTCCCATATATGCTCTTAGCACACGGCAGACATCCAGTCACTGTATGTTCTGTAAACAACTCCCATCACTTCGACTGTTACCAGTAGACCTTTAGACTTCTGCATCTCTTGGCCCCTTTCATATTGAAAAAACATCATTAAACCAGATTAAAACTGCTATTCCAGTCAGACTGCTTATCTAATGCTTGAAGAAAATGTGTACCTGCAATGCTCTCCTTCAAAACAAATGAGAAAATCAACTGTTACTTCAGATTCTTCATCTTAGAAAAAAAATATTCTCTCTAATGAGACTACTAAATCTAAACTCTCTTCTATTAAAACTATGTATTTGCATAATCACAAACCTGTCTCAAGGAAACGTTTTTAGGATGGATAAACACAGCACTCATACATGTTCATATAGGCTGAATTAGATTCAATAACTTTAATAAGAAAAAAGTGTACATGTAGTACAGTTTTACGATTAGCATCTGCTTTATGTCTTTTTTTTTTTAATAAGATGACATTCAAGCTATATGCATGTATCAGAGCCCTTTATCTTACAATGCCATTTTCCCCCAGAGCATTCATATTTCACTTCTATAAAATATCAGCACACAAGGGCTCGGAACCGGCTTTACCTGCAACAGAGACAACTCCCAGACTATCAATTTATAAAAGCACTGGAAAAGCGGTAAGAACAATATTGACAGATGGGCTCTCCTGCACTTTCCCTGAAAAAGCCTCGGTTCTGGAACCACCCTTCCCACAAATTAGTCTTTGGGGAATTGATGGATAACAATACATTTCAGTCTTTCAGACTTCAACAAAGTGGGCACAGATTATTTCAGGTTTTGGGGTGGGTTTTTTGTTTCCCACAGCCCCCTTCCCCTGTAGTAAATTCAACTTTGAACCGTACTTTCAGGAAAAGATAAACTTAGCCATCAACACGATTCACTTTTTTCTCCAGAATTTCAGTAACTTGGAGGTTTTACTCAATGTATTAGATGTCCAGAGCTCTTTCCAGAACTCTGAAGCTACAACCCAGGGGCAACACTCATCCAAAACCGGCACTTGGGGTGTTTGGTCACTGAAGCTTTGGCAAGTCTGGGGACCACAGCATCGCCAAACCTACATTTTTTTTTGGTTTAAATCACTTTCATTTAATTTGTACTCCCTCTGTATATCTGAAAAAACAGATGATACCTTCAGGTCTTCTTGCAAAAAAGCCCTACTGTAGGCAATACAAACTTAAGGACAAAAGGGCAACAATAAAATACCAACTCACTTCAACAGGACTTTACCTGTCCTACTTATAGTTCCCAGGAGGAAGCCAGGGATATACTTGGGGAACTGAGCCATCCACTCCCACCTTATCTATGGACTGTGATTTTAACCTTGAGCCTATATTTAAATTGAGGACTTGTATTAAACAGCAGTGGGCACTCCCAACCTCAGGACATCAGTGTCCTCGGCAGCAGAAGGCACAGCACGTCCGTTGTCATTACCAGGTGTGCCTTAATTACTGCTATTACCGGCAGCCAGGGAAGGGCTGCAAGGCAGCTACTCTTCAAAGAGAAAAGGCAGCACAGGGCAGCATAGATCATTTCAGCAACTGTAAATACTTTGCCATCTGCAGAGTCACTGGAATTAAACAACAGTTTTGAAAATGCTCATTTATCCCTCCCTGTCCACACCGCGCACACAGGCGCACCTATGCTGACCATATCACCGTGGTATCCTCAGCTTCTCCATACCTGTGGTCTGATCCACAGGCCACACAAAGTAAATACAAAGAAAGGTAAGCAGTGGCACACTCAACGGGTGGAGCACACAGCCCACAAACAAACAATACTTCAACCAACTGTTATTTTTATCCGAACGTAAACAGAAGCACACAAAGTACATCTCCTGCCTTGCTCTTGCTGTAAGACTACAAGAAGAGAATTATTTAGTGTGGCAAAGGAAAATAAATTTCTTAAGAGCCGAGCTGAAGATCCAAGCCCCACACAGAAGGTGAGCTGAAGCTCACCGCAGTGTAAGGCACCCAGCCGTGCCAAGGGCTCCCGTGGATACAACAATTCCTGATCAATTAGGCCGTTGTCTAATGGATACAGCTGCCAGCGTCTGCTCCGATGCCAGGAAGCAGCAGAGGGCTTGGAATCAACACTGGATTTCTAGGCAGTGCTTAAGGACTGCACTGAAAATGCATATGGCCTTCAAAAAAATGTATATGCATTTCTGAAGAAGTCTGAAGTATGGTACCGGGACCAAGAAATTCAGTGGGAAGAGGTCAGGGCAATTCAGCATTCTGGAAAAATCCCACTTGGGTCTCTGTCCTGGCAGTGGAGCAACAGGCAGCAATGACAGGTGCTGTCAGCCAGTCCAGGAGGTACAGGAAGACCCTGCTCTATCCCATGCTTGGGGGCAGCAGGAATTTGCAGCCAGCAGGGGCTGGGGATGAAGGTACCATGGCCAAGGTAGCTCCAGCGATATCCAGAGGGGTGACAGCTCCTGGACCATCAAAGGGGAGCCTCGCTCTTGCCGCCAAAATGAGCATGTGTTGGAAAACTGAGATGCAGAGACTCTCCTGTTCCTGAACAGGGATCATGGGTTTCTCTCTTCACTGGACTCATGGCTTGCTCTGATCTAATTCTGCTTTTTAAAGGACAGTGAAAACTCCCAACTTCCAAACAAGTTTAACAGATCCTCTGTGCCTCAAAGTAGGTGGTTAAGCTACAAAAAATTACTCATTCCCTACAGTTACTGGCCATTGCCATTCCTGTAACAGCAGGATACCCATCTAACACATACAGACCTCAGTGTGCACTAATTTAATCTGCAGGTCCCTCCGCCTCTGGATAAAGGGCCAACTTTAACCCTGTGCTGCTGCTGGAGGGACATGAAAGGCTCCGGAGGAGTAATGGAAAGAACTTGTTTATCCACCCGAAAGCACCCATAATTAGGAAGTGATGGATGTTGCTAGTAAAAGTGAGTGATGTTTTTCAGGAGCTCTCTCATCTGTAACAGCACTGTTTTCAGATAAAATAACCCTTAGTGTCGGGCAGTGTCAGGAGTGTCTACAGCCAATCAGTCACTCTGCTATCCAGAAAACAATATGACGTTTTCGTCATAATATCTGTGGCATACGTTGTATCAGCCCTTCTTCACTGTCTCACCAGTCAGGGTCTCCACCCCAGCAAAGCCGATAACTGGTGTTCCTGAGATAAACAGGTAAGTCGAGACTTCCAAAAACCTCAATCCCACTGCATGTGTAACAGAACTCCTTTTGAACAAAACACCTTTTACAAGAGCATAAAATCATATGTGCCATCTGGAGTTAATGACTCCCAAGTAAAACTCAGGAGAAAGCCCCGCTCGCCACTCCAGCACGCTGGACTGCAAAGCGGAACCACCACAAGGAACAGCTTGGTAGAAAGTCAACAAGATAAGCAGGATCATTTCCAACTCGGACACCATAAAATTTCACACTGTAACAACTTCATTTACAAGACTCTGACAAACATTAAACGAGGAGAACAAATACCTAACACAATTAACTGAGATTACACATATGGCCTGAAGTCTCTGTGCCACAGTGCAAGTGCCAATAGAGACTGTCCCAAGAGGGAGGATGGGGCAGGTTGGTAACTATGTGACCTTACAGACTGTCACAGCTACCACGGGTAGTAACCCCTTGATTACTGTGGCTCTGAACAAGGTGGCCTTGTCAGCTTTATGGCACCGCTTCAAAATCGAAACAAAACAAAAAACCCCATCAGCATGATTAAGGAAATGGGACAGATGAGCAAGACAGACCAATACCCTTTGGGAACGTTTCCTGTGGTCACCTGTCAAGCAGCCTGGCTGTGTTTTTAACTGATTAAATCAGACCTCGACAGAAACCTTAGTGTCAATTTCTCCATGTTCTAATAAGTGCATTGAATTCTTTCTAAGGTTCATGCACCAGACCACCCCTCCGACAACAACACTGTCCCCTTCTAAGAAGTCACCTTACAAAACTTGATGGAGCTTGAGAGTTAACATCTCATTACCTAAGACCCGTTCTTGACCTTTAAACACAGCCAATGTATATTAATATTTAACCACTGCATGTTAGAGATTACATATCACTATTACAAGCTCATAGCTATTACTTCTGCAAAACACTAAGAAAAAATAGATGCTGATGTCACTGATCACATGCTTTCTATTTATTGTGATGGGAAATAATCAGCTTCTCTGATTAGGTACATGTTTATTATATTACAAGGCAACAATCTCCTTCAAGCACCCAATCCAATCCAATCCAATCCACGTGCTTGACGCAAAGGTTTCTTAAAGGCTATGAATTTAAACACCTGTGTCCTAGAAAACATGCTGGTGCTTCTAACAAAGCAAATGCTAAAGCACTGAAGAAATTTAAACATTTGATTACGCTGCTTCCTCTTGAAGTCTGATTGAGAAAACAAATGCTTTTATGTTATTAAGAGACACTACTCAAAGGGAAGCAATCCCAGTAATTCCTGGTCCTTCTGAACCATTAATTAACATTACCTGGAGGAGCACTGCCACTCACACCTGGGACACCTGTAATTCAAAAATTTCATCCTCTACAGATAAGGAGGATGGAAATAGCTTATTAAAACTCTGAATAAAGCATGTGGGAAGGGACCTCAGGGCTTACTCTGAAGTCAGACCACGCTGTTCAGAGCCTTGCCAAGTTGACTTTTGAGTACTTCCTAAAATGGAAGCACCACAAGCTCTCTAGGCTCTTCAGTGCTCTTCCATGCTGAAGTTGAGCTTTTAGAATTTTCCTTGCTGCATCCTGGGCACTTTCCCCCTTTTCCCTTACCTGTACTCCCCACAGAGTAGTTGGACACTGCCATCACCTCATCCACCTTCCGGGGATGGGTGACTGTGCTCAGGACCTCTCTCCCCCAGACACCTCCTGCTCCAGTCCTCAGCCTGATTCACCCCAGGTTTTGGCACCTTCTTTGACTTGCCTATGCCTTTCTCCTGTGGGATTCAAGTTACAGCTTTCCCATAAACTAGGAGAATCTCTTATCCATCCCCTGGTTGAGACAGCAACTGAGCACTCATCTCCTCATCCACAGGCTGGTTGGATCCAGCTCCAACAACATCCTCAGCCACATCCAGGGATGCCCCCAAGCCGACCCACACTCCCCAATGTCCCAATCCTTGCATCTGGACACAGTGCCATGTCTGGGGCCTCAGCAGCACTGACAGCAACAGAACCATTACCTTTAATTACTGTCCTCTGCGTACGCTCCAGATGGAGCTCGTCCTCTCTGCCACTGTCAGCTGGTGCACAGGTGGTGACCCAGAGCTCGTCCCAAAGTGCTCTGCCACGGCTGTGCAGCCCTGCCACGTCCTCACCACTTTGTGTTTCCCCATTTCAGCTCAGTAAGCGACACACTGCAGATTTCCACATGCCTTTTCAATCCACTGTAGCCATTTAATTCTGAACTATGCTTCACAGTGCTTGAGCCCCTCTCAGTTTTGGGCTTACTTGCAGATTTAGTTAGTATTCCCTTGTCCACACCAGTAAAGAGAACAGCAAATAAAGCTCAGCCCAAGACAAACATGGGTGTATTCAGTCAATTCCTCATGCCATCTCCTTTCTTCCCCATTTTCAAAGCAAGTTACAGGTAACTACTCTTCAAACACAGTCCTTAAACTGTTTAATTATATTTACCATATAATTAAATACATATATTTTTGTATTCCACAGAAATGCCACATGAGGTTATGTCCAAAGTTACTGAAGTCAAGGCACATCATCAGAGGTACTGCTGCCCCCCTTCATCCTTATCATCTTCTAATCCTCCAGATTCCTGGAAACTGATTAAAAATTTTGTTCCAATTCCCTAAGCATTGCAGTTAGACTGACTAATCTATAACTCCCTGGATCTCCCTTTTTCAAACGGAGGTAATGTCTTTGCCCTTTTCAGTCCTCCAGGACCTCTCTTGCCCTTCCCAATTTCTAAAAGATAATTGTAAATGGTTCAAAGGTTGCTTGGCTAGTGCTGATGTACTCTAGGGCAAATTTCATCAGGCTCTGCCTATTTGAATACACCTATCTTATCTCCTTTTTCTGATCTATCCTTTTTTCTTCTCTGCACTTTACTCCTATCACCTCGTTTAAATTAATTTTAATTAACGTGAAGACACGCTCAAGCAATACAATAGCTACATGATATCCATTTAAGTATTTTACCTTTCAGCTGTAATGTTAGCAAAAAAAACAACTCTAGACTATTCACATACCATGACTGGCTTTTTAGAGATGCAGAAGAACATTTAGAAAGATTGGTCTAAGCCAGGTTGAAGACTGTATATGGCTTAGACCAATCCTCAGCTGAAATGTCTGAAGGGAAAACAATAAGAAATACAATAAACTCTTTGTCTGCGAAGGAAGATTTAAAGAATAATTTTAACTGCATTTTAGAAGGGACTCTTTTGTTGACTAAACTGGCCTGGTTTGGTTTTAAAAATTAAAAAAAAAAAAAAAAAAAAAAAAAAAAAAAAAAAAAAAAAAAAAGCCAACACTTCCCCAGCAGATAAAGTGTTTGATAATCAAATGCACAATTTCCTGCAGATTGCCTGTTATCTAGCACTGATCATTGCCAAGGGTAGGGTACCAAATTAGACTGACCACTGGTCCAAACCAGCACAGCAAGTCCCACTCCTCCCTGAACACTGACAAGTATCTCAAAGCACATTACAATTTTTAGGCATCCACCTGTTCTAGCTATAATTTACCTTTCATCAACTGGAAATTACCATCCTTGTAGCTGAGACATGGCAAGATACTACGGGAGCATTGCTAGTCTACTTCTATGCAAAGCAAAACAGACAGCCTTAGATCATCTTCTGTGATTTCTATTTTGTTTTTCAGCAAAACAAACCAGACACGGTTGTGTGCTGTTACCACATCTCAGCTGAAGCACAGTAGCTTCTTAAACTGCTTCATTTCCATCCTCAAAGACCCATCAAGTTCTGTTCTGTGATCCCCTAGGCAGAAGATGCAACGTTAATGGAGATTCTGGCTGTCATTCGCAAAAGCAGTTAGTGATTTGAATGCCTCAATTGCTAGTGTACCTAACCTGAAATACTTAAAAAGGTCCAATTTTCAGGAAATGATGAACACTCAAAAACTGCTGGATGGTGGTTCCCACCCCCCTCAATGTATAAATCCAGAATCTATTTTACCTAATGTTTCCACCCAGAAAATCTTTTGCAAGACTAAAACCCTAGTACTAGTCAAAAGAATTGGGAAAATAGTTTTCTTTTGCTAGCTGTGATGAAAATGCAACAAATCCATGCATTCTCCCAGTTTCACAAAATACAGCAGCCTCCTCTTGAACATGGATTTGTGAGTATTTTCTTCCAGAGTGATACACTGAAAACTCTCCTTTACAAAATACTATTATCAGCTTTCAGTGAAACCTACTTTACTGGACATAATATAAAGCTTGATTTCCAGCACTGTCAGGCCAAAAAACCCACTCAATATTTCCAATCCATGTATTGCTGGTACTTGTCTTTACTACAAATGCCATTAGTTACCACCAGTAATCCCTGTCTTGCTGCCTGCCTCCCCTGAAAAACAGATCATAATTAGCAGAAGCCTTGGATCTCATCCTTGAGTTAATGATGAATAAAACCAAGGTACGAACAGAGAGAACAGTCAGAACAGTGAAATACTGGTAGTCTCTGCTGCTGTTCCTTACTCCACTAGTGGAACAATTCAGACTCTATTTTAGTCAGAGGAGTTTGGTGTCATGCAATTGTTCAGTCACAGTTCAGCAAACCTCATTATTTCAGGCCTCTTTAGAAATGCAGAGTTTTGCCCGCGAGTACATGGGATGTGCATCCGCTCGGTGTGGCACTCTGCCCCAGGAACAGCACAGCTGGTGCCTGTGAGGGGCACAGCCCCAGGAGCTGGCACGGGCACCAAGAACCCCAGCACAGTCACAACTGCCTGCTTTTTAATCCGTCACCCTGCTGGGCTCTACTTCAAACCCAGAGTCTAACCAATACTGGCTGGTTTCAGCCAAGCCTATGCTGATAGCAGATAGAACGAAACCAAGTTAATTAGAGTTAAATGTAGCCTCAAAGGAGATCTCAGTACCAAAACTCCTTATGCACATTAACTTATACAGCATGTATTTTTAATGAGTTCAGCACTTGTCTCGAGTTTAGGAAACACACACATGGGGTGGCAGCTATTCAAAGCCGTTGCGCCAGAGCATGAGCAAGTGCTGACTCCGTGGGATGACAAGGTTATGCTGCCAGTTATGGTGATTCTACCTTTATTGCATAACCCTCAGACAACTAAATTAATTAAACAGGTAAAGTGACAGCACAAAAGCCACCTACCAACATACTGATCATATAATAGAAAAGGAAATGAAAAAGACCAGAGGGCTAAAAGTTTACGTTCAATTTTACAAATATGGTTAAATCTTGTAACATCTCCAGCATCTGCTGATCCTCTTTTTCATAAATAAACTTTTGAAAATATATATTTCAGTAGACAGCTAAAGCAAACACCTTCAAAGCAGAAGGGAGTTTTACAAGTGTGAATTTGGAGCTTTAAACCCCACCCTTCCCTCTCCACATACATTCTCCAACACACACCATGTGAAGCCAGGTAAATGGCCAGCAGTCATGCCCTTTGGGCTCCAATATATTGAAACAACCCACTTATTTGTGAGATAAAAGGACCTGCAATGACTCTTAAGTCAGAAAAATATATTTAGCCATATATAAATAAGGCTGAGCTATGCCAATAAATTCTGTCAATGCCCTTTTGAGCCCGTCATTTAAGTACAACCAGAAAATACTGCTCACTGGATTACAGTGAAAAGTAATGGGTGACTTACTGCTTTGCTTTAAGTATTAGTATGTTCAAGCCAATGTGGCATTAACACACAATCAAACCACTTTGAAACACATGAGCTTTGTGCCAACGTTTTGTAGAAATACATAACCTCTGTTACAGAAAACACCCCTTAAGGCAGAACATGGTATCGCAACACATTTTCCACAATGTATAAAAATTAAAGAATAAAAATGTTTAAAGCATTTAAGAGGACAGTGTGACACACTGACAAGTCAGAATGAAAAAAAACCTAATCATGCAGAAGTCTCAGTTTTAACTGCGATTCCAGTGATAACATTGCTTGTATAAAAATCCCCCAAATCATGATCATGTAGATAGACAGTACTTCCCTAGCAATTGCCAGTTCAAATGAAAAATCCTAACTTTTTCTTTTAATATTTTCAAGCAGTATTCCCTTTAATAAATTTATTAACCTCATTTATTGACCTCAAAATGCAACTATACAACAATTCTAATTTAAACAAATGACAAAAGATTGCTTCAGAATGCTCTGCTGTCTCAAAACTCCTGAAAACTTAATCTGTGTTCTGCTAATTTAGGTTACAATTTATCTTCAGGGGTTCTCCTGTAACATCATTCCTTGATGCTTTAGATTTAGCCTGACGTGATTGAAAAGGCTTCCTTTTCTTTCTTCTCTCATTCATCTGAAGAGCAGAAGTACACCTTGTTCCCAAGCTCCCCTGTCCCCTCCCCCCAGATCAGACAGACTTTATTAAGGAAATTATCTTAAAAGAAAACCCTACAGATAAACTATGACCTAGATCAGGGAGATGCTGCCCAATTTATGTTCAAAAAAGTTGATTTACTTTAAAAGATGTTATCGCATGTCACTCAAACTGTACTTTCAGCCACGGTTTTTATGGACTGAGTCTGTCATCTTTTATTTCCTAAAACCTGAGTTTACTTTAAGAATGACAGAAGACCTTCTCAGGGTCAGCTGAAAGCATTCATAACTGCACACACCAGAAAGGAAGCGCTATAAAACCGAGAAGCCCTCAAGGACCACTGTTTTGCTGAGGAGCAGCATGACCAAGCTGCCGCCTCAGCTCCTGTGCAATGTCACTGCTCTTGGTTCAGTTCTGTCACCATCCAAGGGGGGTGGCTGTCTCCAGCCTGACACTGCTCTAATACGCTTCTGAACGCAATATAAAACAAAGTGCAGATGATTAGTTCAGAAATGTCACCCCAAAGATGACAGGGATGCTGCTGTAATTCAGATACTGTCCAGGTTTGCACTTCACTGAGTCAGCCCGTCACTGGGATGCACTCAGCCCTGCTGTCCAGTGCCAGCCTGGCTTCCTGCTGACAACTTCATGGAACAGGTGAGTCTGCAGCGAGTGTGGGAACTGGTGGGGAACAGGGGATCTGACCCATCTGTACCACTATGTACTCAGGACCTGTTCATCTCCCAAATCCTGAGCTGTGGGAAAAGGGGATGCAGTATTCCAGCTCTCTTCTTCAGTGGGCATAGCAGCCCAGAGCCTTCCTGCTCACACTCCTGCCTGCCCCCAAATGCAATCCTGCCAACCCCAGGCTCACCTGTGAGGAAAACCAAGCATGCCATATGCCACACCAGCACCTCCTTTCCTGGCCTGCTGCTTCAGTGAAACACGAGGTTTCTGAAAGCAGCCCTCCCTTCCTGTTGTCTCTGAGTAACCTCTCAGGTGGCACATCCCAAAACCTGAGCACCACCTCCTACTGCACCTGCCACTGCCCAACCCAGCACCGTGGGATGGCAGGATCTATCCCACAAGGCTTTGAGCCCAAAATCCCAGTAGCAGGCTTTCTCCAATCCTCAGGAGCACATCAGCAATACTTTCAAACACACAAGACATACCTATCAGTCTCCACTTAAATGACAGGAATCATTCCTGGTTTTAGAGAAATGATGTTTGTTTCAAGCATCAGCATCTTAGCTAATGGGTTTTTGCTTCTCCTCTACACTCCACAAATACTGGGCTGAGTAATGCATAGCCTAATTGACTGTTAAGGTCATTGGCCTGCTCTTTAATCTTATTTAGTACACTTTGAGACAGTTCATGAGTCATTAGGGCTTCGTTCTTGAGGACACAAGGACATGTAATATACATTAATAAAGAGCATAAATGTAATCTAATGTGTGTGTTTTATTTTACAGATTGTGAAATTAGAAAGGTGGCATTAAATATTTCTTTGCAATGTTATAACTTTAACAATGCTGATGATTTTAGTATACAATAAGAATATTTGTCAGAGCCTGCTGGTGTATTCCTAACTTATAACATTGCTCTACGTCTAAGAAAATTCTGTAAGTAGTAAAAGTCACACTTTAAATACCAACTTGAAGTGAAAAAAGGGCTCAAGGGAGACCTAACTTAAAAATTCCTTATTTGAAGGGGAAAAGAGAGACATTTTTCAAGCTGTTACTCATTATATTAGATTTTATGATGCAAATTATAATTCAGTGCGCGCATGTGTCAGGAACTTTGCAATACTTTTGAAAGGGATCAGAATCACTAATCAGGCACTGAAATCCAATTTCTGGGAGAATCTGGGAGCTCAAAGCCGAACATTTTCGCTGGTTTGGAAAGATCTTTGAAAAATAAAGTTAAACAGTAATTATACATAACTATACTTGAGAAACTTTACACCTGTCTTGACATGAATCAGATCTTTGCATGGATGATGAAATTCTTGGCATTGCTTTAGGTGATTGGGATGGCATTAGCTTAGGCAGGGTAAGAATTCAACAGCCACAAGCCTAGACAGGTAGGATAAAGGAGTTACTGACTCAAAAGGCATGGCAGCTTATCTGTGGAAGTCTAAACATGTTAATCATTTAACATAAACAGATCTGCTGATATTTTTAGAAAGGCATTTCAACTCATAAGTAACAATGTTAAGAAAAGGACACCAGTAACCCTAATCATATTTTCCACAGGTCCTCTCAGCTCCTTGCAGATTGTTGCTACTAAAACTCGAACTGGGGGAAGGAGGGGAGGAGGAAAGAAAGAAAAAAAGCCAAAGACAGGTAGCTGGGTTTGGTATTAGTACAATAAAGAAGTTGTTGGCAATTAGCCTTTGACTGCTGGCTGTGCTACAGACTCCTGCAACCTTTGTCTCCCTCTGCCTCAGTTCCCAGTCTATAAAACGAAGGTGATAATGTTTCCCTACCTCACAGGAACGTTCTCAGAATAAATCCATAAATGCCTGGGAGACGCTGAGACACCACTGTGACAGAGGCCATAAAAATACCTAGGGGGAAAAAAAAAACCAACAACATAAGAATAAGTGTCATAAGTGACCATAACAGCAGAGATGTTCACAGATTAAATGCAAAACACAGAGGTTTAATCTTCACTTAATGACATGAGTTCTCCATCCTGGGGGAGAAGCAGTTCAGTTAAGCACATATTCCCACTACAACACTTTCAAAGCCATGACAGCAAGGGACAATTTCCCTTTTCCTCCTCGGACTCAACACGATAATCCACCACCAGGTGCAAGTGGGAAAGCTGTTTCCTCTACAGGCCCTCCATGACAAGTATCACATCCAAGAACCCCAATCACAGCAATAGACCCCCACATACTGACAGTGCTCTTCCTCAGCCTCCATATCCAGTGCCTACTGCACAGCTGAGCTCCTCCAATAGTTAAAAAACTTCTTTCAGCCTAACATTTATTCCTGAACAGATTTTATCCATTTGTTTTCATGCCAACATTGATCCAGCAGCTTAAATAGCTTTTCCCTATCTCCGAAGTTTATTTCCCTGACAATAAAAAATGAATTACACCACCTCCCTGTCAGAGCTCATCTGCCCACCCAAACCAAGCAAGTTCTTGGAGTTTGCTCTCAGGTGACTCCCCATCCTCAATATTACCTGCCTCCTCTGTCACCCCACTTCAGCATCTTCTGCCCAGCCCTATCCTTGTGGCTTGCTGGCACCTTGTGACTTCACAAAGGTGTGTTTCTCCAGCACTTCCAACTGGTAACCCCCTCCTTCCAACCCAGCTCAGAGCAAAAGTTTCTCTCCTAATGCCTCCTAAGGTTACGACTCTGCATGCCATCACCATGGAAATAAGTCCCACTTTGACTGTTCTGGGTCTCAAGCTCTTTCTGAAATATATCCTGACCCTTCACAGCTCTGACTGTGCCTCCTACCCGTCTGACCCGCAGTGCTCTGCTCTGTGGTGCCAGGGACATCACAGGGAACATGCACAGTCTCCCCCAAAACATACCTCCTATCTTCAGTGTCAACTCAGCTTAGCAACTGATGGCTTGAGCTCAATTACACCACTAAGTGTTCTTTAACGTGAGCCAAATAACTACATCCCTCAGAAGGATAAGTGATTCAAAATTATGCAAATGCACAGAATGCATTATTTAGCCTTTATCATTTACGAAGTACTCATTTTGCAAACAGTTTCAGCACTCTTACAGAGAGTGTGACAATGCCCTGAAATCCGGGTGTCTGACAGTTGCTGTGTCATGCACTGACCATCATATCCTCGGTGGGAGAGGGAGAGGCTTTGCCCCAGCTCAGAGGTGGGACACGGGGCTGGGACAGCCTGCCCGCCCACTGCCCCCTGTGCTCAGAGGTACCTCCACCTATCCCCTCATACACACCCCTCTCTCATCCCCTCACCAACACAGTTGAGCAGCACAACAAAAATCCCCTCACTTTTTTCCCATTTTTGAGGGGAGAGGGCAGTTCCCTTCCTCCTGGCACAGTGTGTGGAACCAGCTCAGGAGCTGCCCAGACAAGCACTGGAGCTGGTAGGAGGGGAGCAGCACTCCCCCCTTCTGCTGGCAGCCTGCCCCAGATCAGACTGGGATGTATTGGAAACCTCAGCCCAGGGAACCAGAATACACTCACCTTTCCAAGGACTCAGATCCATTTAAAACTGTACTCTAATAACCTTCACAAACAAATATATTATGCAATTTATGTTATGCAGCGTTGACTTCAATGACTCTGTAGCAGTGCTTACACTACTATATTTACTTCTGGCACACACTGGCAGCCTTCACTGCAATCATTCTGAGCGTGTTCCTGTTATAAACCTGGAGGTCTTACCCCGCCAATATCTATGCACAATGCTCCTCAGTATGTTTTCTATGTTTTCCAGAATTTTGACTAAGTTGTTCCTCTTTCTTCTGTCCCTTCAAGCTTCTTCGTCTAGAACATGTCCCACCTTTTTCCCCCTTTCACACAGGCTCCCAGTTTTCTACCCCTGCACCTTTCCCTCAGTATAAGGTCTCCAATTCCCACCTTCAGCTCGTCCCACACCGCATGCACACATCCACTTTGATGCTCATGACCCAGATTAGCATACTAAAGAAGAGAGATTACACATATTTGGCTTCTCCCTTCCCCCACAACTAACAGGATGACCATATTTCAGTACTGGTTCTTTCCACTCTCTTCATCAATCTGCTGTAAGAATGGCAATAGCATCTGAGTGGAATCCATCCAGCAGCAAGAGGTTTGTTAAACCCCAGGACATACTGCATACAGAGAAGGATACTTAAGCTACTTAAAAGACAACCCTTTATTACATGCATAAAAATGCTTGAAATTTCTCTAAGCCAACACTTGAAATTAATAATCTCCTTTAAACATATCAGTCTCTGCTGCTGATTGTTATATTGGTTTTTATGCATTTTTTTTTAATTTATTCTTTAAAAACCCTATAGAATTTCCTGTAGTTCTCACAGACATAGTTGAGGTCATCCATGGTACACACTCATGTATTTCACTATAAACTCCTTTCTCCCAAAAGCATAAGTAGATTTTGCATTTGTATAGTAGGGGCAGTTCAAGTCAACTATTCTCAGCTACACCACAGTGACTCTACTGATAAGAAAAGGAAGGGAAAACAGTCACCAAAAAAAAAAAAAACCAAAACCAACAAAGCACCTCTTCTACATTGGAAATATTAAGACAAAGAGCAAAGAATTTTAAGATGAGGCTAGAAAATACTCTCAGTCATACCAAGCACTGTTTAACATGCAATTTAAGACTTGGAAATCCCTGCCACAAGAGGACCCATGCATGCTAAAGCGATCACTTCAGCTCTGAATTTCTTTGCATGTGTTTGTCTGACACATATTTAAAATTTTACACTGATTCAGTTTTGGATGTCATAGCCAACTTTATAAAACAGATGTTCTGCTTATAGGGGGAGAGGTATTTGCTGCTGAGGATTAAACATTAACAGAACAAAATAATCAGCAATGACGAAAGCGGTGATGGCAGTTCACTGGAGATAACCTCCTCCCTGAAGCACACTGCAGTCTCCATCGCGTTAATTTAGGCTGTTAGAAGCCTCGAGTGACGAAAGAGAGACCATACCAACAGGATTTTAGCACACAACTTCCCCCCCTCCCATAAGTTAAACTCAAAGCCAGGCTGCCGGGAGTAAGTGCTGTGCTGCACGTCCCCTGCAGCACCCTGAGCAAGAGCCCAGCACCTCCAGCTGCACCTGGACACCTCTGCTGCTGAAAGCACGAGCACCACCTGGGTTTTCCCAATTTCCATGTGCCAAGCCCAGAAGAGTATTTTCTGGAAGTCTTCAAGGCTGCTTTTTCAATCCGTGAGACAGTATTTACTGATCAGACGATACCAGTAGCCATGAGCCTTTCATGCAGCATTGACAACAGCAAGGAATTCCTCACCTCTTAGTAAGCTCACACACTGTCTGACGCAGCAAGAGGCACTTCGAGGGGCCAAGAAAAGCCACTACTTATCACAAGAAAATGGCAAATTGTGAAAATCCTGTATTGCAAGGTTAGCTGCCTAGGCACGGCTTTAATAGAGCTCCATAAATACCTCAGTCTAACACTGACAGAGGTTAAAAACCTATTATCTTTCCCAAATGACAGTGTGAACACATGTTCAATCGTACACCCCGCCTCACCAACCTACAAAGTAGATTCTGCTCTTTCAGCTTCCACAAATACAAACCACAGGGAGCTTTTTAAATGAAAGCATTATGAAGATTACATTAGGCAAGTTTGATCTACTGTAAAACACTCGCACACAACATTAAGAGGCAGAACAACCTTTAACACCTGCTTTCTCTTCAAACATAGCTCTATCTCTGAGCATGGCTTGGTTCCTGATGGGATGAAATCTCAAGCTAATTCGTATGGCTTACTCCACCAGCAAAGAACACTTTAAATGTCTGGGACCTAAGTGGCCCACTAATACCAAACTGGTGAGAATATTCTCCCAGAAGCACATACTCCAGAGAGTTGCTCAGCCAGCTGCCACCCCGCAGCACGGATCCACGGGGCAAAGAATGTTTTCACCCCTGGTGTGAAATGTTGTGACACAAGAGGAGGTGCGGCAGCTGGAAAAGGAGTGCGCAATCCGAGCAGTGCTGAAAAGTCATCATCATAAATATTCACAAGCAGGCTGATTTGTTTTCTTACTAATGGCGCATTGTTATTCACAAATATTAATTAGCCTCCAAATACCACCTGTTACTCAGCCCTCCCCTCTGCTGAGTGCCATGGGCTCCCTGGCTGCGGAGGCTTGCAGACCCTCTGTGCTGCTCAGAGATTTAATGATGTTTCAACTTCCACAGCTCACTCAGCTACTGGGAGGAGAGGCAGGGAATAATTACTTACTTACGTCTTTCTCTGCTGACCCCTCTGGAGGATGAAATGAACAGCTTTAATGGTCTCTGAAGGGAGGCTAGTCCACTCCTCCTTAGATGGGAAGGATGACAACTGCACCACTAGGTCTTTGGAGTGGAGAACACTTTTTAAAGATCCAAACTTCAAAGATCTCAAAAGGTGAGAGTTCAAACTCAAAATTTCTCCCCACTGGAGGAAGGAAAGCTGCTAATGCAATCACTCGTGTTTCCAGCAATCACTCACACTTCAGACAGAGCTGAGGCACCAGGAATTGCCTGTCACATCCTACAGTACAAATAAATCTCAGTCTGCCTGGAGGAAAGCTGTTACAAATCTCGGCAATTTTCTCTGGATTTCTTTAGATCACTTCCTCAAAGGGTCTCACTGTAGGTAAGAGGTACAGATGCAGGCAGACAGCCAATACAAGATTCCTCCTCCCCACCAGCAACAGCAAATGTGTTCTCTCCTCTTCCTAATCATGTGCATCACCCTTAACATGAGAAAGTTGGGCAGAGCACTGGTGAAACTAGGCAAAGTACTAGTAAAATGCACAAGTTGGTAGCACACCTAAGGTTGAAGATGAAATGAATGATGAAGTACTGTCTTGGTCTCTACAAACCCTGGATGGAAGATCCCTCAGACCTCTGAAACACACACATCCTCCTCAGTGTCAAGCAGAGACAACCAGGGAGTATGAGCTTATCGTGATGAATCCAAACTCACACAATAAAAGGAATGGGACTACTTTGAGCATGGGCTCACACCTAGTCCCACTGGAGGAGGTGAACTTGAAGCATCCTCCTCACAGCTGCCAGCAGAAAGACTCAAGCTCCAAAATCCAGCATTTGGCACTTCCATCATCTCAGGAAGCAGTGCTGCCTTTTCAGTGCAAATGCAGCACGAAGGTTGTTATCCCACAGCTGACAGACTCGATACCAAGGCACAGACATCACCTTGTATGCTTCCCAGAAAGGAGACACAATCTATTCAATACACCTCTCTGCAGCATCAGATTTTTCTTACCAACCAGCATGATTTCACTGGTACAGTCCAACTTTAATCCTCCTTAACAGGTTTTATGCATCGAGCCATCAGCTATACAGAACAACTGGAGGAGAACAGAAATCACAGATTTAAGGTGAAAAATTGGAGCAGTTTTTGCTGGAAAACATAACTAAGGCACAATTTAACCTTGTCCTGGCTAAATATGGAACAGGGGATACAAGGGCTTCATACCCTTAAACTCCCAATAGAAAAAAAAAATCTCTGCCATAGCTCCTGCATACAGCAATAACCCAGGACTATCAGGATTTTCTGAGAGTTTGGTTAGCCTCACACTGAAGTTCCTAAGATTATAAAACCAGCAAGTGGGAGGGCAAGGAGCACACAAGAATATCTAAAGCCATTTTCCCAGTGACTGACAAACACAGTACTGAATTTCTTAGGGACTCGGATGGCTGGAGCTGAAGTTAAGCTTTACTAGAGCTATATTTAGTTCTGCACAAATACAAATTAGGAAACACTTTCTTCCCAGTTACTAATGCAGTGTGACAGGAAACAATTATTTGCTCAGTGTCTAATGTTACCTTTGGTGAACATCTAGCTTGCAGAAATTGTATACTGTATAATAGAGAACAAAGTTGATATTCTGCAAATCAGTGAGAAAACTTATTTAAGAAGATGAAGCAGCATTTGAGTTGCACATGTCTGAGCTACACTGGTCGTAGCTATGCAGACAGTTAGTGCTGAGGCTTCTTCTGCTTTGATACTAAACTACAAAGTGAGTTTGTTTTCCAAAAAGTACATTAATTTATTCAAGAACTCTGTGGATATCTAAAGAATATCATGGCTCCTCCTCCAAAGCGTAAAACAGAGCTGGGCACAAAGACAGAACAATTAAAATAAAAATAAAATTCATCTTTTATGATTTCAAGTGCCAGTTTATCTCTATGAAAAATGCAATTCTGTGTCACAAGGGAGCTCTCAGCTCAGCAATCGCTTCAGTCTTCAACGTCTACAAAACACAAAAGATAACAAAATGCATGATTCAAATGAAGGGCCAGTTAGACCTTGGAGAACCAAGCCATGATTGTATAAAGGAATCCCACGTGCTTCTGAAGTGCTCAAAAGGCCGCTCTCAAAAAATCCTAGGCATGTGGCTGAGAAGAAACCCTGCTCCTGCCTACTACAGCAAGAATGCCAACTAACAGGCTTGGAGTTTCCAAGCCACCCACCACAGCATCCTTACAGGCTAAAAAGTTAGAAAGCACACAACCCCACTGCAGAAACATGTCCTTTCTTCTGGCACCACCAGGCAAACACTTGCCAGGCCCTTCACTGTACTGATTCACATGAGTATTTCTAGAGCTGGAGGAGGTGCCATTTCGTGCTTGGCTTAAGTGATTAAGACCCAGTATAACCAGAAAGATGCATTAAGTGTCTGCATTCTGATGTGCTGGTGACCTTTCCAGTTGCAGCTCCCTTTGAGATGGAGGGCAGATGAGCACTTGGCACCAGCCAAAAGACCATCAACAGCGAAGACTTCTCGAGCCAAAGTTGGACTACTAAAATACATGCATGTCTTTGCCTAACCTTTCCCAGTTTTCTTCTGGAAAAAAAAAAAAAGGAGTTGATAAACATTTGGTTTCTTGGTAGTGTTTTGTAAAAGATTATCTATTATTTTGACAGTAGGTTCTGGGAGCAGGCGAGAGTGAAATGTGAGTTCTGGGCACAAAGCAAACAAACCTCTCAATGTAAGGCAAAACATTTCTTAAGACATTCTGAACAATCTCTCTTACCTGCAAGTGCCAGGCATGACTAATTTTGATGAATAAGTTACAAGGATTTCCAGGGAGAAATGACACCTCCACTACTCCCACCTGTATAAAATCTAGGAACATTGCTTATATGCTCTATCTTCTTCGAGGATCCGGAGGCAAGGGGGAAAGATTCAGGTTTGACCAGGAATTTTGCTTCAGGTGCCCATAAGGTCCTGCCTGTGGTTTACTTGCTACATGTTTACTATAACAAGGTAATTCCTACAGCGCTGTCTATATTGATCAGCAAAACCAGTGCTGAAATCAAAGACTTATTTTGTCTACACGGTTAGAGGGAAGGGGGGTTTAATTTTTGTCAGATATATCCAACTGACATGCTACCATTTTATTCCAGCACAGCTGTACATCTCGCCCCCATTTCCAATAGCATCAAAGGAGCGGGAACAATCGCGGATCCGCATCACGGGGTAGAGGTGCACATCAATATTCAGCCCACAGATCTCGCTAGCACCAAAAGGGCAGCAGCTACGTCACTTTGTTCAGAGATGTACCAGATTAAAGGCTTTCCTCTTTCAGCAGCACTCACACAGTCAGAGTGGTACGCCAATAAAGGCACGAGCCTGATAAAACAAGAAGCAGCCGAAGCTCTTCATGCAGCTGATGCAACATCCGTGTATTTTCTCCCTTACTCGTGTTATTCCTGTACATATAACACTACAGGAACACTCTCCGTGACTCAACAAGAATAGTTGGTGTCAAACTTTGCTGAAGAGACCAGACTGGACTTTCAGCAGTGAAGCACACATAGGCCACGTTCACCTAGTTTCCAAGAAGCATTAAAGTTATTATATGACTCAACACTGCTCCTTGACTGTTCTCGCAAAAGAGAGGACACAAAGCATAACAGGGCTCTACGCTGGAACAAGATGAACAATTTGCCTGGGACAGACTCCTTTTCACTAGAAATCTCATTTCACACCTTCTCTCACTCCTCCAAAGACTCATCCACTTGCCCTCTTTATCACAGTGCTAAAATAATCAGGAGGAAAAGTAGGAACCTCCTTTCTGATATGGGTTCCCATGTAGCACCTCCTCTCCCCCTTCTTAGAGTACTGAGCTTTTAAACAAATGTATAATATGAATGGAGTCTTGAAGAACTTAACAGAGCTTTACAGAATGAGGAAGCAAGGATGACTGGCATACAAATTATTATTAGCTACTGAGTAATCAAAGGGATAAAGACACGTGTTTCAAGAATTAAGAGCAGCTAATTATTAGTAATTAGGATTAGTGTTACTCTTTTTAAGAAATTAACTACTACATATCAGCCTAATGTGTCTTTTCTTGCCTACAGAATATCTAGTACTGGACGGGATGCCTGAATGATGGTTCTCTTTTCATCCGAATCATCCACTCCCCAAACAGCCACCCCAACCTTGGAGTCTGCCAAGGGTAAACCAGAAGAAATATTTTGTTCTATACACAAGATCTCAAAACCCCAGCTCTCCACATTGTATAAGCCACAGTAACAGGGCTGTCCAAGAAAAACCTGTGCTGATACTCAACTAGTTTGGAAAAGAGAAAAGGAGCAGACCTTTGCCACTGCCATTTTGCCCAGGATGAGCTAGAAAGGAGCACTCTCCAGGCAATGCTCAGTGGTTCCCCACCTTGTCTTTTGCAAAGTTTTAACTCCACATCAAGCACATTCCTGCAGAGAACTGACTTTAAGGGAATCAATCTAGAGAAATTTGAAGGCTTTTAGAACAAGAGAAAACCACACGGGTAACTTGCCAACACCAGCAGAGCAGAACAGCTCTAGCACTGGGGTGCAGAAATGAATTTGAGACAATAAGACATCCAAACAACTACATTACTACAAACTTTTAAGAGTGACACTGATAGGACAGACAGCATGAAATCAGAACTAGGGTTGTTCTTTTGAGGATTAGTGGCTCTTAGCCTTCTTTGGTTGCCTTATGGCTTACTCCACGTGACAGTAAATTCAGATGGTAATGGAAAAAAGAATTATAAGAATCATTCCAAAATTAATGCAATACAGTGGAATGGTTTGATTGGTTTTAATCCATCACAATTGACTCAGACTGTCACAACAGGATAATCTTCAAGCAGCTAGCAATAACATCTTGCTCCGGCATACAACCAAGAAAGGCAATAAACAGCATGAAGGAAAATTTCAGAGGAACTATTAGATCAAGTTCACATTAGTGTTGCCAGAAATGTGTCCTCTACTGCACTGAAGAGCTGATGTTTATCTGTCTCTCTACAAGGCTATTGATATAAAGCCCAAAGACCCCTAAGAATGTATTAACACTGGAGAATTAGCAGCAACATCCAAACCAGTAAACAGCTACAACAAGCAAACCCTCACTTTAAGTATAATCAAGTTTTCTTAACACCTTTATGAGACATACTACGTTTTTTTCTTTCCTTCTCCTTTAAAAGGGGCATGAAAAATTAGAAATGAAATGGCATCAGTCTGCATGAACCAAACATGTATTCCTTTCAGCAGCAGCAATGCTGCTGTCCCAGACAAGAGCTGGAACTGCAGGTCATTCACACTGGAACATCCAATCCCTGCCAACTGACTGAAGGCGAGCTGCAGCTTAACATTAAAATACAAGTGTCTAAAGTGAACACAGATTAACACATTTCCTATATCACACATTCATTACTATGGAGCATCCATTCAGATGTACATTAAATGTGGAGGGATACACTCACAAAATCTACACAAGCATATTTTTAAATAAACAACTTTTCCCACTCCCATACCAGAATTATCATGAGTTATAATCCCCAGTGAGTGATCTTCTATAATAGAAAGTATTAAAACAAAGACCACTCTAAAAAGATATTTACAATACAAACGCTCTTAAGTTTCACTTAGTAAAATAAGCCAAAATCCTGTCTCAGAAATGCCTGTATTTCAATTTTATATATGCGAATAAAGCACAAAAAAAATTGAATATCTTGATAATAGTAAAATAAATGCATCACATACCCATTTTGCTCTACAATTCGACCTTTGTACCATCATGCACTGAAATATTTGTGTCTTTTGAAACTCACAGAAAACTGTATGTGACACCAGTGCAACAAACACACTACAACACAGACTCCCACATTACTTATAATGGCTATATCAGCACTACATATTTAGAAGGATGTTAACAGTACCAAATACTACAGTAAAAATGGACAGTTTTGGATAGTCAGAATTCTTATTTCTTGTAATCACAAATACAAGAAATCATAATTTCTTGTGATCACGTAACATTCTTGTATAAGTGACACCCAATAAAAGAATTTCTCAGATAAATTCATGTCTCCTTCCACATCAAGGGTTTTTCCTTGAGAAGCAAAATAAATGTTTACTTTGAATGTTTATTTAAATAATGTCCTAAAGTACTTAATAAAAATTAGACTTATGTTTCTAATTTTATATACTTGCAAATACATATAACATTAAAATTAATTTATATATCAAAAGTATTCAAATTTAATATACCTTCAAAAACCCTACATTTGCTTGCCATGTCTACAAGAAAGGCAAATCACCAGACTAAACAACTGAAAGTAATGCACTAAACTAACTCTAAATAGTGATTGACCTTTTGACTGATGTAGAAATAGCTTTTTTCCTCATTTCAGTTTATCCAGTTAGTTCATTTCAAAGACTTGATTTGCTCAAAAGAAGAAATCAATTAAGAAATAACATACCATAAAGATCTTGAAATAAACACTAAGTGTAAGAGGATGAGATCTACCATTTACAAAATCATCCAGTGCCAAAAACATTTTCCAGTCACTGTCCAGAATTAATACTATAACTGTTTTAAACCTTGAAAGCCCTCCCTTACCCATTCAAACAGCAAAATGCACTAAGTTTGCTTTTGATTTATGTACCCAGTAAATTTAAGAAAAACTTAGTTAGCAATTTTATATTGTTTCATGCATTTTAACTGAATTCAAATTTTGACATCAATATTACTATATATTCAGCACTCAATATATGTTAAACAACTATTTCACTACCAAAAACATGAAATACCTGAATGCTTATTTGGCACAGTCACACAATTTTAACATATCCTTATAAGATTGACAAAAGGTGTTACTTTAACCTAAAAGCTGTACTTCGCAGCAAGTCAAGGCAATCTTATAATTACCAAACTACTAATAATTAACCTCTCCTTTGAGAAATGTAACAAAGTCAGATCAAAGTAACCAATTTACTTCAAAGATTCTGCTTGATTTACATCATTATTTAAATCATGTTTCACAGAACGAGATTTTTATTGCAAAGTAGCAAAAAAAAAAAAAGAGTGGAAAGATTTAATGAACTCTGACAATGTTTGCTATTTTTAGTGCCATACCAAAATCACCATATATTTGGCAAAAAGATTCCTGAAGGTCCTTGGGCTATGCAATTGGTTTTGTAGCTGATAGCCTTTCATTTCAGAATACTCTGATGGGGTAAAGCTCAAGAGTGAGTTATTTTACAATTACTTGGGAGCTGGAGAGCCTGGGATGCTTGAACAGATTTGAGCATATCCCTAATCATGCTGGGATTGTGCTCCTGCTGGTGAATGAAGCCTCCTAAGTATCTCCTACTCATCCATGCACCAACAAGCAACATCTCAGTGATACTTCAGAGCCCGCACTGGGATTAAGCAAAACATCCCGGAGCTCTGACACAATGTTTTACTGATGAGGTAGAGAAAGGAGGGAAGGACAACCTCTTATCACTGCCATGGTATTTTTCCTTTATTACAAGAATTAAAGAATTATGAGAAACGTACAAAGTTAATGCAGACAAATTATTTTTTTTTTAATCTCACTAGTATTTTAATTAAAACCTTTTGTCATGTCTGCTAAGCAAGTTCAAAGTATTGCAGTGCAGTAGCAATGGTAATGCCGAAGTCTTCTTATGCTTAGGGAAAAAAATGTTTTCAACTTTTACCAAATCAGCGACTGTAATTACTAGAGGAATAAATCAAATTTATAGCAGGCAAACACAAGACATAATCATTTTTTTTGTGTGGCCATAAATGAGTTTTTGTTGCAATGTGATAAAGTTTAACATTTTCTGCATGTCAGACAGACTATTTTGATAATATTCTTTACATTTCCTCCTTATTAATGAGATGAAAAATTTGCTATTAAGATATGCAGGTCATCACAATACATCTTGTTACTGGATAAGCTTCAACAAAATCTCAAAGTACTTTTTTCTAACCACATTAACACAACAAATGCATAGCCGAAATTCTTGCTTCCGTATTAGAAAAGATTCTGTTCTTGCAAAATATAAAGAGGTGGAATCCAGCAAATTACGGCAAATCAGTTGGTTGTTGTTGGTTTTTTTATTATTCTGTTCAGAATGCTGCAACAGGGGAGACAAAAGCAGTTTTATGTTTCATTATATCCAATTTTTTTTTTCAATTAACTGAATGTTAGACAAAAAAAAAAAGTTGGTGCTTTTTTTTTTATCATGCCAAAGACTACCTCTGCTATTTAAAAGTGTTTTCACATCTCCACTTTCACTACTAGCCTTTTGTGAAGAACGATTTCTGATTACTAGGCTATTTTTCATTTGCCTACCTCTATTCACGAATAGAAGGGAGCATGTAAAACGGCAGATTTGACAGACTTTGAAAAAACTTGAATAGCCTGCATACGGAAAACTGATTACGGGTCTGCAAAACCTAAAAGTAATGTTATCAAAATGTGGGATCGCTTCGGTACACAATGGCACTGCTAACCACAGAACAGCTCGAGCACTCGCTGGCATCGAACCACAATAGCACGTCCTGAACACAAGTGATTTTGTTCTTTGCTTGAATGTCAGTTTGGAAGAGTAAATATGTACATGGCACACACACACGTTTGAGCACATACACAAAGGCTGCCCGTAATCAAATAAACCTGGCAGCACGTACCTGGAAAAAAAAAAAGGGCATTTTTTTATGAGACTGCCTAGCTCGAGTCAGCGAAACAGTTTGGACCAAGTTATCCCAGAATTCTTCATTTACAAATTTCAGTTTCCCCCCGATGCGGTCTGAAAAATTACAGTGGAAAGATACAACGGAAGATACTGCGGGTAGACTGTCACCTGGGTGAGAGATGGCTGAGCGATGCCACCTCCACGGGAAGGATGGCTCCGAGAACGCTTCTGCAAGATCGCTGCGGAAAGACCTTTATCAGCTAGCGACTATAAATTTATTTTCTGTGAAGGAACCTTCTGGCACAACGTGCAGAGAAAGGACATAAAAGGCAATCTGTCTGCCAATGAAACTAAAAAGTGAATGTGAAGGCAGGAGAGGCAGCGTATTTTGCTGAAATATGTAGATGTGCCACTTAGATCCCAATGCGTTGCCACTGTCTGACACCAAAGGGTGAAATGTTCTGATCTCTGCTGACAATTTTTATACTGAGAAAGCCTCCAATATTTCATTCAAAGCCCCTAAATGCCCAACACCTTCTCTCCAGTAGCAAGAGAGTTGGGTGAGTCCTCTGCAAGTCTGGCAATGGAGCTTGTGGACCATCTCGCCAGCATCACTTGTTTCCATCTCAGCAGCACTCACCTATCTACTTCCAGAAGACAACTGAGGACCACAGAAACCAAATTCACTTTTTTTTCTACAGCAGAAAATATACAAAATCACTCAGGAAGGACCACTGCAGCCTGCATCACCTGCGCTGCTGGCCAATGCACATGAAGATCACAACTCTGCAGAGAGGGGTAGGATGCTTCTGCCTGCAGAGAGCTTAAGCAATGAAATAATCCAGAAACGAGTTTTGGATTTTCCTTTCTTCTCACTTCTGTCAGATGCATACACAGGAAAAATTAGGACCCATGTAATACAACTCAATTTTCAACAAGGCGATATTAAAATATAATTAGCTAAATATTTTAAAATACAAATATGAAGATTAAGTAATGCTAAAAGAAGGTACAGAATCTAAAGGGCAATGGATCTAAAGATACACTTTTAAATATTTAACCAATTTTTTTCCTGAGGCCAAGGGATCCAAAGGGCAATGGATCTAAAGATACACTTTTAAATATTTAAGCCAATTTTCCCCCTGAATTTTTATCATCCTATTAACATAAGTTTATACATTTTGTATAATAAGTTTGTGCATTACAATGTTTTTTCAATTGTTTAATCTTCCTATTTCTATTTTTTAAACATCCAGCAATTGTTCAAGCCTCTGGGTGTATTTATTTTAATTAAATACAACAAAACCTAAGGAAAAGCTTTCGCATTTTTTGAAAGAGGAGACCACTCACAATTTTCCTCCATGTTTTGCAACAGAGATCTGTCAGATACATCCCCAGAGTAACCCCACCAAAGACAATAGCTGTGCCAGCAGCAATTTGTCTGCATTGTGAAGGCAAACGTTTAACAAACAAAATAAAACAAAGAGTAATTTAATATTTGTATTGTGTTTGCACAAAGAAGTGCTGATGAGAGCAAATACTGAACACACGGGGTAGCACCTTCCTCCCTGTGCCCGTACAAGGGGACACTCCCAGACCCCAAATGAGACGGGTGACGGACAAGGTCTGGGACAGACTGACCCTCTGTTCCACCTTTACTTCCCTTTAAGCAATTAAAAGCATCTGTATTTATCCTACAAAGATGGACATCGACATATTTTGACAAAAGACCTGCCCTCCATCAAAACCCAAGCAAGACTGCACACCAGGCAGGTCCTCACTCCACCGGCGGGTTGGCAAAGCACCACTTCTCTCTCCACCAATTCCTGCTGACAGACCTATGTATCAGTCTTACTGCATTTACCTCCTTCCTGGGGGTTTTACTTTTTGTAAAGGTACACTCAAACCTGTGGTGACATCAACTTAAACACGGGGAGGGGCCAGTCTCTCCACTCCATGTTCACCTGAAAGCAGGTAATGCCAAGCTCTGCCTTCTCTTCACCCACTGCCATCTACTCCCACTATCAGAACAGCACAGTTCAAAACACAGAAGGTAAATAGAAAGGCTTAAAAGGCTTCCTCAAGCCAGAAAAGTATCTTCTCAACATTTATGTCTTTTCACTACAACCAATTTCTTCCACAAAAAAAGCCTGCTCTCAAGGTAAACTCCTTGCACTGCATAAGGGCAGTAGACTCCAACAGCACTACAGATACCATCAGAAGAGGTTTCCTAAAATCCTGCACAGACATGCAGGAACTGCACATGCAAGGAAGAAAACAGGATCTCCGTGGTCTTCCAAGCCCACTACTCTAATGGCATGCAAATTCAGAGGAGACAAAGGCAGACAACGCTCAAAACACGTGCTACTGCTTTGGAATGTTATTTCATAATATTAATAGTTACCAAAAAAGCATAGTGGTATCTGATGAAGAATTTTTTTATTTTAATAAGCTTACAGTGATGAGAAGTTCTTCACCAAACTCACTATTTTATTGAAAATGCAAGTACAAGTTCAAAATAAATTGCAAGGCAGAATTTTAGGGTGGCTATCCATATATTGATCTAGTTAATGAATTCAAGCAAAGTTTAACAAAAGGAGTAGCAAATAAACAATTTCACATCATGCAAACTGCCCTGTACTTTTTGGAAATAACCTGAAAGTAGTCTACTTCATCAGAGACTGCAGACTACTTAGAAATTGTCTTCAAAGTCTGAAGAAGACTGAAGGACAAGCAGTACACTTCTTCTCAAACACAGTTACCCAAGTGGTGCTCCTCAAACTCACAGAATATTCCTCCTCCCCTAACCCCCCCCCCAGTCCTTCAGAAAACTTTAAAGTCATATTTGCTTTAACTCCATTTCTCCTATGCTAACAGAGAGCCTTTCTGTATATTAGGTTTCAGCCTCAATTTTACATCTTTATATATTTCACCTCATTCTAGACTTCCCCTCACCAATTCCAGGGATCTGGAGAAATAATTTCCCAGAGTGAATTACTTATTAAAAAGCAAACATAGCAATGAAAGAGCCCAAACTAGGCTCTGTGCGAGGCCAGAGTAATAATCTCAACTCTGTGATCTCTCCCAGACAGCCAACAAAGGGGCAATTACAGTGTAACACCAAGACTCAGCTCACATTTTGGGAGGATTACACCCAGAAACACGCTGCTAATATTCACATTTAAGATCTCCCAGGGCCCCATTACTTCTTTCTTTTTCAATAACATATAGGATTTCTCTGGCATTCAAAACGAAATCAAGCCTTGACAATCCAGTTTCCCAAAATTTGCTTCCTTTTAGTTGTGACAACACAGAAATTCATGCTGAACTATTCAGCTATCTACCTGGCCAATTTTATAGCTTTATTCATACCCTGAGTGAATCATATTTATTAAATTATATATAAACATGGTGTGACATTCTGTCAAGTTACCTTTCATTATGCAATTCCATCCTATAGAAATAAGGCCTGAAGGTGGTTTATACAGTCATTTGAAAAATTAATCCTGGGACAGATGTCTAAAAAGTGTCAGAGAAACAACCTGATCATCTGAAAAGCTTCCAAGGGGGTTGCAATTCCTCACTCCCTTAAACCTCAGTAATTTGGCTCCCAGGCTCCTGGTGGGTGCTGGGAGTGCTGCAGGGACAGGATGGGCAGTGGTGCACATCATGGCCAGAGGACTGTCTTGCCCTTAGATATCACAAAGTCCCCCAAAAGCTCCCTTTGTTCTCAAAGTTTCAAATCATGCTAAAGAAAACAAAACAAAAACAAACAAAAACAAAAAACCAAACAAACCCACAAACAAACAAACAAACCCAAAAAACCCAACCAAACGAACAAAAAACCCACACAGCTCAGTTTTCTCCTCTGATAAACAGCCAGTGGGCAAAGGAGACCTCACACCTCCCATATCCTCACACCAAAACACCCCCACCATCCCTGCCACTGGGTATGAATGAAGCTCCCCCACAGCCAGGAACCACCTGCAGAACTCACTGCTGCTCCATCACATTTATTTGATCACGCCCCTGCCTGCTCCCCCACTACTTAAACTCGGCAACTGATCTCCACACCAATCAGGCTCACCATAAAGACACACTTAGTCCTGCAAGAACAGATTGTGTTGTAGCAGCACTGTCCATTTCACAGAAATTTAAATTAAATATGACATAAAAGCTCTGCTTTAGATGCCCCTTAATCAGTCTCCTGTTTATGGCAACCCTACCCTACACAAAAATCTGTCAAACACAGTAATTTCTCCAGCAATGTTCAGTGCACCGAACGCTTCCCTGCGCAAGTCAAGTGATGACCCACCTCCCCCCAGAGGAAAGCCAACAGAATGCTTTTATAACTTTTTTTTTTCCCAACAGTTCAGTTAACCTTAACCCCCTGTTTCTCTTCCATTTCCAGTCAGATGGCTTCCTCAGCTGAAAAATTTAATTCCCGATAAGACAACCTTTCAACCAACAGAAAATGGACTTTTGAGTAAGGGCAACCGGCTGCACCAGCGGAGGTTGTTCAATTCTGTTTAGATTTTATTTTCATTGTCCTCATAATCACCACGGCATCAGTGGACACAGAAATGAATTAAAGTGCAAAAAATCCTGATGTGTCTTGATTTTCCACAGGTGCTGGCCAGCAGGCTCAGCCTGGCACCCCCACCGCTCGCAGGGAAGAGGCACAGGCACAGAGAGGCTCCCACACCAGGAAAATTCACTGCAAAGGTAACTTACCGTCCTATTAACGTGGCTTATGGACAGCTGTAAATTCACAGCATGACAACACTTTACGATGTTAAATAATGCATCGCATGTTGCACACATTTTATTGTACATTTTTCCACTTTGAAGACTTTCAAGGATCCTACACAAATTGCAGACAGCTGTCTGTTACTGCTAGTTGACAAGTTATTAAAAATTATATTATCTGATCATTTGAGAAACAGAATGCTATAGTGCCACTGTTTACTATGCTTTAACATGTGCATAAAAAGGAATGTTGTGGTCCAATTTTTAGGTGCTTACCCTGATGAAGAAATTAGCTTTTCAGATAAAGATCTACTGCTTTTACAGCATCTGAATGTGTATTACTGCATATTCTGCATATTAAAAAAAACCAAAAAAATTACACTGAGAAGAGCTGTACTACATGAAGAAACTGCCACTGGAAATACTGTAATTCTCTAGCTTTCCTGTAACTAAAATCCTGAAATAAATGTTGCATTAGCATACCTGTTTGTGCTTCATTTGCTGATAACAGAGCTTGGTAAAGGCTCGAGAAGCAGGTAAATTACAGAGCAAGAACTGTAAGTCAGGACAGTCAGCTTCCAACTTGTTTGAACTTGCCTGTATATTGCTAAGCTCAAACAGAACGTAAACTGCTGCCCTGTAACAGTTCAGATGACGTTAAACATCTTTCAAGCATAGTTATTTGTATTTTAATATTGCCTGAAGGTCCTAAACCAAGATCATAACCCATGATCCTGGATTTTCCACCATAAAGTTCCTGTCTTGGAAACGTTATGATCTAATATAGACAAGATGCAACAAAGAAATACAACGAGCAGTCAAGGGAAGAGAAGAGTGGGAAGTCCTCAACTTAAAGGTACAGTTAGTTAGTTCTCTAACTACTGAAAAATCCCTCTAGGCAGGGAGCAAATAAAGATAAATAGGAGTAGCCTCCACAGGAGCCCCTTCGAGGAGCAAATACTTAAATAGTTCTGAGAAGCAGCTACAGTGCTTTGAAATCTGAACCCTAACTAGCATTATATAATATAATTTATAATCTTAAACATTAACATTTGCGGCAGAGGAATAACAAGCCATCTATATTCTTATCATTTTCTAAACAATTGAAAGGAATTCTTGCAAGTGATCAAGCAGCAAGAACTCGTACAACTCCTTCAACTCTTGGTTTGATCAGCTATTCCCATATTGCCAAAATACAAAGGTCCTTTATTAAAGGCAGGTAAGGTACAACTAGTCTAGGAAGAGGAATTATAACCACTCATTTTCACTGCATTTTCAACAAGAATTACATTCCACAAGGTTTCTACCTGCCTTAACTAAAGGCCATTTGCCTCTTCACAAAAGCAACCTAAGGAACCTCAGATTACTATGAACACCCTCGCCCGCTCATCTTATTCCTCCTTTGCAGATTTAAACCTTCAAATTAAATTTGTAGATTTTAATTTGCGAGGCTCATTTCTTATCCCCACTAACCATTTTGTAAGCCCAGTTAGATATTCTTCTTCATGAAGAGAACCCAGTGAGAAGAGGTCTTCCATTCTGGATACCACCTCAACAAAAATTATGTAAAAAACCCTGAATTTCATATATCCAGTGCAGCAATACATTCAGCAATATAACTTGTAACACTCAAAGCATGCAACAAATAAGCAAACAAACAAAACAAAACACAAGTTTGAGTCGTTTTCCATGACCACATTAATCTTCCCAAGAGCCACACTTGACTGTGACTGATTGGTTCTTGCAGCATAAAACAGCTTATGTGTAAGGACTAGTAATGGTATTTGCCTCATGTCACAACAGGGGATGGAGGGAACCAAAACCCACAAATCGAAGCTGAAAGCTTGTCCAGGACTGACAACTGCAGTGTAGAACCTGTATCTCCAAGATGAGTAAAGTTACCACCAAAAGAAAACCACCACCAGTGACAACCAACCTTGACACTGTAACATCACAGGTGGAGAGACAAAAAAAAAAAAACCACCACAATTTACTACATAACCATCAAGACCTGCAGCTGTAAAGACCATGCACTGATTACAATCTCTGTTCTGGTATTTTTTTTTATTGCTGAATGCTCATCCTCCAAAAAACATCATCTGTAATACACTGAACCTGGGTTTCTGAGCAAAATATATGTAACATGGAACCCAGCCAAATACTACTGATTACACTGTCTCAAAAGTCTGCTGGCAAGGTATGCGTTGTTTCACAATAATCCTAAATTATGGAGCCTTCATTCTTTATGAAAATAATCTGTTATCTCTTGCTTATCTCGAGTTACCAAATATTTACTTCCTTGGACAAGGAAAAAGACCTTCTTCAGGTCCTTTATTCCCACTGAGTGGCCATGAACATGAATATGCATAGCAGTAAAAAAAGGATATAAAAATAGAAAGAAGGATAACAGAAAAAGACCTACTACTATCAATATTTGAATAATGAGGCAGCTTTATCTTCATCAGTATATCAACTTATTCACACAGGGTGACAAGAATATATTAAAGCTATTCTGAAGCTGGGCCATTAAATTGCTTAGACAACCTGTTAACCAGTGCTGCTGGCAATTAGGAATGCTTTCTCACTGGAGGTTTTCTGTAGAGCCATGCTTCAAAGGTTCAATGGGCCGTACATTAACTTACCAAGAAACATCCTGAGAACTGCTCCTCTGTCATGTAAGCTCACTGTTGCCAACTAATTAAACCTACAGTTCATATTCTGAAGAAGTCAATGTCCTCCTGCCAGTTTAGCATCTGCACAACCATGAGAAAGGTAACTCAGGTTAAAAAAAGCAGCCAGGCTACACTAATCAATGCTAGGTTGGCTATAAATGTCCTCCATCTATAAGTAATTTTTATTTACTTGTAGCACATCTAGATAAAAGTGTTTTTATTTTATGTTCCTGAAAACATGCACGATTTTGTACAGGTACTCATGTATGCACATGTAGATGCTTGCAAGGCAAATTTACTTGTTACTTTTCTGTTAAGAGAAAACTTGGCATTTCTCTAGTACAAAGCTGTAAAAGCTCTCTGGAATGTTGATCCTAATCACCAGTGAAAAACTTGCTGAAAGAAGGGATCCACACCTTGCTGCAAATAGAGCTATTCCACAAAGACTGGGGGAACAAGCAACAAGCTCAAAAAAAACCCAAAAAAAGCACTGCTGGGCAAAGAATAAGCAGCCTAAGAACAAAAGGGCAATCGCCAAAGTTTCATTTCCTTTTGCATTAAGGAGATGGACTAAAAATGGTTCATTCTCAAGGCCTATGACCAAACTGGAGGAAAATGGGGTTGCTGAACGCATGGAGGAATTATCCCAAACCACCTGGATAGGTTGCATCAGCCTTCAGTGAGGGCAACAGTGGTGAGAAGAGGGGGATGAAAGCAGGATGATGAAGGCACTCGGGGAACTCCTGCAACCAAAGAGTAAGCCCTGCTCTATAATCCTCAATGTACGGCAGTTCTGGGACCCAGAAAAGGCCTTTCAAATGCTCACACGGGGTGTGATTACTGCAGGTCTGATAGCAAATATATCAAGCTAGACCAGTACCAGACGATTACAGAACACCAAACGCAAATGTCTGTTTAAAAAAAAAGGGGAAAACTAATTTTGTTATCTAAATGTTGGCTGATTTGATCTCAGGAGTAATGAAATGTTTTAAAACATTTCCTAAGACAGATAATTAGAGACCTGAAAAAAAAAAAACAACCCACCAGGGTAAGACACAACTTGGGTTAACCAGCAATAATTCATGCCACATTTTCCCAGTATGTTTTGCAAATAAAACACAGTATTTCCTAAACATAATGCGGTAGGTCTCATTTATCTGGCTATCAGAAAACAACTCTGCAGTGTTATGTAGGAAATAACCAATTTTGTGGGAGAAAATAAAAAGCAATAAAAGAATCCTAAGACAAATAAGGAAGAGGGTTAAAGTCAAAAGGTCAACTACGAACAAGAAAAAAGAGGTTACACTGGTTACTCATAGATTTTTTTCCCAAGGGTTCATCCTGAGACACATATATTTTAATTATAAATGTGTATGTACATGTATATATATATATATACGCACACATATATATATACATATATATATATAAATAAAAGTGACTTGAAGACAGAAGGAAAGCACTAATCAAGTTTGTTAAATATCAGTGTAGAGAATAACATCTGTCGTGCACTAAGAACACAGTAATTTTAAGGACAAGTAACAAATATAGACCCAAATACTTAGTGCTACAGACAAAACTGTGCACCCAAGAAGAAAACAAGAAGAATTTCTGAGACAATCAGGTAGAAAGCCATTAAGAAAGGAAAAATCTGGTGTATTAGATGGAAGACAGGTAACAGACACAGCTCAGAGAAAAGTCTCAGAGAAGCATTTTTGCAGCTCACATTATGTGAGGCTCAGTACAGCCCTGGTCACTCACATTCACAAAACATTACTTCAGAACAAGACTTTTCAGACAAAGTATCCTTGACCAAATGCAGGTTAAAATATGGACCTTTTTTTTGTATTCTTTTAATACTATATCTTTTTAAATTTAATGTGAATGCTTTGTCTGTTCAGTGAGCAACAGCCACACAAAAAAATATTTTCATTTGAAGTGGTGCTCGATACAATCACAAGGAGGACTCTGATGCAATTGCCCACAGAAGCAGTGGACAAGATGTGATGTGTATTCATAGCAGGAGAAAAAATACAGAGAAAAATCTTGAGCGGCATTGGCATTACTTTTCCCTTTAAAACCAAGTTCTTCCGCATATTCCTTGGTGAAAGAAAAATGGTGCTGGTAAACCAAGAAGGACAACCAGTGAAGGAACCAGAGAGCAGATAAGTGAATATATAGTTCTCTGCATCTAAACACTACTCAGGCACTAGTTTCATTTCAAAAGAAGGTTCATGACAAGAAGAGACAGGGCAGGGTGATATGAACAAGAGGGGATTTGCTTTGCTTTACAGGACCCAAAACAACCCCCCCAAAACCCCTTGGTGTCAGCCAGTGCCTTCTGCAAACCCGAAAGGTCAGAAGTATTTCTTAACTCCCTCATAAATTATCCCAGAATGTTTTTCTTCAGTTAAAAATCTAGCTCCTTTTAACATCTGAGATTTTTCAATCTGAGCTCCACTACAGGCACTTCAATAACATGAAGATGAGGGCACAAGGAATGACGCATTTTACTTCACGGCTAAATTATTTTGTTTTTAATTTAGAAACAAATTTTCAAATCCAATGGAGAGACTTCTCTTAGATCAACCTAATGCCAGAGGCAAGTGTTCCAACAGATAACTGATTTGAGAAGTAACCATTACAGTCACATTGCCTCACTCAGATCGCTCTAACTACTCCCAGATAATGCAACCAAATACCTCCCTTGCACAAGAAAACTCACACACCAACAGCTGGGAACACCAGGGCAGCCTGGACGGCGTATTTAGCACATGTGGATTTCTGACAATTCATTGCTTTTCAGTTTTTTGCTGCTGACAATAAGACAATAAACCTAACATCATTCCCCCTAGTAAAACAAGAGGTATTTAGCCCCTACAAGCTTCCACAACTCCTAACAGGAATTAAAATGGATTTAGAAGATTTGCAAAGGACTAAATTTTAGTCAGTACAGTCACACTCAAGCAGGGGAGAGAGGATGGCCTCCTGCATGTGTACAAGTCCTGCTGCAGTGGCCAAAGTCACTGTCCTCATCAAGGCACTACATGGAAAGAAAAAGGCATGTAAGTGAGCAGCAAAATATCACACTGGGGCACAATGAGAAGAACAGGTTTCTGACGCCTCAAACAAGCAATCCTACAATCTAAAGAAATAGGGGTTGGTTAAGATTAACCTATGCTGCATTTCTGTTTTTGTTGGTAATTGCTATATTTTTACCGTGTTGGATTCTCTTGAGTGGGAGGGGAAAAAAAAAATTAAATCTTTCTTGCAGCAAATTCCAGAAATGATAACTATGTAAATATCTCATTAATTCTACAGTATGTCAGTCCACACACTCTGTACAAATGTATGATATGTAAAGAAATTATTTCCACTTCTCTTTTCCTTATTTTAAGTAGTGCAAGCTCTCCTCCTTTTCAGAAACAGCCCAACTTGAAGTTCCACTGATGAAAAGGAAAAGCAAGCCCTTTAAAATGAGCTATTAAGTCTTTTGTATCTCAACCTGAGATGAGGAAGAGATGCATATCATTATCTTTTGCACAAAAAATGATGCATTTCCAGCACAAAGTCAAGAGTCCTTACACTTCATATAAACAAAAAAAAATTATTAATCTACATTAATTGCTATTTATTGCACAACACATTTTCCTGAGCTTTTCTTAAACCCATAAGCCACCCCAGGCTGAGCCAGCCCTACAAAGAACAGGAAAGGTGGGGTCAGGAGCCAGAAAATGGGAGAAAAATCACCACAACCTGTGTCGATACCAACCATTCAAGGTAATGTTGCTTCATATACAGACTTGTACACATTCAGTCCCCAAAGCCTTTTATAAGCTGCAGACACCATGATGAAACACTTTTCATTTTGTAAACACACTACTGCTTTCCTGCAGTTTGTCTCGTAACAAAAGCAAATATACGCTGCCAGAAACACTAAGTAAGAGTGGTCCTACAGGAGCTGGCAAATTCCATCACAAACCTCAAGTGAAAGTGCTGCTGAATGGTAATAAACACTCCAGCATTTGCAGTCCCTCTTCCACACACCAGTATAGGAATAACGATATGCATAATGCCCCTGCTGTGCAACGTGAACAGCACACACATCTGAAGGAACTGCTATGTGCCCAACGCAGTGAGTGTCAAAAGCAACATTTCAACCATAATGAGAAGCAAGGGAGAGAAGCCAGGACATCAGATGTCTACAACACAGCATTAAATAGACAGCTATTGCCAGAACATCAGAACAGGTTTTGGACAAGTGGCTCAAACCCATTTTCCCTTCCTCACATCAAGAAAATAGGTAACCTTGGGAATGTGAATTCTTGATCTTGAGCATATCATCATTGTTTCTTCTCCTCTCTGCAGCCTCTGAACATTTTAGTTTCAACCTGACAAAGGTGGTAGAAAAAAAGGAATAACTTCAACAAGCTGGATGTTCATTATCTTGTCATAATGCACAAGACTCACATGTTCTGAAAGGCTTCTATTCTTTCCTTTAAATATTTTTATTCAAATAACCTCAAACGCTGTAGGAACGTGAAGTTAAGACTACAATACCCAGAGGGGAACCCATATGTTCTCTTTTCCACCCCTGAGAAGAAAATAGGTATTTATACATCTGTGTGCCACAGAAGCACAGCCCCCTGTGCCCTCTCATAACGCTGCTGTATTAACTGAGTTACTGCCAGTGTAAGCCAGCCAAAAGCATCTGGTGGCCACACCAGATCTGAAAGACCAGCTAAGCCCCCTGCTCTCCTAGTGGCCTGCAGCAAGTGAACTGTAAAAACAGCAGCAGTATCAAAAAATCCCTCTGTATCAGTTCTAACAACTGTCAGTTTGGGATTTTCCGTGTTACGGAATTTAATAGGCACTAACCACCCTCCTTTAGTTCTCCCTGCTTGAACGTCTGACTGCTCTGAGATGAGTTTTAAAGTACCCCTGCCAGCACATTCAAACCCCTGAGAACCCCATTGGCAGTACAGGAGTCGTGAAACTACTAGAAATCATAAATAATGTTTTTTCTTACCCTCTTTTGTCCACATTCCTCTTAACTGCACAGAGCCTACAGCTCACCTGCAACTGGTCAACCAGAGGCTCTAACTGGGAGTTCTGAAATGTTAAATGCTTTCAGCAAGGGACCTTCTGGTAACCGTCCTGGAAAGCTATGCCTGCCATGCCAGCTCGCTCGCCTACACCCACATACTCGCAGGCTCCTTCAAACAACTTTCCTCTCTGAGAGCTAATATTGACTCTTCCCCACGTTCTCATTAAGTCTATTCTTTATTACAGTTTCCAACAATATGCCCTCTGCATTTACTGTCTACATCTTCCTGTTACACTCATCAAGCTCTGAAGGAAAAAGAAATTACAAAAAAATGAAAAAAAGCCTGGTATCACATTTGTAATCTTCTATTCTTCGGCATCAAGGCCGACTTAAGTAATAGGTTACACACCAGAGTCAGCAGCTCATCAAGTTCACATTCAAATGCTTTTAGAAATCTTGATTTAATACCATCTGGTCCTGATGATTTGTTACAGTTCCTTTCACCAATTAATTATAAATCCTATTCCACTGACACTTCAATTTGAGACAGTTCCTCAGAAAAGTCTTCTGCAAGAAAAAGGCTCCAATGTGTACAACTCACTCTACAATTTTCTCACATGCAAAGAAATACTTTAGTTTCCACATTTTCCTTCCTATCTTTCTCAAACGCTGGAGAAGGTTTTAATAGTGGTTTTTCCTTACAATTGCTAATAAGCTAACCTTGGAAGCAGACTTTCCTATTTCATCCTTACATTCAGCTTTCCAGAATTCAGGCCCTTTTCTAGTTTCCTTGTTTTATGATGGCTTCCTCTTTCCGAGAGGCATCTTTTTACTTTTAGTAACCACCTCTGGTTTGACAATATTGGATTTTCCCTTCAAAAGATACCTTTTTTTATTGGTGGCATTAAGTCTAAGCCTTTTTACACGCTGTCATTCAACAGTCACTGCGCATCCTGTGGCCATTTTAAACTCTTAGCTCTTTCTTTTACAAAGGAAAAGAGCGAAGGAATTCTCATCTTCAAAATTTTCATGTCACTCTCATTACAGAGGTTGCCTATGACAGTGATGGGGGGGGTTATTGCTAAAAATCAAGTACAAGACAGCTGCTGTCACAGTGGCTTTACTCTACTTCCACTGCAAACCAACTGCACCAAGATGTGACTCTCTTCTCAGGGACTCTCCATCGAGCTGTTCCACAAAACAGTCATTCACAAAGTTTCATGCATGATCCCTGTATAAAACTTGCCTTGACATGAAGCCCCTCCTAAGGGGCTTGCAAGCTTTGCAATCTTTTAACTGCATATAGTAACTGCTATTGATGCTCCAAAATAATTGTGGTAATTCAACTGAAAACAATCACTATTGGATATATCCGGACATATCCCCAGCAAATATGAAAAAAAATTCACATTCCATCTGCTACACTCAGAGAGGTGGCATTCCCTACAAATACTGTGTAAATATCTTCAGTTGATTAACCCCAAACACCACTCTTGGTTTCACCCAAAACACTTTCACAGAGGAAGGCTGAATGCTTGGTCCACAGCGTCAAGATTACTAGCATAGAAACACCACTAAAATCTCCAGCTGAGATTGGAGCCCACAGTAAAAAAATGGTGCTTCACAAACAGACAGGAATATTACCCACTCCATACATTTCAGCCGCAAAAAGCCCACAAATAATAGTGAGATTTGTAGCTGCATTGTCCCAAAGACAGAATGCATGAGAATTACATGATCAGCACTCTATTCTTTCACTTATTTTTGCCTAAGAGCAAACCATAAAGCTATAGTAATAAAAAAATGAAAAATTACTGCTTCCAGAAACTGATATTTTTTGGTGACTTTACTTGAATTTTCTTTGCAGAGCTAGATCAAAAAATCTCCAAAGTTAAAGGCAGAAGAAACCTGTAAGGTTACCCTGTCCCCAGACTGCTCCCACCACATATATCCTAATACAACCACTTACTGCCAAGTTACAAAGCCCTGTAAAAAAGTCAGACTAGAAATACAATGAGCACAGTTTCTGCAAAATGCTTCCTCAACTCATTAGAAATCTTTGGAAGTTTTACCAAAACAGAGAAGAAAAAACAAACCAGTCAGTAATTTCAGTGGAACATCATGAGGAAATTAATGAATTTATGATAAGGCAACCTCACCAGGGACAGCAGGAAGGTATGAGATAAAACAAGCTTCCACTATGGAGTGGAATGTGATTAAAAAATGAGAAAGCAAAGCTGGATCAGTTTCGAAGCTTAATTCTTGGAAGGCTGCTATTGAAAAGCAAGACTCATCAATAAGCCTTGCTACAAAATTATGGCAAAGTAGGCAAGTAGCAAGCTAGCAAAATAACTAATGTGATTTGTATGGTCAGTAGAGATTGCTTTAAATATCACACTGTGTAAGCAGAAGCTGGTTTTCAATTCTGTATTAAAAAACAGCCTTTGAATGTGGCTAATACTCACTAGAAAATTAGGGTTGGGGTTCCCCCCCACTCCAAATTACTCAGGCAAAGAATACTCTATTTTAGAAGTATACCAAAAGCTGAATAATTAATGAACACAGCTCTGCACGGGTGTCAAGTGAGACAACAGCAACAGCAGAAGAAATCACGTGAATTATTTGAGATCCAGAGGTCTGAACTAGTCACTAAGTTTGATTGTGAGGTACCTGTTGCCAAAAGCAAGATACAGCTCTTAGGAGAGAAACCAGGACCTCTCCCCTGGGAAGGCCAGAGACAGTGGGCATAAAGGCTTTTCTTCACTTCAGCCAATGGGAAGCGGGGGTAGGGAAGGAGGAAGGAACAAAGATCCTTGCAAGAGAAGCAGCAGGATATCTGAATATCCATCTCACACAATGTAGAGTGGACTTGACATTCCAGAGGTACAGGAACAACAGCGACACTCTGAACAGCCCTTGCCCATCTAAAAGGCAATCAAAACTGGAGAGAATCTAGCTCACAGCAGGAACCCCTCCCTGTTTCTATTTAACATATTTCCTTTTTGAGATGTTTTGAAAATAGCAGGGGAAATTATTTACAGCACCACTGATATGTTAAGCCAACTGCTTATACATTCCCATTGACAGTCTTCCAGCAGAGACACTGCAAACTGTCCAGAGTCACCGTTACAAGTACAATACATCAGAATTAATCTGGCACCTGCGTAAAATTTGGCAGTCATACTCAATAAACCGTTTCAACCATGATGTAGCAGTGACTGACAACTCAGACAGAGTGAGCCGGGTACAAAGCTCCTCTCCACGCCTCATTACAGCGCCGCACCAGCCCGTACACGCCGCACTACCAGCTATTGCTGCTAGGGCCATTACTCATTACAGTAGCCTGCAAAGACACCAAATGCCCTCTGGGATCTCAAATAGTGGATTTGCCTGTAAAACAGCAGCAGTAAATGACATGGTACTAGGAGAGTCCCTCCAAGAAAACAGGAGGAGCAGGGCTGTCAGCATCACCAGTGGATTATACCTTACCCAGCAATGGGGGACTAAACATATATAGAGGAGAGCAACTCAATTTAAATTCAGAGAACAAGCACATCCTTAACCAAAGCGCCATCATGTAACCATGAAATATCACACAGACATTTCATCGCCGTTTTACGTTCCTGACACCGCTGTGTTTCTCAGTGTATTGCCCTGCCAGCAATGCTTATCAAAAACCTGAGCACTGGTGGAGAACGAGTCCTGTGCCTCCTGCCCCTCCGTGGGCATTCTGCAGTCACAAAAAGGTGTCCTATCTGGATAACTCATTTGTTCTTTGTTTGTATTGCACAGCATTTAACAAGGTTGTGCATAATCATTTGAAAGCATGCAAATCATTTTTATTTTGTGTATTACCTAGGAAATTAAGTGTTGCCTTCTCCTTTATCTTGTTAGTGCAAGTCATTACATCTTTTTCATATGCCAAGATAAATTTAACACATAATCATTGGTTTCTAAGGAAAAAGAAACTGTAGGCATCAAATCACACCTAAAATGCATTTAATTTCCCCTGCTCTTTTAATTGTATGTAAAGAGCATGATTCTACCCTGATACAAACTTCAGCTTCCCAAAGCTTACTACTAAAATGTTATTTTCCTGTCAATACTACCCGCTTCCCATTTTATTTTTTGGAAAAGCTAACTACCTTTAAAAGATGGCACCTTTTTTATTGACATACTATTCCCAAATTATAGCTCTATCTCTGTTAATAAAACCTTATGCGACCACTGAATACAAAATGGGTTTCCTGGC
Organism: Manacus vitellinus; assembly: GCF_001715985.3. Taxonomy (NCBI): domain Eukaryota; kingdom Metazoa; phylum Chordata; class Aves; order Passeriformes; family Pipridae; genus Manacus; species Manacus vitellinus. The sequence continues at coordinate 14,219,256 of NW_021939546.1, forward strand.
CCAAACCACCTTTTCCTTTCTGACACACTGAGGTCTCTCCTGCTTTAATTTTAATGAGGCTTGTGCTCCAGTGTTCTTACTTTGTGGGCACACGTCCATCACTGCTCCCCATGGGGAGAGCAGGCAAAGTGCTAATCCATGATGCTGAGCCAGCAGAGGGAGCACAGAACGTATTTAGACCAAGATTCATAATTGATTCTTAAAAAAAAAAAAAAAGAAAAAAAAGAAATAAAGAAGTTGGTCAGTGTCATTAAATTGCTTGGGTTTAAGCAACGTCTTCCATCAGCCTGCAGGTTGTTAAATATGGGGTTAAAGCCCAGTAACAACAGCTCTTCTAGCACCATGAAGTACCAACGAAGCCTTACATAATAATGTATTTTCAATTATTAAATGAGTAAAATATGTTTTTGTTTTGGAGCCACGTTGAACAGCCACAAGGGTATTCTCTTTAGGCACTCAGCAGAATAATGAATTGATCGGCTGCGAAGGCTGGCAGAGGAACAGCGGCTGCCTGCAAGCACCACCTCTTCCAAGCAGCTCCGCGATCTGTCAAGGTCTCGACTCCTGCTACGGGTCCAGCGGACATCCGTCCCAAAAATAGATCCTGGTAAACTCATCCGAAATAGCCTACACGAGCCTCCACCAGAATAGGAAACGAAATCACGTCTTGATTTGAGTTTTATTTAAAGAAAGCAGGGTTTAAGGAGAAGGACAGCAGGCCCCAGTTTTACTCTTCCGATGGAAGTTTAAAAATCAGTAAGAAGAGCAAGTCATCCATTTCTTCACCATCCGAGGTCTGGGTACTTATAATGCACACAGCCAACACATTTTGTGATGACCATTTTCTACCCAGCTTACTTAATTTACTTTGTCTTTCAACAACACAGTACTTCTTTCCACAAAAACTAACATAATGAGAAAAAATACATACATCACATGCAAATTAAGAAATTCGGAGATGTAACAGTATGCTGTGGGTTGGTACAAAGCACGAAGCCTCAATTTACTTGACTTAGTCTAGAACATTAGAATATTTTTCCTATTAACTCCACCATCAAAACTTTCCCAATGGCTGTGCCAAGATACAGCAATGGTTGCTATTGGAAGTGCAGAGCAGCGAGTGTAATCCAAGAGAAAAAGGAAGGAAAAAGACTTGAAATGCAAGATGACCTGGAATATTTCGTTATACAAGAGTATATAATAATATATAATATCCAAATAATGGAAACAAAGGTTAAGACCTTACCATCAGATGCCTCTACTAAGAGCCACAGGGCCACAGAGGCTTCAGGGAGCATCAGAGCTAATGCAAATGAGTCAGCAGAGAAGGTTCACAAGGTCACTTTCACTCTGAGCACCTTTCCCCCATCTTCATTATTACAGCCTCCTACTCGGGAGTGAAGGGTGGATTCTGACAGGGGGAAACATCTGCAGCCTCTGCACATGTTCAGAGGCTGAACATGTCCCTGTCTCAATTCCCATGGCAGAGGCTGGTGCTACCCAAGATCCGGAGCTGTGCTGGCCCAGCTTGCACCACCCACACATGAGCTCCTCTGCCTTGCACTGCTCCCAACACGCACTTATGGGTGTCTCCCACACCTGATGTTGCTTTGGTTTGGTTTTTTTCTCCTTCTGATTGAAGGAGACAGTGATGGCCAAGAAGGGTGGGTACTCTCAAAGCTCACAGCACAGCATGCTCCATGCAATTAAGAAAAGGGGAAAAAAAGAAGTATTTTTGAGTGTAAGTAAAGCTGTTCCAAAAACTATATAAAAAGCCAGGAACCCTTTGCAGGAGACATTAGGGCTGAACTCAAGTTTTGGGTTTCTTTTAAAACTGTGTTTTATATATACTTTTTGAATGTGCAGTCCAAGATCACAAAGAAAAGTGAGTTTTCACCCTTTTTTTCATCTCCTTGCAGAATATTCTGTGATTCTGTGATGTAATGACTTAAAAAGCTTTTCTCTCTTTGCTGGCTAAAGACTGGACAATTGCGGTTTTTCAGGAAAAAAAAAGTCCACACTACTGCAGTCCCCGTATCTGGAGGGAACAAGATTTCTCCCTGGCTTGCCCAGTTCTCCTCAGCAACCTGCCAGGAATGGGCACAGCCGCAGTGCTGCTACCCTGAAATATCTCCAAGCAGCAAAGCAAAGCTACGACCTTCCACACCACGTGGGTTTTACTTTTTTTCCTTCTTCTGTAGCTAAACAACTGCCAGGACGAACAAGTACTGGTGACTCCACAGCCCCATGCACGGCTCAGCTGCCTCCCCCAGTGTGACACTGGGGACATCCTCTCTCAAAACAGAGCTCCACCATCAGTGTCAGCCTGCTCAAAACCATCACTCTGTCACAGCTATCCCCTAAGGCACTTTAGTTTTGCATTCACCTGAAATAACAAACAGCAGCAACTTTTCTCCTTAAAAAGCTCGTTCCATCGGCACAGTGTTCAGACACATATTCTAACACCAGCTAAATGTCCATGTTTTTCGTATCCCTCAACAGTTCTCCAGAGTACCAGCGCAGTAAAGTGTTTGGTATAATCCATTCCCCACAGTTACGCCTTTTAGTGATGCATTTTACCTAATGGCTATTGCCAGAGGCTTTAAAACACAGGGAAACGATGGACAGCATTGCCTGGAGTCTCTGAACGCTGTGAAAGCTGTGCGAGTATGTAAATTACAGATTTCAGGTGTCGCCACTTTAAAAAGAATGGTGACTCTAACCAAATTAGGGCTGATCCCAGCCACCCCAGAGACCCAGAACAAGAGGTACTATTTCAACTCCATGTCTAAAGCCTTTGCAGCATCTATCAACACCAGAGTAAACAATGAAATAAATCTGTGACGTTCCACACCTAAGGAAAATGTGCCTTTGCATTTCTGGCTGTTGCAAACACATTTAGATTAGATGTGCCTGTCTCTCAGAGTAGACTTAAAATTTCAAAATTAATAAACCATACATTATTTTTCACACACCACAATGTCTATATCCTCTTAAAACATTGCAGAAACAAGCCAGTTGTAAAATTGGGAATTTTTCTCCCCCCCCCGCCTGCATGCACACTGTGTACATATTACAGGCACTTGCTGAAGGTGTCATTCCTTCATGCACTTAACAGCTCCTGTGATCTACTCTGCTGCAAAAAATTCTCAACCACGCTCAAGTCTCTCTCATACTACAGAAGACTGTTAAACACAGTTTCCACCACAGGGCACTTCATGGGTGTTCACATCTCTACAGTGCTCAATTACATAGAGAAAAGTAAAACAGTTCGACACATGGAAACTAAATTTAAGAATACCAAGACACAGATTCTGTTGCAGCCTTCCATCTCGCTACATTACCTCCACCACATTTGCCAGCCAGCCTGGAAATGCTGAAGCTGCACAACATGAAGAGGCTGAAGCTCAGATTCTCCCAGTCACCACGAAAAACTTGTCTGCGTGCTCCAGTGCTTCTTACCATCATTATAAGCTTGTGGAAAGTTCAAACGGGAGTAAGTTTACATCACAAATACGCATAATTTTTCTGGTAAATACTTTGGTATTTCTTCACTTTTCCACAATAAGTTTAAATCAAAAGCTCCCAGAAATCATGCAACCACACAGTAAACAGACAACCTCATAGTAAGCTATTCATTAGTGTTGCTAACAGTGACAGAAACACAAACCTCCCAAAATGCAGCTTCATGGACAGCCCAGACCTCAGTGGTCAAGGCAACAGAATTTTAAAAAGACTACAAGAGACGCTCTTCTCCAGTGAGGTAAGATATCATATATTAAAATTTTGTAAGTGTGCTAGAAGACTTATCATCCCAGTCAGAGATATTTGGATTAATATAAAAGCTGCATAATTAATTTTCTCTATCAATTTTGTTCTGCAATGATCTCACATCTAATGATGTAAGCACTGTCTTTTTTGACTGATGGTCTATGAGCTGATGCATGGTCACCTACTGTCCCACTGTCTGGCCACACAGTACATGTTTTTAGGCTAAATGGAAGAGACATTCTCTAATGGCAAGAGGTTTGAACTCAGAAACTGGCCAGTGTAACCAAAATTATGCATAAATCCGTATCATCCATTAACCTCAGACCTTGCTGTGTGCCGCTCTTCACAGGAAGGCTCTGCTATGCACATCTCTGCACATATGAACTGATGCAAGAAAACATCTCTGTGGGAATTAGAATTGGTTATGTCCAAAACTGCAGCCATTAGAACCCTGTGCAGGCGGAGGGCAGCTCTCCCTCTCTGGCACCGGCAAGTTTTCCATTTTCTGGTATCTCTGTGTTACTAAACCCCTAATGAATTTCCTGAGCGAGCCCTGTGCGGCTCCAAGCTGCCCCCAAACACAGCCTCGACACTTCTCCCCTCTGCACCCAGATGCTCCCTGCCAATGCCAAAAAAAACAATGTCAAAAGTGTTGGCCAAGATTTCTGTCAAACACTTGCCTTAAGGAAAAACACGACATCGTTATTCCCTGTAATTATGGAGAAAACATCAGATAAGAGGGCAGGGAATTGGTACCCAGTAAGGCTCGTGGATGTAAGGGGAGAGTTGACTCTGCAGAAGGATGCTTCATTGACATTCATATGTTTTATCTCACTATTATGGAGAAGGGCAGAGCTCTCTTTCAGAGACCACTTCTCCTCCTGCTGCCCTCTCCCTGCAGGGAAAGGCTACGCCAGAGCCACCCTCTCCTGAGGTGTCACATGAGGAGATCCAAACACCAGGACAAAACAGGGATACCCAGCTGCACTACTCTTGACAGCCTCAGGCGTGTCATACCAGCACAGCATTTCCTCTGGGATAAGGAACTACAGATCTTCCAATTATTGATTTGACTTCTAGGGCTCATAGCAAATGCAGGTTTAGAGCTCAACATTCTGAGTTTTACAAGGCTTAACGTTACAGCAAGCAGCAAATTAACCAGGGGGCTGGGTCAGCTCGAGGAGAACTGAGGAGAAATTACACTTCTACAAACTGCATTTCTTCAAAGCTTACAGAAGTCAAAAGGTGTGTGAGCATGAGGAATCTCTATTTGAGCTGTCAAACTGGCAGCACAGTCTCAGAGACCAGAGCAGATCTCTCCCCACAAAGCACACAGGAATTTCAACTAAAATCTAGCCCAAGACAAGGAAATCCAGCGCACGCTCTACCATGCGAAATTCTTTCCCTCCCAACCATAAGTCTCAAAAACCATCCCCAGTGACATCCTGTCTTATATAATGTACACCTGTTCTACAAGCAAATGGAGGATTATCTTCACTATCTCAACTCTGCATGGAATTTTATTGAGTAATGTTTTTAAAAGTTCCTGCTAGAGGGCTGCTGTTCATTCAAACAGCGTAAACTGCATCTGACATGTTGGCATTGGTGTGCAAAGCAACTCAAGCGAAAATCCACCACTGCCCAGAGCTGTATTACATGGAGGTTGGGGTCTCATACATCTTCATAACTATACAGGTGACAACAGGACAGCAGGATTCACTGGGCAAGGCAGAGGTAGGTTGGAGATGCTGCTGGCTGGGGATAATTCCCTCAGCTTCCTCATGAACCAAGCTCCAGTCAACAAAAAAGGAAAATACATTATTTTGCATTGTGGATACAGCAGCATTTCTCACATCCTTCAGCAGCATTAGCACTTTGGCAGAAATGGCTCTTTCTACCATCAGCAACTATTAATCCAAAATAGTGATTGAAACTGTGCCTGTGTTAAACTTCATTACTCTGCTCAATGGCGGGGGTTCCTTCTTAGATATATGTTAAGATTTTATAAATAAGCTTTTTTGACTGAACTGTTTACCCACTGTTTTCCTTACTATCAGTCAACACCTACATACACGCGAAATAAAGGTACAGGAAGAGTGCAGACAAATATTTGATGTGAATAGATTGGCCCCACTTTGCTCAGCTCACAGTATACCTAGCAAATAGCTAGAACATAAAGAACACAGGAATAATTAGTCCCCAAATACTAGATTAACAAAACACTTCCCTCAGATCATCACTTTTATTTTAGCACCTGGCAAGTTTATAACTTTATTTATCTCCTTCTCACATCGAATTCTTTGTAGAAACCACCTAGAACATTACCTAGAGAAACAAAGTTCTGCTTGGACAACCTCAGAAGACTTCAGGCCATGACCGGCATTGCCTTGGCTTCACCTGTAGAGAATAGTTCGGACATACAAAGTAACATCTGTGGCTCTTAAAACACTTGCATACTCTCTGGATAAAAGGCTTTATAAATTATGTGCTACATCATTAGGGCAAGTCCTCCCTGCTTCAGAAAGTTAAAGATGTCTTTGCTCTACACCATAGATCACAGTGCCACTGCAGAAGAGGAAAGTATGGGTCAGTCAGCTTGTACATCAGCCCCTGCCCTTTTACACCTCACTATCCCTCGAGGGATGATGTATCTGCACAGCTTTACCATGGATGAAGGGTTATGAAAGTCAGATGTTGCAGGCTTAGCCAACATATGCAAGCAATCATTACAAGAAATTATAAGGGAAGGTTCCAATTACATTGCATACACTATTGAAGGCTTCTACCTCCAAATCAGCAAGTCCAGTATTTGCAGTGGACCGTAAGTTAGCCATCCAGGTATCTGCTTTCCCCAGGCAGCTATCTGCAAAGTGCTGATGGACAAAATCCAAAATACCACTGCAAAGGGGGAGTTTGTTGCATAGCAGCTGCCAGAGAACGATCCTGAGTAAATCCCAGCTCTTGACGATTTTCAGCAGAGGAAATACACCATTCTGCTGGGACCAGTGAAGATCCTCTAGATAAACACTACAAACTCTCGTCTTAATTTCAGCATAGAAGATTTACAGCACCGGGGCACTACAGGTATAATTAGTCAGCAACCCAGATCTATTAAATAAAGAAAGAAATGAAATTAAGGCTGTGAGTGGAATTACATTACAAAAACAAAATAACCAGCTTCACAGCAATCTTTTACAGAATGGTATTTGGAATTAAGAAAGGTCCTTTACATGTGCTTAAAAAGTTTCTTCATATGGAAGGAGATGAACACATCTGCACACTGTAGCTTTATCAAAATGTCACCATTACAAATCTCAGCAATGACTAACAACCAAGTGTAACTCAAGAAACAATAACTACTAAATTTGCATTTACACACAAGCTCCACGCCACTGAGACAGATAATGGCTAGCAAAAGAAGCTGGCAACAGGGCTTTTTTATCCCTTTCTTCAAACTGTGGGAAGTCCTTTTCCACAAAACAGCTCATCATTCTTGTGTATCAAGGAAGGACAGAGAAGGAAACACTCAGCTAAAGGTGTAACAGTAAAGACAGAAGAACAGGTGGCAGCTCTCTCCCAAAATATCCAAATATAAATCCTTTCTCAGGGTGGCTTTTTCATTTAGACAAAGGACATGCTTTCCAGACACTGCCACTAGCTTAGTCCTTCTGACTGCACAAATAGCTCCCCTTCTGAAACAAAGACTATCAAATGCATTCTCTTCAATCAGGTAATTTGTTCCACTAAGACATTTTCAGGACTAGCTTCCTCTAAATACCCAAAAAATGGGGCCTTCTCAACAATCAAACTACAATAAACTGCTTGCTAGAAAACATATCCTCTTAAATTTATTTTACATATCATTTAGTATACATTTTGAAGGAAAAAAGCTTTGAGTTATAAACAGAGCGCTAAACTTGATTAACCAAAAACTGGCAAATTTTAGTACCTGCATATCATTTCTTACATCCAGTATTAACACTGTGTTTTGACTAAAGGGCAGAACAAGGAAGACATCTTCAGCAAACATTTTGATATTTTAACATTAATATCTAATCAGAAAGTTTATATCCATAAATAACCATAAATAACCATACAGCACATTATCTAATACATGTGCTTTGAAATATATCAAGGCTAAACCATTGCTCAAAATAATGATGCAAAGTGTTGACTTAAAGCGTGCATTATTCACAAGAACAAGCACAAGCTTCAGAATTTCAAGCTCAATTTTCACTAGATACAATCTAAATTGCATTAAAAGCACATATATTGTGCTAACCAATAAAACAATTCCTCTGGAACATTCTTTTTAGCCTGCTTTTTTATATATCTATAAAATACATTCAAGTAAAAAAGTATATTTTGCTGATGAGACAGTATAAAATAAATAAATCCAGACTGCATTTGAATGAATTTTCAATATGAAGTATATAAAATTATGCTGCCTCTATAGCTTAGAGGAAGAAGGAAAAAAATGTAAAGCCACTGAATTAGGTATTTCACAGAATTTATTTTTTCCTAAACAGAAGTGAATTTCACAATAAAACACTATTCTGCACTGCTATCTAGCAACTCTAATCCGGAATGAAGTTTGCAAAAACAGGCTAGTTTTTCTTTAAAAATGTTTTACAGGAAGGAATTCTGTTAAACCACCAGTCATCCTTCTAGCACAGGATACATTATTAACCAAAAAAGTACAAATAGCAGCATAATGCTCAAACCTCTAGATCACATGAACTCATACTCCCTTTACCTGCTTTAAATCAAACTGTAATCCAAACTAATTAAAAACTAAACCCAGGGCTGAAAAGAGAGCTTTTGTTTTGAAGAGAGCTGAGAAGCTTCATTAACCTCTTCTCTTCCATCAGCTTTTCACAACACAAAATTATTCCTGAGTAACTGAAAGCCCCTTGCACTCACTCACACAGGGTCAGGGACTGCAGCCTTAAAAAGAAAGCGATCTCCTGGCAGAAGAAGGCTGCAGGTACACATTACACCATTACCCACACCCACAGAAGTCATGGACCAATGGACACCCCCCCCCAGCTGTGATCTCGAACTCCAACAACTTGTGTTTTCCAATAAAATGCAGAAATACACAAGTCAGATGTTTTTGTCTCTTTCAGGAACTATTCCACGTGTATCAGCTTCATGGGAAGACAGGTTGTGTCCAAAGCATCAGCATACCCTGAGCTCCACAAGGTGCATCCCACCAGCAGGCTGGAGCACCTGGCAGTGCCAGGCTCACCTAGAAATCAAAGCACCAAGAGCAGAGTCTAAATGTCTCAGCAAGCCCAGGGAGCACAGCCAGACCTAGAGCAACAGCTCTCTTCTCCCTTGCTCAACTCCTTATTCTTCCTTACACTGTATGGTCAGTCCCAGCATCCAGGGAAAATAGTAGCTTAACCAGGCCACCACAATACCCTGACATTTAATTTAGAATAGCCACACTGCAAATTTTTTTTTGTGCTTCAGGAGTTCTCTTCTTGCAATAGCCTGAAAAATTAGTCCTTCGTCCCAAAAGGACACCATATCAATAAGTGACCAGTAGGATCCCCAAAGTTCATGGATTTAGAGTTATGAAATTCACAGCTTCTCTGAGAGAGAGCTGATAAAAATACAGACAAGGTCTGACAGCAGAAAAAACCTCAAATCCCTCTGCTCTTCAGCAACGCCCTGCCTGAAAAAAAAAACAGTTAAGAAAAAGATACCACAAGGGTGTAATCGTGCATCTCCCACATCATATGCCTGTAAGGAATAGTAGGAGTTGTCCACCCTCTGCCTAGATGACTAACTCTGCAAATGTTTCACTGGGATATTTGGAAAGCAAAGTGCATAACAACAGTCTTAAATTTATCCATTTCACAGCATCTGCTGAAAACACAGGATTAATCCATTGGCTGGGAAGCAGAACTGTCTGGATCGCTTCTTCAACTGGAGACCTATGTCTGGTTTGGCAGGGTGCTCCGGGTCTCTGGAAACACAGGTGCACAAACAGCTGAAATAACCCAATGCATCACTGACACCAAAATGCACTGTCCCATTTCTCACTTCCAACGGCACTGGTCCCTCTGTTATCCCAGCGGTGACAGTGCTCTCATCTAGCTGGTGCAAAGAGCTAAAAGCTCCTCTAATTTTTGCTGCTAATTAGGCACTGGGAGTGACTCACCACCACCACACTAAGCACATGCTGATACTGGTACCACACAAGAGAAGCAGTGGCTGGCAGCGAGAACAAGACCTCTCCCAGCATCAACAGCCTTTATGTTACCTTGGCTGTACCATCAAAAACCAACAGATCAAAAGCAATGAGGTGGGACAGCGAAGGGCTGAAGCACCACTGGAAGGACACAGGGGAAAAGGAGGGGAATCCTTTCATAAACCTTTCAACTTCAGAAAGTCCAAAAGCATGCTGTGATAAAATTGGTAACTACAAATTTTTAGGTGAAAACCTGCTAAAGCCACCGCATCTTTGATCTACTAAGTCCCTTAAAAAATTGCATCAACCGCTAATTACTTCCCGTAAACACCTTTTCTATGTTCTCTCTGCAAATTGTCTTGCTTCAACTATCAATTTGGCTTTTCCTGTAGCTTTCTTCTTTCCTTTTCTTCTAAATTGATATCTTTCTCTTACTTAAGTATTTCTAAGCAACAGCAATGTCACCTTTTCACCTTCTCTTCAGTGAACAGTTTGAGCTTTAAATCACTCACTGAAATGTCTCCCAGACTTGAATCATTCTTGAAGATTTTATTGAAAACACTCAAAACCGAACTTCTAGAAACTTGGACATTAAAATAGGACACAACTATTCCTACAGCAACCACACCACTAACCAAATGCTAAGATAGCATCATAATATTTTCTCCAACTGTAAATCTCAAGAACTTTCTAGGCCTTTTAACCACAAAATCAGAGACAAATTACTTAAAAATCAGATACAGTAGGTTATATCCCCCTTAGGTTAACAGTAAATACAATTCAAAATAGGGTAGAAGTGGCAGAAAAAAGAACAGTGGCATGTAAAACAACACGAAAAACTGTGGATTCATGTTTCAGGGCTAAGTCACAATTAAACAAAGATCTTCATGAAAATGTCCAGCTCTTCACTTTTGCTTTTATCACCCTAGGACTCTTTACTCCAACCAGCCTTTTGCTTCTCCTTATACTCAAAATAAACCAAGAGAAAAGTCAAAGTAATAGCATCAAATAAAACGAATGAGGCTTTTTGCTGCCTCCACGACAAGTAAACACCAGAGATGCCATTTATGAAAGTATAAAGCAACCTAAGGATGGTAAAGGAAAAATATAAAATATGCATTTACACATAAATATTTTACATGGGTGAGATAAGGCCTTTATAGTCAAACTGGGGGCGTTTTCAGGCACGATTTATTACATTTCATGCAACCTGCGGAAGGTTTTCTATTTCATGTAAATCCCTGAAGTACCATCTTTATGAATGCAAGCGAAACACATCCCTTCATGTCAATTTTATTTGCCTTGAATTCCGATTTTGGACACTTTCAAGTCAAAATCAATGTTACGCTTAATATATTCTACAAAAAACAAACAGATCTCTCTTCATGACTGCTGATAGTAACTGTTATAAACTCTAAAATACAAAGTTCGGCTTGATGAAGTCCTAGTGATTGATTTTCATAATTGGAACTGACATGGCTCAAGGATGATTCCACTTCAGAAGAGATCCCTGCCCGTCTGCTGAGCAGTACAAGCCTTCTCCATAAATTACAGATAATGGGAAGAGCCATGTTTCCTAAAAGCTCCTTCTCCAAAAAGACCACCACCGCAGCACCAGCAATTACTTCCCCCTTGATAGTATTCTGGGAGATTTGTTGAAAGCTTCTCTTTAGATCGTGGGTCTGCCGTGAATCAGTGACTAAGCAGAACTAAGCCAACGACCAGGCTTTTCCACCACCATAAAACCTCCCCCTTCCTCTCAGCCCTCTTCTTGCCTCAGCTTCTTTGATGGAAGCCGAGCAGTTCAGCTCCTGCCAGTGACAGTGCAGCAAGGGTGATGGGCACCTGTCCTGTTCTGGTGGCAGCAAACACTCTTCCAGCAGCACAGAGGAGCGTGCCCCGCATTGCAAATCTGTACTGGGAACATTTACAATTCTGCCAGAGGAACGGGATACTGGGTCACAAAGCAGGTCACCTGAAAACTCAGCGTTATGCAAAACATGAGCTGCATGCCTTCAAAAGTCATCCACATTACTTCACTTTTACACAGGAACAATTCTCCTGGGGGAGGAAAAAAATAAAAATCACCATGTTAAAATAACGCAGGCTGCTTAAAAGCCATTTAATCTGTTTTAGGTCCACTAAAGCAAGCTACAGTCTTCCTTTTAATAAAACACTGCTCTGGGTCGCAAGCACCGCAGTGCAGGAAAATCTGTATTTATAGCCTCCAAAGGACAAATATCCGACTATAACATAGTGAGCATCCCACCTGGAAATGTCATGTGTCTCAGGTGTTTTGGTAGCTTTGTTTTACAGCACAGGTTGAGCCAAGAAGGGCTCACCAAGCTACAGCAGTGCTGGCAGGCATGTGCTGTGTATCTGCCTGCAGACACAAGGAGTACCAGCAGTTACAGGCCACATAGGCAGGACTCAGGTATTTACACAGCTGCACCATGGAAGAGTTTGAGCTGAGACAGGCAAAGTGAAGAGGAGAATGCTCAAATTGTGTCGACACGACCATTCACACCACAGCAAACACCAGTCCTGAGCTGCTGTGGGAAGGTGTCCACTGGAACAATCAGCAGAGGCCACGCACTCCCCTCCGGCGGCTCCGGAATGCACATCCCGGAGCTGCTGCCAGCACCACCTGAGTGGATGGTGTATGGTTGGTTTGCTTGTTTAACAGAGGACAGGTTGTCTTTCTTCTTTTGCTTAAGCCTCCATCATTCATCCCCGTGCAGGGGAAGTTTAATGATGATGAATAAGATCCTTTCCAAAACGTCTGTGCCAGGCACGAAGTCGGAAAACATCAGCAGAGCAGGAAGACATCACTTAGCTATGTCAGCGGTGGGATCTTGCCAAAAACTCGTCCCCAGATGCCCAGATCTGCAGCTGTGGGAGGGTTTTGGTGAAACACTGCTCTCTTTTTCTAAGGACGAGCAGCAGAGAGTACAGAGGCATTCAGGACCTCCTTTGCTTCTCCCAGGGCAGACCTATGATGGGCTCGCTCCTTCCACAGCCCAGCTGGTCACCAAATCCAACAGCAATAACACAGACTCCTCAGGAGGACAGATGGGAAAGCACTTTGAATGACTGCAGACAGTGCTGACATACTTCCTTACACATTTTAAAATGCCTAACGCATAAACACTTAATTCACTTTTAACTCAAGCATTCTTTAGTATCCCTGTTGCACATTGGTTGAGAAAGCCTCCTGCACCGTAACAAAGACATGTTTTATCTCCTACCTACTATTTGCATCACCTTATGTCCATACAGTGTTTTTGCAACTCATTATATAAAGATAACTACTAATTTTTCAGCAGTGCAGATACTCTAAGATTTTGACAAAAAAAGTTTCCTTCACAAGCAAGGATATTTTATTTTAGCAAGTATCAATACTGCTTCAAGCTCTTCTGTGAAATTTAGAACTGACCCAAAAATGTGCATCCTAACCCAGCTCACTAAATTCCATGGAACATGCCGAAATCCACAGCTGTTTATAGCTGCAGCATTATGCATTTGACAGTTTTATTTGTGTAACAGTTTATGCTTTCATTATGTTCTGTCACTTGCTACATGGAATTTGTGTTTAAGAGGATTCCACTGTATCATATCTAAGAGGTTTACAACAAAATCCAAATAGCTGAACTCACGGATACACCACGTCACTAGATTTAAGGGTTCACAGTAACTTCTTCTAGCCATGTTACAACATTAGCCATCATTTTGTGAGTAGACTCATCTACAAACAGTACACAATGCTACAGAAAAGTTACCTTCAGGACTGATTAAATGAAAAATCAATACACAGTATTATTACACCTACCTTCCCAGCCTTCTGCCATTTATAAAAATCATAAGAAAGAAACAGTTTTCACAAGTTTATTCCCAGGTCTTAAAGAACTGGGACAAGCACCATCTTCAGCAGTAGACAGAAGAGAGTGATTATATTCAATCACCCTTGCTCAGTCATCCTGATTGCAAATACCTCTTCCTTGGAAAAGGGTATTTATGGCCCCCAACTTATTTTTCTTTCTGCTCCAATTGACCTTATCATTCAATCCGCTGCTAAATTAAACAGCTCTCCACCAGAAATTCCCCACTCGTGCAGGTACTTGCACACTGGTGGTAATTGAGTTCCCTGAACCTTCTTGGAATTAGGGCACCAGCAGCAAGTACAGAAGCTCAGGCAACACAGGTTCTCTAGAACTCAATATCACACTGTCCCTTTTTAAAGCCCTTTCAGATTTTTAACGCATTTTGTAAGAATAAGTACGAGAAATCCACAGCATTAGAAGAACGTACTCTTACATCAGCTCCCTTCCAGGTGACACCACCAACCTCTTTCCAACCACAGCACTGCCCTATCTTCCAGTGCACATGGGAGATGGGCAATCAGGGCCATCAAGCTGGAGATGCAGGCTCAGCTGACAGCTCACCATACGTCCTGCTCCACTGGAGTAAGTGCTCTGTGTTACAGCACTCCCCAGGCTGTAATCGTGCTCCACTCTCTGCAAATCCACTTGACAGAAAGCTTCTCTTAACTACAGATGATTTCAGTAATGAGTTATTTCAGCTTATATGACTGTGGTCTGTGGTGGAAAAGTCAAGCCAAGCTTATGTCACAGCTTGTGTTAATTTCCACTAATGAGAATCCCAACAGTTGCAATAAATGGATCCATCCACAAACTGAGAAATTAAATATTTGAATTACTTCCGTGAAAACAATCTTGAAACCATTGAGGAAAGAAAGTCTGCAATCCACAAAGTGAAGGCTGTCCTCCAGCAGACACGAGTTTCACACAAGAACACAAACATCAGCAACACAATGGACATTAAAATATTAGAGAAGTGGAAGCAGAAGTTTCAGAAGATTCACTGCAGAGACAAGGAAACCTTTTCTATTTAAGTAGGAAGGACCAGTCAGTCTCTACCATGAGGGGATCCTACCATAAAGCATAAAACAGATGTTAGACATTATGTTCTGGGCTTAACAACAATGAAATCTCCAGAGATCTACCTAAGGGAAAGGAGAGGTAGTAGTCTGTGTCTCCAGCCACTAAGTCTTTTATTTTACCTTCACCTATCCAGCTCCTCTCCCTGGCTTCAGCCAGGACAGATGGTTCTGAGGGACATTTCCCAGATGCTGGGGAGTTTTGTGTGAAAGCCTCTAGAGTCCTGGATCACAGCACATTGCAGGACTGCCACCCCTGCAGAAACACCCATCTATTTTACCTCTTCACCTTCCCTACTGTCTGCCCACATGGAAGGAACCAGCTGCACTGGGAGCCCACACCAAGAAGCTGCAGGAGGTTACAAAACATGACAGGAGTCTCTGCTCCAGCTGCGAGGTGCAACACTGCTAGGAACGATGATGCTAATGAGAACCTGAAGGAACCAAAGTTCACCCATGATTTGTTGCCTGCTCAAGTGTGACCATAAAATGAAACCCTCACACATCAGAAGGCTGACCTCATTGTGCACTGTGCTGGACTAAATGAGCTATGAGGTTCAAGGTAATGTAAGTAAAACCTGTTCCACAGAGGTGGGGGATGTAGGCTAAATATAGACAGAGAAAGTGCTGAGTTCCTTTTATTGCATCTCTGTCCAAGAAGTAAATAGTTTCAGTATGCTAGCTAGCACTCATGATCTTCACCAGTGAACTTTTATCCACTTCAGCTGATGGGAGCTGCATTACAAAACAAAATACTCCTAGAAAAGGTGTGGATCTGTAAAAGTCAACCACTTCAGCATTATTAAATATTCATCAAGCAAGATTCAGTGGATGAGACTATTCACGTACTCCAAATGTGCAATATGTATGGCAACTGGGATTTGGCACAGTAAAGGCAAAGTTCCAGCAAATTTTTACACTTTTGAAAAATCCCTCCTCGCTACTTCCACAGAAACTGCATATAAAGTTTAAGTCTTAAGATGCAGAAAGAGCAATAAAGCCCTTCACAGCTAGCAACTGAATTTGCAGAGCACTATATCTGATCTAACCTTCATGTCAAAGGCTCAGGCTTTCCAAAGCATATTCTGTTCGCTCTGAAGCTTTCCAGTATTACTTTTATTTCTTTAATTTGCTCTATTTCGTTAAATTTAAGCAAAGTCAGATTTGATGATTTAGGAAAAAGGCTCTGAGTGAAGACTGGAAAAGTCTTTAACAATTTTGTCCCGATTCTCTCCTCACGTGTGGGTAGGAATCTCGATGACAAGCTTACCTGCATTACTGATGCTTCATTTAGCTGTCAAAAGCCTGCTATTTCTTCCTCCTGCATAGTTTTTGCAGCATAATCATCTAAAAAGCCTCTTAAATATTCACCTATTGATCTGCTCCACTTATTTATTTCATTAACGAGATACTTGTGTAAGTTTTTCACTTTTACAAGTAAATAAGCATTTGGCATTTTAAAGCACCAGTGCCAAATTTCCTGGAGAATGCAGCCTAATTCAGCAGCTTTGGTGAGGCCTTTTAGAGTGTTTCTTTTGTATTCAAGAATTACAGGTTCCTTATATCAATCCCAAAACTGGGTCATCTTAAAGCACTTATGAAGCATTTAGCAAGCACTACCAAGCAGCATTACATCCAACCCATGCTGTTTCATGAGTAATTGAAACAGCTAGGTAGCTTAAACAAATAACATTTCATCAGACTGTTGTTGAAAAGACATTAATACTCATTTTTCCCTCAGTGGTCATGTCATTTCTTCCCCTTTACTTCATCTTCATAAATCCACTAAAGTCTAAATGCAGAAGAGTGGATTTAATCAGATAGCCAGCAATGCACAATTAACTCTTCTCTGTGTCACTTCATGATTTAGTGACATGATGCTGTGAGTGGCAGAAATGAAAAAGAGAAAGAAGGTGGAAGCAGAGGGGGGGTTGTTTTGTTTTAAATAAAGACAAAAAAATTCTCACCTCAGCAATAAATACAGCAGTTGGAGTTCCAGTTTCTGAAACTGTTTTCACAACAATTCTTTCTACAATACAAATCACTACCAAGGTGTTACCCAGACTTGTTTAAGGAGATTCCAAATGCTGATACAAATGAACATGAGAAATGAGTTCAATAACCCCTTCTATCAAGGTTACACTGCAGAACAGATAATTTCTTCATGCTCTTCACTGAAGCATTCACAGTCATTAGGCATCAGTCCAAGCTGAGAATCTCCTCCCATAACACCGAGACTTCTCCAGCTTATCCTCCTCTTCCAAACACTTCAAATTGGGTTCAGCAAAGATTTTTGTTCAAATTTTAGATATGGATTTGCAGAGTCTCAGTTAAAAAGGCACAAAGCATACACTTGAAATAGTTAGGAAAGGTGACATTTGCCTCTTGCAAAATTCTGTTTCATACAACATGATGGTAGCTACTGGCATCAACAGAAATTGGGGAGTTATCATGCACCTGTTCTTGACATTTGAGAGTCACCTGGTGGTTGACGATAAAATGCTGATTTATGATCTGTAGGCTCTTATTTATTGGAGGGCAAAACTCCCCTTAGGCAGACTTTGAGGCAGCATGGCATACTTGTAATTTTCTGTGGTCTCTAGAGAAAGCTTGTTCTAGAAGTTGCAGAGGCACGTCTGTGTGTGCTTGGCACTCTCATATGCAATTTTCATTTAAACTAAGATTATACAAGATAATAAAATGCCATTTCAAAAGCTTGATGTTTTCCCTAACAAAATGGATGCCACTTCATTACAGAAATTACAGTTTCTCTGTGGTTTCAAGAAGAAAATTAAGCACCAATGTCTGTTGATTCTCCCATCACTTCTGGTGCCCTGCTAAGAAAACTGAGTTATTGATAGAACAGGTGTGCTGGTTTTGGCTTGGATAGACTTAATTTTCCTCACAGTAGCTAGTATGAGGCTGTGTTTTGGATTTGTTCAGTCTTGATAATTCAGGGATGTTTGTTATTGCTCAGCAGGGCTTACTGAGCATCAAGGCCTTTTCTGCTCTAACATCACATCAATCCCACCAGCAAGTGGGCTGGAGGTGCCCAAGCAGTTGGGAGGGGGGACAGCCAGGACAACTGACCCCAACCAACCACTGGGATATTCCATGCCATGTGATGCCATGCTCAGCATACAAAGCTGGGGAAAGAAGAAAAGGGTTTGGAGTGATGGTGTTGTCTTCCCAAGTCGCAGTTCTGCCCGACAGAGCCCTGCTGTCCTGGGGACAGCTGAACACCTGCCTGCCCGTGGGAAGAGGTGAACGAATTCCTTGTTTTCTTCCGTTTGCACGTGCAGCTTTTGCTTCACCTGTTAAACTGTGTTTATCTCAAGCTATGAGTTTTCCCACTTTGACTCTTCCCATTCTCCCCCCCCTCTGTGATGCAGTGAGCGAGCAGTTCTGGGGGGCTGAGTTGCTGGCTGGAGGTAAACCACAACCACAGGATTCAGAGCACAACTAGAAAATTTCACAGCGCTCCTGAGCAAATAAATGCCTTCTCAAGATAAAAAGCTTTGAGGTGTGAATGTTTAAAAGGATGCTGTGAAACAACTTCTATAATTGTTAAGTATTTCCTGAAAAAAAAAAAACCACCCCAAAATATTAAATCCTGTCTCTGGAAACTAAATGTACATTCTGAATGAAATTCTCTATGGTAGTGATTTTGCAATTTCATAATAAGGACTATTTATATCTATAGAAACATCCTTTTCTTCTGGAATAAAAACAGTCTGCTACATGTAAAAGTTATTGACTTGATGCAGCCTACCTAAATTACACAATTATAGTAAAATGCCTCAAGTAGAGATAAAATAATGCAAGTGGATTTTGTCCACTTTAGGCCAGCTTATATGGCAAAGCCCAGTTGAATTCTTCAGAATTCCAATTTCTTATGTCACTGCTGTGACCAGATTGGGTTCTGCTTTCCATGCCACGTTATTGTTAAGTGCAAGTTATTCCTTAGTAAGTAACAGCTACACTGTAATGTTAAACTTCCCAAAGAATCAGAATGGCTAATGGGTGACTCCTCTGCTTTAATAAATCTGTCTCTGTGGTCTGCACACTGACATATAACTGAGGTCCAGGTTGAGATTTTTTTACTTTTAAGTTTTTGCCTCTTTAAAGTGACCTCCCTAATACTCACCAGAACACTGACCCAACAGATCTGCACAGGCTTCAAGAAGCCTCTGGCTACACAAAGCAGAGAGCATGCACTGCCTCAGTCCTTGCTGGAGGCTGGCAATCCCACCTTGCCAGATCCCATGTGCCCATTACTCCATTTCTCCCCCTGACACATCCACCTTCACCTAGATAACAACCTGAACTGCCCTGTGATCTAGTAGGTCCTTTTTCCATTTCTTCTACCTCTCAGAAACCCCAGTGGACACCAGGAATGAAGATGCTTCTCTTCCCATTACTTGGGTAAGAGCCACTAAAAACCCTGAAAGCAAGTTCATAATCGATGAATCTCAATACCCCTGAGCTGCTCAGCAAACAGCTGAGAACCACACTGGCCCACGTGGAACATGATTTACTATCACCTGATATTCTTAGTGGGAAGTTAACATTACAAAATGCTAGGAGAAAACATGTTATTTGAATTACTAACTTGCTAAAAGACCTTAAAATGTAGCTGTAGAAATTGGAAAACGCCAGGAAGAGCAATGTTTTTGTTTATCAAAAAGTCAGCAAAGGTGATTTGTTACAACATCCAAGTAGTAAGAGGTTCAAGTGGACCACACACAGGAGAAAACTTCAGGCAGAAAATCCGGATGCTGAAGCTAGTCCAGCTGAAAACAGAAAATACAAGGTTTGCCTTTCTAATGCTCTCAGCAGTAGCTTAACCAATAGAACAGGATTTTCCTCCTCTCTACACTTTCACCTTGAACTAGACATCTTTTAGGAAACTGTGTCTAAACAAAATCATTTAACATCTTGGAGTAGACAAATATATTTGTTTGCAATAGAGAGAAAAATCAGAAAAGGCATCCAACAATGCTATCCCACCTTAAAGTCCATGGATAAATGACAGAATTCTACTAATGCTATTAGTTACTCTTTGTTCACCAGGAACTGTGAACTGCTGTGATTCAACCCTTGTGACAACTGCATGGGATTTAGTATACTTGGTTGTAGTGGCACTATTGCTTTTCCTCCATATTTGCTTCCTCTGTAAATCAAGAACTACATGGCATTATTCCTTATATTACATGCAAAAGCTATTCAAAACAGGAAAATTTCAAAGCCAAAAAAAAACAACCCACAAACAAACAAGCAAACGAGCACATTATAAAATCAGAATACTCCAGCTTCTTCTGGATATGTTTCCTGATCTAAATGCACTTCTAGGTACAATTTCTTTCACAAAATCATGCTATAGTCAGTAAACAAAACAGATGACACTTGTGCTTAAATTCTCTGTGCTTGAATTCAATGTTTGAGTTTTCAACCCTGATGTTCTTCTAACATAGATGGTTTACAAAATCTGCAGAATGGCACTATGTCCTCTGGGGAAGAAGAAAGGCAAAGCCATAAAGATACAATTCTCCAAGCTAACTAGGAGCCTGAAATCAATAATAAATCCGTTACTTGACAAAGATGATTAAATGATGCTCTGCAAACTACTAATAGCATTCATCTTCCAAATACAATCTGGTGATGGCATGGTATGACAACAGTAATGGATGTCAAATGCTTCGTGCTAAAAAAACACACATTTCATAGCTTAAGCTACACACAGGATGAAGTATTTAATCTTAAACCCAAGGGTGATCTTCTGTCCTCATGGGAGAAAGAGAGAAAAGAAGTGTCCCCACTCTTTGCCCTTCTGCTGTCTACTAGGACTTAGTCAACTTTAACATGAACTCCCTCCCTTGCCTCCAGGTTCTTCTGCTGAAGATCTGGGAAGACTGCTGGTCACCTCTGCTGCATTTCTCTGACATTTTCTTTCCTAGATGGAGGACTAAAAACTGACCATCACTCAGGGCATAAGACTCACCACAGACTACGACAAAAATGCAATTATGCCTTCGTTTTCTTTTCATCTCATAGTAATTCACATAAATGTTTTCTTTTTTGATCACTGCTGACCACACTGTGCAAAGACACTGAACACTTATTGCCTTCATCATATAAAACTGGGTCTTGCAAAACAGAGAAGAATCCACTTGAGAAAGTATTTCAAAAGGAGTCCTTGATGAATGCAGTCTTGCTGTCAATAGATACAATCTTGGTGAGATAATTATGTCTAAATTACACTTAAAAGGTAGCTTAAACTCTACTGGACAAGAGTTCTTGGCAGACTGAATTGAGAGCAATGCAAAAACATATTTGAAGGTAGCTGGTGCTACTAAACCAAACATAAAAGTGGAATGCTGTGAGGTAAATGCTTTGAGGCAATGCAATGAGCAGCCTACTCCTTGCTGGGCTTTGAGGATGGAGCAGTTCTAAATGCTGCCTAGGCAAGGGCAGTCTCCTTGATGAACAGAGATAAAGTTCTGCCTGAACTAGTAACACCAGACGCAGAACACAGGGTGAGAGAAGAAAGCTCCATCCACATTTTGAAAATTTATTTTGCAAAAAGTTAGTGCTGACTGCTTGCCACATACTTCCAAATTTCTACAGAGCGAACTCTGAGCATTTATTTCTTTTCCACAGTAAAAGCCAGTTTTCTCACATTTACAAAAAAATAATGAAGTCTTGCTTACAAATGTATTTCATCTTTTTCCACACGTGAATGATTTTGGAAAGAAAAGTCCAAGGAGACTGAAGTCTCCTCCAGCACAGAGCTCAGTGAAGCAGCTGCGACGCTATTACTCACTGTCCTGCCCATGGTGAAAACAATGCCACAGCTATGCCTCGGTGGGCAACAAAGGAGTTCATTCTTCAGGGGTTATTCAATTCTTTGTGTCTTGGCTGAGTCTGCAAACTCAGAGAGCAGGAGACGAGTTAATGTCCACCAGGACAGCTGAAATGTAACATCGACAGGTGTCCTGTTTGAGAACTGGACCGAGGGCTCCTCGAATTTGTCTCTCAATCCACCACATGGTCATTTAGAGAGAGAAAACACAAGACAGAGTAGGAGCTGAGCAAGGAGCGCTTCTCCAAGTGCCAGCAATTTCTGACTCATGGATCACTCCACAGAGATCTAAGGATTTTTCTTCTCTAGTCATCCTGTCATCATAAACAGATCTTTCTTCATTAAAAATATGCCAGGTTCAGATGTTTTGCTGCTCCAATCAAAAACCCTTACCCAAGTAACATTCTGAGCTCCTGATCTCTTCTCCCCTCACTGGTTTTCTTTTTATTGTCCACCCATCACTGGATTTCTCAGAAACTGCAGACTCCCTGTTTTAATATCTCACTTACAATGACAATTGAAGAAATAATTTATTCCTATTCCCTATTTATAAGCCACCCAGAAGCAAGGTCAAAGCAACTCCCCAGACATCTGCTCACGCTGAATACAGTGTACAAACACAGCAGCACTGCCTGATAAACCACAGCACTAGCCTTCCACAGTTCCCTCACTCCATACCCAAAAATACAGAAGAGGTCTCAAAATAGTTTTTGCTTAATAGCACAGTGAAACTAATGTATATGGATTTCATATGATGTACTGCAAAACACAGGCTTTAGTAGTTTAGAAGGGAGATAGAAAAAAGCCAAGACACCAAACATGAGATGGAGAGCTCTCTGACATCCCCTTCCTGCTTGGAGAAGCAGAGAGAAGCTGCTGCTTCCCCATGGAGCACTGAGACCTACCAAACCACTTAAACCTGTGGCTGAAAGATCATCACTGAGGCATCCAGGGTGGTAGGTGAAAACAAGTTAGTTGTCCTACCTAAGAGCCACAACTGATGACCAAGCTGAACTCTTTCTTAAATCATGAAGTGGCAATAGGGAAATTACTTTTACACGAGAGGCTAAAAATGAGTCCACGAAGGGTCCAGCCTGTGCTCACCGCAGATACAAGTGCCATGTTGGAACACAGTTTTCTCATCCCCTTACACCCTACAGACAGTCCTGCACAATCTCTCCTTGGCAGCTACGCCTTCCTTCATAGATGAAAACACAACTAAGCATGCAGCTCTTCTCATCTCTTTTCCTCTTCTCAAGCTTCTGAGAAATCAAGAGAGAAGAGGTCAGACTGTAAAAGTAGTTACCTCTAACAGAACATTTCCTATAATACCTGTGAGTTCCCATATTGTCTGTAATCAGGATGGGATGGGACAAGGAAGAGAGGTGGTTCTGAACATTACCCTTCCAGACAGTTCAAGGAGAGGAAAGTGCTTGTCTCAGCTGCACAGAAACTGGCATTTGTCCATAATGACCAAAGGTGCTTGGGCTTTTAATACCAGAGTGAACGCCACAGCTTCGTACCGGGTGATGCAGAGGTGTGACCAGATTATTTTCAGGTTCTACAGACTCGATTCTTTCCTGTCAGACATGAAAGGTTATTGTTTCTCCCAGGTGTTCTCTACTTTCAGCAAGCAAAGGCAGAAGGAGAGCAAAAGTCACATGCTGAGGAAGATGATATAAAAAGGCTAAGCTCATCACTAATCACTGGTTAAAAACTGAGACACGAGTGCTTAGACTCATTATACTGTCATTTCTCTTTGCAGTCTACTTAGTAGGGACATCCTAATTTATCAGCAGTCTGTTTAGACTGTCTTGTGTGCTCCAGTCTTCATCTAATAAGTAGCCATCCAAGCCACATTCTGCCCATTTTCACAATTTGCTTAAGTCGCCCACTTTTCTTTCATAGGCAGCCGCTAAATCCTCAGTGTCAACTCAGCTGAAAATTACAAACTCCTTCTGGATAGCACTGCAGGTCACTAATAATTATTCTTTGACTGCAAAAGTAGTCTTATAAAGGAGAAATTGAAAATAATTCGATGTTTTGTCATTCAAGTTTGTTCTCACATTTCTGTGGTAACCCTTCTTCAATTTATTTAAAGTATATGGTAATTTTTAACTACAGGTTTGGACAACAAAAAAGCAGGATGAATCATTCTGGATATTTAAAGCCTACAATCAGACAGCTTGAGTCTCCCTTGAATCTTGCTACAGTTCTCAAGTCAAAGTTTTATTTTCTACTTACAAGCAGGAACACTTTCATAGGGAGCTCTAATTCATTTAAAAATGCAAAATACTAGAAGATTTGGGAATTTCTTATACACTACAAAGCCTTAAAGGTCCTTGTTCTTCCCTCTACATGGATTTTTGCTTTCTTTGTAACTGCATACCCAGAATTAGAGGGCATTAGAGCTAAACTGGGAAGATAGCACATGTGTATAAATATACCATGTAAAAATAAAACTGGGCAGATGCATAGGAAACACCCTGCAGCATGTATTACCCTTGTTTTCCTCATCACTGCATGGGCAACACATGTCTACTAGTGCAGTACTTCAGAAGCCAGGACCGCTCTCAGGGATAAACACAGGCCATACTGTTGGAGAGAAGATGCTCTGGGCGAGTCAGCCCTTCCACTGGAGTTGCTCTCCAGCAAGCCACCAGCAGAGCTGTGTGTTGGAGCAATGCCGAAAGTAACTTTTAATTTGTACTGCCTGTAACTCTCAAGATGACAGTTACAAAACATTCAGTTTGTATAAACAGCCTTAGATCAGGCAAAGCTTGCTGGAGAATTGTCTTAGGTTGGTTAAATCCATGATAGCAACCCATGTTTCCTGTTGTTTGTTGTTTTCTTTTTTTTTTTAGCATAGCTTTGAAATATATTACAGTAGCAGTAGTTTACACACACATACAACACTCCAGACTTCTGTTAACGCTCCAGACTTCTGTTAACGCTCAAGTTCTTGCTTTATTGTGCTCCACAAAATGAGTTTCTCAAAGAACTCAAAACACCATTATACACAGAGAAACAACAGCGACCAAGTAACAGTCACACAAGAGCAGAATTCCAACCATGTCATCCAATGGTCCAGTCTACAGGTACACACCTTAAAACAACCAAATCCACAACTCCCACGGCCCATCAGAACAATTCACATTGATCTAACAACACTGTCATATCAACACAGGGTTTTTTAGATAGCAATGAACAGCCTGCATCCATTCAAGCAATGTAACATCGAACTGCACATCTCCAGCTTGTGAGATCCACATCAAAATCCATCTCAAATATGAAATCCCAAATGTAAGGATTACTGATACATCCCAAAGGATTCCTAAAGTGCTCCTCCTGACCTTTACAACCCTGTTACTGGATTCCCCTTTACTCTCTTTTACTCCTCCCCTATGGAACAGCTTAAATTTCACTTGTCCTCCTCTTCTACAGCCAGAGCAGAAGAGCTGGTGATAATCCCCTCTGAATGCAGTATTTAACACCTACCTGCTAGGTGACAGGTGCTACGATGCAAGAAGATTAGCACAGTGAGGTCCTTTTAAGAGAAGCAAAGCCATCATGAGGCAAGTACAGCAGCAGTGGCTCTGCCCAGGCTTATCAAAGCACTTACCACCCATGCGTGCCTTGCACCTTTCACACACGCACAAACATTTATGTTAAGGGCTTACAGGGGACATCTATCTTCCCACAGAGGCAACAGATGCATGTTTGGGCAAACAGGTTGCCATGGGATGGCCACCTCCTGGGCATCCTGACATCCTCAGGGTAAGGATGCCGAATTCTCAACAGCAGCATCACACGGACCTTTTCAAGCCCTGCTGCTGTCAAACACCAAATACATGCCTGACAAGACAGTTTGAGGGAACTAAGGGCATACGAAAATCCAATCTGTGATGGCAAGTCATGAAGTGGGAAGTAAGAATGAAGATTACACAAAGCATGAACCCAACAGCAGGTATGTGAATCTGCAAGGGCAAGACCAGCACGAATCAGCCAGGCAACTGTAGACAGAAATACTAAAGTACTTTCCCTTAGCTTCAGTCTAACACAGAATAATTCTTACCCTGGAGTTACTTATCACCCCAACACAGAGTGACTCATGGTCCCAAGGAGTCTCTAGAGGCACTACAGAACAAAGAGGGATCCAAAGAGCAATGGAGAGGAATAGGATCGATCTTCTTCCTCTTCAACTTCTTGAACACATTCAAAAGCAAAAATCAGCTAAGCCTGCTTGTTATTCAGTTCAGCAGTCATTATCTGATTCTCTGTTATCGGTCGCCACACTATACCCACACTCAAGATATCTTCTCAGACCTCACCTTCTAGCATGTTATGTACCCTGTTGGTTGAGCAAGGCTTTCCTCTGAAAGAGTAAAACACAGAATGAAAGACAAGGAGGGACTGTGCTTTCTTTCACTAAAACTTGGCAGATGAAGATAGCAAAAATCATCCTCTGAAGTTCACTACAGCTCTGACCTTACTGTTTTCTAAACCCGTGCCAATAAAGTACCTGTTGAAACAAAGACACTCATTTAATGTGGAAAAAACCTCCAGGATATCATGATTTTAACCTTTCCAAGCCAGATTGCCCTTCTCTATTCTTCTGGATAGGCTTCTTCACTTTTGTGTCAGAAGACCCCTGAGTCCATGACATTTTATGCTTTAATGGTCTTGAGTTCCTCTGATTATCTTCTATTGACCAAATAAAACTGGAGAACCTGCACTGTGAAAAGCAATGTTACCAGAGCCTCTCTAGGAGCTCAACTCTCCAAAATTAGTTCTTTACATTAGTCTCCTGCATACCCGAGGCTTTCTGTGAATACAAAGTTACAGAATGAGTTGCCAAACCACTTGGACTTCCAGCTTCTCCCAGCTATCAAACTGGCTTCACTGCACTCCTTAAAATGTAATGTCAGCATGAAAAAAAAATATTAGAGAAGTTGTACTCTATTATGATAGAAACTTTTGCTTTCAATTACACTAACTACCACAGTGAAAACATGCAATTAGTAAAACATCCTGTAGATACTGTTAAGCAATGCGTGGCAGTGAAAAGAAAATTCAATTTGAGAAAGTAGCCCACAGCAATGAAGACTGCAGGAAAAACACTGTACCTCCACCCCAGCAACCTGTAAGCTCACTGGACAGGCTTTTGCTGCAAGAAGAGTGGTGGGAAAAACTGGGACTACTCCTCCAGTGGACATATTATTCCACGGTGAGAGTTGGTTTTACCGGTTCCACTTTGCAAGCCCACTAATTATCCCAAATGAAGGACAGTTACCAGAGGAGCTACACCAGAACCCACCCTGGTCAACACAGACAAGTCTTAACCCAGCTTCAGCCTTAAAGCTGCAATGGAAACCCAGGAACCCTAACTTGCCGAGGGAGCAGAGGTAGCTTATTTCTTAAATAAAAAAAAAAGTTTCCTGCAACTCATATAAAATCATCAGCTGTATTTGAGAATCACATGAAAAACAACGTTGAAAGCATTCAAAACGTAATTCCCATTCTGCACTTGAGGCACTAAACCTCCCAGATTTACCAGAGACACCAGTATGGCACCAAGCACTGCCCAGGAGACACGGCCCCTTCCAAGCAGACCACCCGTGAAGCAAAAGTCATTTCCACTCGCACATAAGCTGCCACCGATCCCGGTGCACAGATATCACTGGAAATATTTCTGCAGGATTTTGCATGGACAAAGAGCTATGTAGTATCTTCTACTTGTAATCTTTTACATTACACAAGGGCTCCTCAAACTGGCCTTTCTCCCTGCATTGTGAGGGGTGCTGTCATGAGCTGCTTAAGTGATCAAACAAGCACTAAAGACTGCAAGCAAAACAGACCACAGCATGAACAAGCAATGCCCACTTCAGAACACAGAAGCAAGACATTCACTTATCCCCAATGAATTATGAACTGCTTTACACTTACAGAATGTTTCCTTAAAATTTTTAACATTAAAATACAATACATCAGTTTTATTCCCCCTATTATATAGACAGATAGAGACTTAAGTAACACATTTCAGGTCAATTGCTACAGCAGTTGACATCACCAAAATTTATGACCAACGTGTCCAACCCGTGGTACCTGACATACCACACTGCTCTCGTTTTGATCACAAGATGGGCAGAGGGGCTGCTTTTGCCTGGCAGAAGCACCATGCTGGCACACGGTAATCCTAAAAGTGCTAAACCTGCAGCAGTGAGGGGCAGCAAGCCAGCAGGGCCTGTGCTGTTTACATCCTTACTTTGCTCTAGGAAACATCAGACACTTGACCAGAAGAGTGGTGGAATCCTGTGGAACCACTCATCTTGCTTTTCTTCCCCTGAGTTCCCCAAGTTTTACAGCTCTTTCACCAGAGACAGATTCGAGCTGTCACTCATAGGGTCCAGGAAACCAGAAGGTGCTAATTTATAATGTACTGATCTCCAACTGTTTTATCTGCCTTTCTTTGGACATTCAAATAGTATGTTGCTCTTCCTGTCTTATTTTCATTTCCTTTCTGTTGCTATAGTGATGGTCTCAGGTTGCATCCCAACAACAGCTGTGTGTGTTACCCCCCTTCAGACCACCCCAGGACACCACTGCGAGAGGTGCTTCTTTAATTTGTGTATCAATGTCAGTTCAGATTGACTCCACACTCAAATTAAGACACTAGCCAGCAAAACTGAAGGCAAGAGAAAACTACTGAAAGAAAAGGAAGAAGCTTGGGGTTGGGCTATTTTTATTTGTAATTTGGTGTTTTTTTCAACTGACATTTAACACACCTCATCAACCAACCATGCAGAGAGGAGGTTCTCCTGCTCCACAAAGCGGCTGTAGACACATTTAGGAAAGGACCTATATACACGCATTCAAGACAACCAATTCTGTGCAGATGAACCACGCCCACCCCACATTTTAAATCAAATCTTTTCCACATAAGGAAAAAAAACAACATACAAAATTGATGTATCCACACCAGCAAATTGTATTAGGTTAATAAGCAAGAATGAAACTACCATTCTCGGCTCAGCTGAAAATCCAACGTCAAGTTATTTAAACAACCACATTCCCTGTTTCCATATATAAGAAGTGGGGCTTTCCATCAATAGGTGCAAGTCTCATGTAACAGCCTGTATTGCTGCTGTATCTAAATATCTGGGTGGACACCTGGATAGACAAGGACTTGAGCAACATCTTCATGCAGAAGCAACAACTGCGCATGTTTTAAGACATCAGAAGGGGCTGTTTCAGGGCTATGAAGTTTCACCTAGAAACAAGACATTGGCTACTTTAGGATGAGCGAGAAAGACAAAGAAAATAACTTCCTAAATAAATTTTAGGAGACCTCACTAGCCTACCACAGTACTGAGGGACCAACGCACAGCTGAGAAGCCTCCTCAGTTTTCAGAGAACGTGTGCAGAGCAGAGTTGCAGGAGGGTTTCACTACAGCAACCACAAAATACAGGCTCTTCTCCCTTGCAACACTTGATGTCATCCCATGAAAACAGGAGTCCTTTAGATTTTGTTAAGGGTTTGCTCCTACAACAACAGAGCAGCACCAGTGGGGCACCACACCTCCCAGCCTTGGGATACGTTGCCTGACAAACGCTGGGAAGAACTGGTAAGCCTCCATTCTAGTGACTTGTGGCCACTGATCCCAAGACCATCTGACCACTTGTTGGACTGACTGGTCCAGCAGACAGGCCAAAGGACCAAGAGGATAAACCCCCTCGTTCTCCTTCCCCAGCTTCAGTAATCAGGACCTTCCTGCTCACACAACAGCTCTTTATTAAAGCCACGAGTGGGCAGTTTTCTGTAATGAGTGCCATTTCAAAGAGGATATGCTAACCAGAAACAAGACACTCTTGTTTCAGAGAAAGAATTTCTGCACATTTAATTAATCAGAAATGACTACTGTGCTTACACCCTACCTTAATCTGCATTCACTTCAAGCATAAACAAGACCCAGCTTTCCAAATTAGCACAGGCAAACATGGCAAGCATCTCTGGACATCAGTTTCTTGAAAATACTTGCCCAGCTCACCACAAGGACGTTATGAGTCTAAACTAGTCTGTAATATGCACCTAGATCTTTTGATAAAAGTTGCTTCAGAAGTTATATTAAAAATATTAACCAGCAACTTTCATAATTATCCAGACCAACTCAAATCCTCCCAAAGGATCTTCCTTTCCATTGTGAATTTTAACTATGTACATTTCTTTTATTTGGTAATTTTCAAAGCTAAAGAAATTAGAGACTACCATGATGTTCTTTGCTTTTACATATCCAGCACCACACACAGCATGCACCATAGCAAGCTTAAATGCATTAACAATATCAAAACCTCTGATACCCACCAGTAATAAACGACCAAGACAAGTTTTGAAACAGCAAGGTGTATCAACAATATGAATTACAGCAACTGTGACTACAGGGGTTTTTTTGGTATTTCAAATTACTTTGATCTATATACACACTTATCTTAGTTATAAAAAAAAAATCAAAGAAAAAAGAAATCAAAGAAAATAATAATGTCTTGTTTGTACAAGACCTCTCTCTATTTTCTTGCCAACATAATTTCTATTGCTATCAGTTGTCAAGTGGATTAACAGTTACTATATACTCACTTTTCTTACCATTGCTGTCTGAGGGCCATGCCTGTTGTAAATAATCACCAGTCAGAGCCCTTGTATTTTATCTTTAATCATGCATATTACCATTTTTATAAAATATTATTTCCTTAAACACTGAAGTATTTCAAGTTTGTTCCCTTTTGTGAGAAAGCAAATTAAGTGAAAGTTTGATGGGAGAAAGGGACCTTTAATAAACACCTGATTTGCTGCTGGATGGTGTTTCAGATTATATTTAAAATACATCATGTTTTGCTGACACCTCCCTGCACACTTGCTGGTATAAAGCCCAGCAAGAGTGTGACTATGGCAACAGCAACAGGATATTTATATATCTATGCATATGTGTATATACACATACACACTCACACACACACAACCCCAAACTGGTTTAGCTGACCATCAACAAGATTTCCTCAGCTCTCATTTTCACAGGAACAGGTAACCATTTCCAAACGAAAGGGCTCAAGTGGTAGCAGCAGCAAGTTTTATATGATGAAAATCTTCCAAGAGAGAAGCCTGTAAACCTATCAACATTTACAGAGTGTACACAAACACATGTTCACTTAAAAATGCTTTAGCTATAGCCAAAAAGAAACCTAAATGTCTGCAGGCACAGATTCAGTGACACCATCAAAATAAAAGGCATTTCATTTTCAGGATTTTTTTTTTTAAATGGGGCTTTTTACCCACAGTACTAAAACCTCACTGGAGCGTGTGCACTATTTTAGAAGAGATCCAGACTTTCCTCTTCTTCACCAATAGTCTCATTCCTCCTCTCCGAATATGGAATGTGCAGAAGTTCCTTTAGTCTGCAAATTAAATAGCTACACACCGAGCTCAAATTGTTATTTCTGGTATTAATTTCTGTCTCCTGACAGATTCTGATAGGTGATGCAGGAAATTCGAGGTAACAAAGGCTTCTGTTTGCAGCAATAAAGGACTCTCAGCTAGGGGGGAATAAAGGGATCAGAATAAAAGGCGAATATATGAAGCCTACGTACACTACAGAATATCTGTGTTGAGTCCAGCAAGCAAAAACTCTAGCAAATTCAAAGCAGTATTAAGAAGTGTTAATCCTTTTACCTCTGAGCTATTCATGAGCAATATGCAAAGCTGTTCTTATGGCGTCGCGTTTGCAATGCTCCAGTTATGCTTGCATCAGCATTTCCATTGTGAACCCTGCTTTCAGAGATTTTTTACTTTGCCAAGTTTTAGTCTGGAACAATTTTACTACAAGCCTGTGAGATTTTAGTCCAGGATTAGGATTTATGTCTGGTGAAGAAACATTTGGACAAAATCTGCTTGGCTGTTTTATTTATTAGAGTGCAAAGTTAATCCTTCCGAGTTATTCGACTGGAAAAAACTCAAAAATATAATTTTTTTCCCAGGCTTAGAAAAATAAAACAGAAGCTTCACTCTCCCAAGAATTCCTTGTCCCCAAATCTCTACAATCACAGAACAGATGAAGGCTATAAACCACAGAACTAAGGTTCCACTGAAACATGCCTTCCCCTGCAAGGCTTTTTCTTTCTTTTACAGATGCAACAGGGGAGCCAGGAAGATGAGGAGGGAAGAAGCATTTCAGTGTGGGTTGCAGGTGAAAGAGGGACACTTAAATCACAAGCTGCACATTAACAAGTGTAAGAAAAACACAACATTTTAAACTCCAGAAACTGTGCCATATTCCTAGGCAATGTAAATCACAAATTTTAAATACGTAACCTACCAGGTAGAAGATGCTCATTCACAGTGTTATCGGGCACATGGCTGTGGTACAAAAATTCACACAAAAATCAACATAGCAAGTATTTTAAGAGAGATGAGCTGTCTGGACTAGACAATGGTTGCAGATTCCATTCTATTCTTCCAAAGCCATCTGTGTTGCCCCACAGTTCTCAAACCCTGGGCTTTGCTGACCCGGCTCGGAGTCAACTCAGCTTTCAGGTCTTACATTCAGTAACACACATGTTGGCTGCACGTCAGTGTGTGTGTGTGAGCTGTGGGTGTAACACCCAGTAACACACAACCACCACAGTTCTGCAGCCCTCAGCAGCACTCACGGCCAGGGCCACACTCCTGGCTCTTCACCAACACTTCAGCACCTGCTCCACGATCACTACGGCACAGCCCAGCGAGCTGAAGCTCTGGGTCCTGTCCTGCAAAACTTGACAGTGGGGACTGATGACTGCAGGAAAGTTAATTGAAACCAAAGCAAAATTTCCAAATAACGTCCTTTTGTGAGCCTTTCAGACAGCACCCACCCCACAACCCCCCAGTAAACATAAGGAAATCAACACTTGGAGCTTTTCTCTACATGCCTACATGGCACAGTCCCGCATACATTATATGCATCTTTGTTCAAGCAGAGAGCTAAATGTTTGCAGGGAATGTAGTTTTCTACCAATCAGGCTTTCTGCTATGCCTAAACCTCCTCTTCCACCTGGGCTTTGTATCACCATATAAGCTGCCTATTGTAAACTGGCTAAATCCTTTCAAGAAGTAAATCCTTACCGTATGACCTCTGAATGCACACGATTATCTAAGAGCAAATTATGGAGAACACATTTTCAGTGACGATAAGCCATAAAACATAATCCTAATTTCAGGTATCACACCTGATCCATTCTTCACCTTTTGACTAGACTTTTTATACCAAACACCTACTAAAAAATTACCAACCAATACTTGATACCATTCCCTTCAACAATATGTATATTATTCATTTTTAAAAGAGTAACAGAATTAATTTCCTTCGTACGATTTGCAGAACCAGTTTGTATTTGGTCTGCTTTTGTGCTTTCCAGCTGTTTTCCTAGAGAAAAGCCAGTTCTTATTGATCAATTGATACCATGAACATTAATGTGCTTTAAAAGAGTAGTTACATGGTTAAAGTATCCATATAAATTGTATTGCTTGTGAGTTTTCAATTTTAGTTTAACATCTGACACTAAGCATTATTTCCTTTTCTTCTTTACTAGTTGTTGTTTGTTTTTTTTAACTTATCCCAGTTGAATTTGCATGGAAACCGAGCTCAAAAGTATGCAATAGTAACTCTTAAAAGATTTAAGTGTTTCAAAGTGTTCACATGAAATGGACAAGGTTTATCTCTACATATTTTTCTGTAGTTGAAACCTGCTGGATTTAATAGAGGTCTATGTACCACATGTCAAAACATTCTCATCATCTTTCATAAATATGTTATTCATATAGAATAAAAAATGAACTTCTGTCTTGTACAAGAAAAATAAATCTTTCGTTGTTTAACAGTGTATGAATGAAACCACGAATGGAATTCACTAAGCAAACCAGGGCAATACTGTTTTGTCTGCAGATGAAGAGTGAGTTACAGCTGATTTAACACTTCTACTACTAACTCTAAATCCAAGTGGTATACAAATACCTCCCCAAGTTCAGCAATTTGATTTTTTTTTAAAGTAGTGGAAGTAAAAATACAGTGTTTGGAAAAAAACAATTTAAGTTTACAGCCCTTAATGCAAGGCACAATTTTCCACACAAAGTTAGTCTGAGGTCCACTGCATTAAACTGAAAACTTCTTTTTTTCTCCTCTCCTTATTTAAACAAAAAACATGCTACTTTTGACTTACTCTTGAAGGAGAAAAATTCAGGTCCCAAGCTTACCCAGGACACGGCAGGTCAGTGCCACTGCAACTTGTGCATCCTCAGGCAGCAGAGGCAATACAGCCTTCTCCTATTTATCACAACCCTTTCTTCTGTCATTTCTGTATTTTCATGACTGGGTGGTGGTTTTTCTTAAGAAGAAAACCAACGGCCAAAAGAGGGTAACTATGAACAGCAGAATGCTCCCAGTCATTTTTAGTGTGTGAGGTCAGCCAGAAAGCCCCTGGGGGCTGTATGCTGCCCCACAGAAACCAGAAGTTTTTAACTTTAAGCCACCAAGCTCTGCACTTCACACTCACACACACAAAAACTCACACACAGCAAGGAAATTTTTAACCTGTATGTTCATTGTTACGCAGAGGTGGAGATCACCATCTAAAGTACTCCTTGCAATAGGTAGGGACAAAGGGAGAAAATCTCCTCCCGAAAACACAGCTCCAAAGCAGCATGATTGTAACTACCAAGCCCGTGATGTGGTTTGAAGAATGGCTGAAGGACTAAAATAGTTAGCTATGCTACATGCCGACAAATATGTTCAGTACATTGCCACAGGGATTAGAATTTTGTCTGGCTGTATTAAGTATCTTATTTAATATAGAGATGGGAATAAACCTTGCAATTACATTTTCTGAGTCTACAAAACAGAAACTTACCATCAGAGACTATAAGATTATATATTACGGTAGGAAAGAAAAAATAAATATCAGTTTCAATCTGGAAAAACACAAGCAGAAAAAAACCCAATCCAACAAGAGGTAGTAACCCAGAAAGCATCAAAATTGAGATGATACATATGAGAACTGCAATTAAATTCATTATGAATAAGCGAGACTACAGCACTTTGCTATCAGACAAAATCTGAGCTACAAAAGACAAAGGCTAAAGCAGTTCTACCCAACTACAGAGGAATAAAAACTGTGGACTCAGAAGAAGTTTGTTATGTTTAAGGCAAGAATGCAGGACAGAAACTAAGACATGAACAGCACGGAGAAGAAAGGAACAAGAGTGAGTACCAATGTTCACCACAGGCTTCAGGAATGGGTGATGGAGATGACAAAACACTCCAGGCCCAAACAACACACTCTGGGCACAGACACCACACTCAGAAGGGCTTCCATTAGATTGGTTTCTTGTTGATTAACATGCATACATGCAAATTAAGTAGCAACATCCCAGGAAGCACTTCAGAGACCCAGGGGAGAGCTCCTAAGAAGGGAAACTGTCCTGAATCAGTTTCCTACCAAGAGCAAGTTACTGGTGATGCAAGAAAATACAAGTTTTAGTGGCAAACAATTACACAGATTTGGCACACAGTTGGAACCACCATTCAAGGTGTGCATCAGTCCTGGAGGTTCACTTGAGGAACAAAAGCCAAGTGGCATTAAAAGCAGAATAAGGTCTGGTCAAAGAAAGGATTCTTCCACGGTGGTGGAAGAAAGGATTCAGAGCGTGGCATTGCCTTGTGAGATCTACAAAATAACCCAGGAGTACATGAAGTCCAGGCCTTCTCAAAAGCAAGGAGGCAAGAACCAAAATGTGATCCATGTGGGCTCCATACCGGGAGACTACAAGATGTGAGTCTCAGTAAGAGAGGAGGAGGACACGCTAACAAGAATTAGAAAGCCACTTACAACCTGCAGGGAAAGATAAGCACAGTATAAAAGCAAAACGAGCTAATGCTTTGTGGCCATTACAAGGATAGTCTGGACCATTAATAAATGATGAAGGACAAGGAATTAAAACCCAAGTAGCTTGCTACACTGACCACCTTTTAAAATCTAAAGGGGAAAATAAAGGAAAGGTTGAACAATTAGAATGTAATTATGAACTTATAAAACATTTTTATATATCTATACCCACACACAGATACTTAGCTGTGACAAGTATGAACAGCACCACAAAGAAACTCGAAATTTCAGACACCTACAGTGAGAAACATAAGCACTCAAACACAGAAAAAAGAAAAAAAAGGAAATAAAAAGGAAAAGAAAAAAAACAACAAACAAACAAAACAAAATGGACTTATGATGGACTGCTATTCTCAGCAAGCACTCCTGGCAATACTCACTACTGCAGTTCCATGCTTTTATCTGTATTACCTCAGTAAAGTACCAATTGATAGCCATTAAAAATGGGCATTAATAATTACAAGTAAGCGCCTTAGGAAATGCAGACACACATATCAGAACCACTCCTTGGAATAAATGATACTGTTGAGCCAGTGAAGACAAATTAGCAAATAAGCTTAGTAGATATAGCCACTATTTCCTTTCAGACATGGAATATCTATAGATGAAAGACATATTTAGACCTCAACTTCACAGAAGAAACACAAGGAAATTATCATGTAAGCAAGCAAATTATATTTCTCCAAAAAGAAGAGTTCTATTAAGATAGGAGAAACCAGCCTCTGAGACTCCTGGAAGATGATTATCTTCTCCCAACCAAAATGAGAAATGGGGCTTATAGAGTATGTGCAAAATCCAACGCAGTCCATCACTTTCAGAGAGAATTGCAGTTCACAGCAAGCACACAGTGGATAAAATACACTTGGATGTCAGTAAACCACTTGACTGTATCAAATTATACAGTTCCAAAATTATTTAAGAAACTAGGTTTGATGTGGACGGAACACTGTACAAAAAAACATAAACAAAAGAAAATTGAAAATCATATACCGAAACTCTGAAAGTATCTCTCAAGGATGCAAGAAATTTTCTTACATACTCTTACTTAAAAGTCTTAGTTAATGATGCAGAGTAAAACGTGTGTTCTTGAAATCTGTGGATGTTACTAAATTTAGTAGTTGCAAGCCCCAGCGAGGACAGAGAAAGTTGAGAAGCAGGCAATTAAAAATAAGGTTCTCCTTGGGAAAGTGCAGCGAAGACATCCAACAGGAAAATAATCTGAAAGAAATATTCAGTGGGAGTGACAAACTGAGGAGCCAAGAAATTCTTACAAGGTTTGCAGTGTGATCCGGTAGCAAGAAAGATTAATGAAACCTTGGCTGCACATGCCAAAAAAAAAGGAAAGCCACATCAAGCAAGAGAGATGCAACAGCTAAATATGCCCACCTTGGGTAGCAAGCAATACAGAAAATACAATCACACAAGTCTGCAGTAATAAAATGGATGCAAATACCACTGGGCTGAGACAGGTCTTATTTAGACTAGTATGTGGTAGTACAAGGATGCATTTAAAAAGAAAGGAAAACAGGGATAAGTGTCTGAAAGCTTCCTTCTAACAGCCTTTCTTAAATCCAAATATTACAACCAGGTTCACGAGAGAGACTTAAATGATCATTTAAGAAGAGTTTGCTCCCATAAATGGGATTAGTAGCTGAAGATGTGCTTAAGGGTCTCTCACAGAAAATACCATGGGTTTGTTCTGCAAACACCTCTGCACGGACCCAGAAAGGTAAGAACATATAAACAGTGCAAAGCAACTCTACATCAGGGCCAAACGGTGAGTCCAGGTAGCTCTCAAGCTGGCTGAAGGTCATGAATTTCTCAGCAAATGATTAGGTAAATATTTATTTTCTTCTAAGCACAACTTTCATAACAGAACAGTATCGAGAAAGAGGAAGGTAAATTCACTTTGTTTGCAGAACACACGAGTAGCAAACAACCCATATACAGTGTTAAAATCTGCCTTTTTTTTTTTTAATTACCTGCTTTACCTTAACACAGCTCGTATTTCTAGCTTTCTTTACCAAAAGCAAAGCAAAGCTACACAAGTATAGTGGTACTGCACCTCCCTCATTACTGGGACAGAAGCTGAAAAAACAACAGGCACCAAATTCTCATCTCCCACAATTCCAAGGACCACCCCTCTCCGTGCCAAATCTACATATTCCCCTCAACCACTGATATATCTCAACAAACATGGATGCCAAAGAACTGCTCAAAACAGAAGCATGTCACAGGACTTTGGCTACTCAGTTGTAAACTTCATAGGACAAGAGCTCTGGTTTCCTTTCGTTGCTGTAGCATACCAAGTTCAGTCAAGTGTTTCGAAGGAAAAATGTAACTGAAAGCCAGACTATCTCAGCTGCTGTGTCTGCTCTGTTTTCCCATTCCCTTCCACAGTGCCTGACCAGCCCAGCCATGTACAGCCAGCCCACCTCACTTCACGAGCATGCATTATTCAGAGAACAACATCGCCAGTACATTTAACACTCAGGTTTTAGAGCTCACTAAGAGTTTAGAACTCTTAAACGGCTTTGCCAAGTGATGTTTATTGAACGTTCCTATTGCAACACAATGGAGGTTGGGTCATGGGTTTGGCACAAACGGGGCCACGGTCCTGTGATCTCATGGCTGGTGGTTTTCTCAAATACAAGATGGTTTTCAGGTTACTTCTGCACAAGAGGAACAAACATAAGGGTGGCAACGTTGCCAGAAATATTCCAATTTCCAAGGAGAATTTTCTGAGATGCTAGTTCTAAATATATTATTTTGACTTATGGATTACACAAAATATTTTAAAGAAATAAGTATTCTCCCCTAGCCACGTACCCATTTAAAGACCAATTTGCTGCTCTGCAATCACAAAAACAACAATTTTTTTTCAATCGAACTTTTTAATAGCTGCAGGTAAGATAAACCTGTACAACTCCATTTTGTCATTTGAGGACAAAGGACACTAATTGACACATGGGTTTTCAAAGTGGACATAACAATGCATCAACCACACAGATTTCAAGTCCTGTATTTTCTCCTGTCCTTTCTGTTCAATCCACTTGCTCCGACAGATTTTGTCAGGGTGATTGCAACCTCAGTTCTGCCTGGCACACTGAGTTTTTGCCATCACGCTTCCCAAGGTTAAACCTCAAGGTTTAAAAACAGATTTTCTCCTCCGAGATGACCTTCGGTAACTGCCCCAGTTCTGAGAAATGAATGAAGTGTTCCCAAAACAAAGCAAATTTTAGTAGTAACCTGTAGCTAAAAAGAACCTATGTGACCTGCTTTAGAGATAGAGACTGCTAAAAATACTGCTGGCTGGGCAAGATTTTTGGGTAGACTTCTGGGATCATGGTAATTGGGTAATTCTTTCTGGATTAATAATATACATGATTTTTGCTTACCATTTAACTAACACCTTTTCATTCAGTGGTATGAAACTATCAAGTAAGGTAACATAGGATATAAAATTAAGGACCTGACCTACTGTTCACAAAAGTCAGCGGGAATCTCTGCAGAAATCACACCAGATACCAATATTAATCTAAATATTAAAATCCATTACAGTTTTACCTACAGATAAAAAGCCTATCAAATAGTCGACACAATCTGCCAGTTTCCCACGGGAAGGTTATGTCCTCTAACTCATTTCTACTTACATAACAGTCTATAAAGTGCACTTTGTTGATCTCAGAGAGGTGCACAAGATGTCCAACCTACAAGAAATGCAGGATCAGCCTTGAAGCCCACCCAGCCACCACCAGCCTGTTACTGAGACACTACAGGGCTTGGGGGGAGATGCAAGAAGCTCCAACAGAGAAAACATTGCCTAGTTCAGTTTAAGCTTCATCCCAGTCTACTAACAGTTAGGGACTGCTCAAACAAAAGAGAATACACCATTCTGTTTCTTCTTTAAGTGTTTCTGCAAAGCCCAATACCCGTATCTAACCCCCTTCTGAACTTCAAAAACTGACCCCCCATACAAACACCTGCTACAGTCCTCCTGAACACATCACACAAGAAGGATTTTCGTCTCACTCATTTTGAACTGACCAATTTCAAAGTGCTTCAGATTTCCTCCCTGACAACTCAAGAACAGTCTCCTGACCTAGATTCCCTAAATAATTTATTACATTCTAGACTTCTTATGACCCTTCTGATTTGTCTTTTTTTTTATGCAAAGGAGTTCAGCTTCTCTTCACATGAAATCTTCCCAGCCACAGATGATCACCATCCACCTTCCTAGCATCTCTTAATTCTTTTTGCAAAGCTCTTACATAAAATTCAAATAGTGCTTTGTTATTTACTAACAGAATATTCTTGGACTTTGAGATCTGAAAAACTTCTGTTTCAACTGAAGCATTTTTGCCAATCTGGAGGTATATCAAATGATATTTTTATTACTTTAAAAATTAGTAACATTAAATTACCCCGAGTCAGTCTTCTGTATTGATAAGACCAAAAAGTTACCTAGGGAGCAGTTTCAGATAGATTAAAATGCTTCACATTGCTTATATTGTTGCTTGCAACATGTATTTACAAGCATTTCAAGTACTATAAATATTTTGCATCGTGCTGTGAATAACTCAAATGCTGCTTTCCAGGCTAAAATAAACAAATATACAATCGGGTAATGTTTCACTTTCCACAGCACTCTTTGCAGCAAATCATTGGCAGCTACAAATAGTCTGGATTGAGAAATACAGGTGGGAAGGGGCAGCTGTGAAACCCTGTGTCAAGTATGGAGGCTACAACTCCACAGAGCAGGGACAGAAGCGCACCTGATGGAGAACCAGCGAGTGAGAACTTAACTATCAACCCAAAGTACCACATAAATAGCCAACAATTCCTCCCACAGGCCAGGCAACAACAGCACACTCCGGAGGAGAGGTGAGACCACCTTAGATTTACCAACACTGATTCTGCACCCACATGCACAAAGGTATGGTAGGACTGGGGCTGGAGTACACCTTCCAATCCTGCTTCCCCCTCCAAGAAAGCCCAGGACAAACACACACGTGTGGCCTGCAGATTTCAAAGACTCCACTCACAGACAAGCAACCCCTCTTCCCACCTTCATGCAGAGCAGAAGTCATAAAGCCCATTTCAACTGCAGGTGTCTTCAAGCAGTGCCACATGCACACACAGCTCTCCAAAAGGCCCCAGACAGAGTGTATTTCGGTAGAATAAAGATTCATCACAGCCCTGCTGAGCACGCCTCATGCCAAGGCACTCTGCCATCCAGGATGGGGCAAGTGGAGCTCTGACCAGCTGCCCTTCAGCACCACAAGGAACACCCCTGCACAAAGCACAGGTGGAGAATGTCCTCCCAGCCACATCACCTGGGCTGCTGTTTCCCAACACAGCCCCTAAGTGCGTACTGTTGTCCACTTCAGCTGTGGGGTTTCACTGCACTGGAGCTCTGTGCCACCAGGACAACCAGCCTTGAGGTTCACCCACCGGGTCTGGCTGCCTAGCCTCCTGGAACAGTAGGTAGCTTCTGCTCTGAAACACAAGGTGCACAGAGGAGAACAGCTTTCATCAGATTGTTCCAACGAAAGTCAAGCCTGGCCTTGAGGAGAGGGAGGTCTGAGACAACTCCTAGTCTAGAAGAAGACTGACTCTCCTCTAGGTGCAGAGCTCTCCCAGGCTCACAGCTAAGGAGTTGGAGATTTTGAGGTCAAAATCTCCATGGGGTAACCAGGAGCACAATGCTTCAGAGACACAGCGTGACCAAAGTCATGTCCCACCAGCAGCAATGGGGGAACCCCTTTAACCATATCCAGAAGGAGCTGAGGACAACAGAGTGAACACAGACAAGAGTCCTGGCAGCCTGATAACCACCGCCAGGCAAACTGTCACCAAGCTCAAGGAAATGCCAGTTTCTTCCATGCACCCCAGGAAAAAAGAGACTGAAGGCCGTTAAACACGTTTGGAAAACATCCAGAACACCACAGTGATCCTGAAAGAACAAAGATCTCAT
Organism: Manacus vitellinus; assembly: GCF_001715985.3. Lineage (NCBI taxonomy): Eukaryota > Metazoa > Chordata > Aves > Passeriformes > Pipridae > Manacus > Manacus vitellinus. The sequence goes on from NW_021939546.1 coordinate 14,260,990, forward strand.
CAGATCTCTGTTCAAATCTGCCCTCAATAAAATGCAGTTAAAGGCTTGGATTTAATTGTTATTTCTGGCAGTGCACCAAGGAGTAAAATAAAGAAGGGCTATCAGGCAATGTGGAAGAAATGACTGTATCACGAATCACTCATCACAAATCAGTTCCCTAGATGATGAAACAAGCTAGTACAAATCTCAGCCAAAAATCAAGTTGAGGACCCATAACTGATGCCTAAGCACACCATGACTCCAGGCCATATCCCCTGCAAAAAGTAGTTCCTGATAGGGTGGCTGTGGGATAAGTTTAGGGACCAATTTTCCCTCGAAATAAACAGTTGTCAAAGCCACAGTACAACCCACTCCCTTCAGTAAATAGTTTAAATTTTGGAAAGCTTTTGTGACTATGACCAAAATAATTCAAAAAAGATGTGCATCAAGATGTTTTTATTTTCCACCACTCTAAACGCATTTCCATTTATGTAGCCTGTTTTACCTACCTTAATATCTACAATCCTGACACGTACACTCCAAGAACTAAACAAAATGGGTTACTTTTCTATAGACATTATCACCTCTCCTGCCTATGTTCATACTGATGTTTTCAAAATCCATCATAGAAGTATGTTTCTCCCATAATAGAACATTTTCCTCCATGAACTATGTACTAATGGAGTTAATCTTTAAAAAACAAATTAGATTAAGATTTCAAGCAACATTTTAGTAAAGATTTTAAAAGCTAGGCTGCCAGGAAAAAAAAAAAAAACAAGTTGAGGAAAATAAGTGAATTATTTAATAGCATCACCCCAGAAGGAGTTTTACTGTGTAACTGCACTGAATAGGGAAGCTATTAATGATCTTCAGCTAGTTAGACACACTGAATTAGCACTGCTTTAAAAACGAATTGTAAAGCTTTCTGAAAAATACAAAATCTAAGTTTGTGAGAATCTAAAACACTACAGAACTGCTGGAAAGTAGGCCACAGATATGCCTATTTACACAGCCTTGCAGGGAAAGCAGAGAAATTTCCCAGTCCTGGATAAAGTGCTGCTGACCTGCCCATACTGAAATGATAATGGAAAAAAAGTCCACATGACATTTTCTTGGCCTGTCCACGAAAGAAAAATTATTTTGACATGTAGCACTAGACAGAAGCAGTAGAGTAAATCTCTTTTGGAATAAGTAATGTAGAAAGATCTAACTAGAAAGATGAAGATATTTGCAGAATAGTGGGAAGTTATTAATATTGTAATATACTTTTTAAAAGTAAATACATTTTTTCCATCCATCTCGACTGCTAGTTCTCTCAGAAGAATTCAAACAAATCTTCATCCTCCACCATTATTGCTCATAGGTGCCTGTGACATTCACAAGGTAACTCCCTTCAACTAAAACCAGATCTCTTTCGTCTTGTATAGTGGCCTTTTTTGCTTCTTATCCAATAAAAATAAAAGGTCCTGAAGATCACAGCTTCTCACAGCCTTTTGGGGGGTTCTGATGTCACAAGGAAGAGGTATAAGGAATGAATCCATCTGTTTTTAAAAGAAATGAGCGCATTTGCAAACATTGCTCTTTCGCACACACTAATAATGTGTTAAGACCTTAATCAGCATTTTGTACACAAAAGCACTCATTCCAACAGAACAGAAAACAAACCACTTTCACAAAAGCAGAAAATCTAGCTTTGTGCTATTCCCTGGGCAAACAACATCTCCACGCTGTCACCCACAGACATTAAGGAAGAAACTCTGCTGCAGATCTAATTCCTATCATCTTTCCTTCCTCAAGCTGCTTTTGGAAAACACTTCCTCGGGGCAAAAGTGAATAAATAACTTCTGCCCACCTGCACACTCTGGTGCCCTCTTCACTCCAGAGCACCCCAAGGTTACAGGGGCCATACTGACCCTGCCTACATGTTCTGGAGAGCAAGGAGCATCACAGTCTCTACCCACATTGTGGGAGGCAGCTCCACACTTACAGCAGCAGCAGTCTGGTTTTTCAAGGGAGGTTACCACCACTGCAAAAAGGACTGCTCATGCCTGTTCGGGCACTCCTGCCACTTACTAGTGCTGGCACCGAGCCCTCCTCGAGCACCATTTGTGATCTACTTAAGCTTGCTGAAAACTTGAAGGACTGCAACAGAATTTGACAGTTTTCTTTTGTATTATTGAGCTGTAGCCTTCCACAAGTCAGCTTTAACAATCACCAAAGTCGGCATGAGCATGGGAAGACTGCACAGCTGGGAGATGAGTGTGCTGTGCCCTGAGACATCCAAATTATCTCATGGCTTGCTAGTAGTGAAAAGGGGAATGCCTTGCTGCCTGCCTTCCCTGGGGCTGTGCAGTCCCCTCCCCCTGGGCATTCACTGCACCTCTGAACTGCTTTAATCCACTAACCAGCAGAAAGCTACTCAGCTCTTCCCCTTCCCTCTGAAGTTAATTTTTTGCTGCTTCAGTGAAACGGCCCAACACCAAAACAGCATAAGGTAAGCCACAGCAAGTAGGAGCAGGAATGGGAAAGCAGCAATTCCCTCTTCTTGTGTTCAGCTTTTGCCAGCTGCAGCTTTTTTATGTTCCACGGAAAAGGCTTTACTGCAGAGGGCTTGCCCCTACGTTAAGCAAACTGAGGACACAAAGTTCATGGAGTTCACAGCAAAGCTCAGGACACAAACATAAAAACAGATGGGGCCACACCACAGGTCCTGCTAGCCCAAAACCCTGTCTCAACAGAGCTTCTGAGCACAGGGCTAGAGAAGAACAAGAATAGGATGAGCACATCCCCATTTTCCCCCCAAGCACCTTTGTAGCCTTCCATACTTTCACTGGTGGGGATTTTCTTAGACTGACATTTGTCTACCGAGTAGTCCCCAGAAGACCTTTTCCAGGAGTTCTACAGGCTTAGCTGCCTGAAGAACATGTAGAATGTTCTAGCAGCATGAAGAACGATTTCCTCCTGCCAGGGTCTCAACCTGCCTCCTTCAAAGGTGGTTTGACTTTCCCTTACTCTTACACTCTGAGATGAAATAGCCAAACCCTCCTCAAGCTACTCAATATTTCACAGATCTCTGCTACATGGTTCTTCAACCACACCTTTTTTCAGTCACTTGTCACATGGAAGCCATTCCAGATCTCTAATGACTATGTTGCTTTTTTCCACAGTTCCTCCAGGTGCTCTGTATTCTTCTTGAGGTGAAAGGGAGACAAGACAGTATCTAATGCATGGACAAACCACGGATTTAGACACGGCATAATAATGCTTTGTATCTTATTCTTTACTCTTTTCATAGCATTTCATCAGATTTGATATCTTTAATCACTACTGAGCACAGAGCTGGTGGTTTGACAGAACTACTGTCGGTCTCAAGATCCCACCCTGAGTGGTGACAGTTAACCTGGAGTCCATCACTTTGTACAAAAAATTCAGACAGTTCCCTGCTACTGGTGCAAATCATCTCACATTTATCTACACTGAATGAATATAACATATACTATACTTTTAAGTAGCCAGCAGGAACCTAGAAAACATGTCACAAATTATTTGAGTTAAAATCTCCAAGTTACATGAATCACTGAAAATGAGACAGCAATAATAAGAAGTCTACTACTTGGGACAAAAAGCTGCTGAAGCACTCAACTGCAGAGAGCATGTAGGACAGAGCAGTCCTACAAATGGGACTGCACACGTAACAAGGAGTTCCTTCGGGCTTTGATCTTTCAGTTATTCGAAACAACACAAAAGCTGAATGAAAAAGGTACGAGATCCCAAAGGAATCGGATTCCCCACTTCTCTGCAGCGAGCTTCTAAAGTTCCCTTTTTATGACCACCTTCACCAAAATAAATAAATCACTTCTAAGTAACAAAAAAAAAAAAAAGAAAAAGAAAAATGTAAACCAAGGCATTTCCACACAATTCCTTTCATGTCTTTCCACCGCCTCATCTAGAGTCACATGCTGTCCTGACCTTTCCAGATTCTCCTCTCTGCCTCACCACACTTATTCAGACTATCAAATTCATTTAGCGAAACCATCCTATCCTTTCACACTTGACTCTTTTCACAGACAAGCAGTTCATTTTCATGTAGACCCACTTTTAACTTCAAAAGGTTGCTTTGTATTTCAGCTTCTGATGTCCCTTGTTTAAAACACTTTCAAATAAGGATCTGAAAAGTGTCGTAGCTGGGAACTCTCAGTCGTGTCTCCATCCCTCCTCAAAAAAGAAAAAAAAAAATCCACTATTAAATAAAGTGAGAGGCCACACATGCACCCAGGATTTCTGTAACTTGTCAGCAGCTCTCACAGCTCACCCATGCACATCCAAGGTCACGGCCAGAGCTCGGAAAACTGCTGTGGGTCTGGATCGGTCTTCTGGAGTTACCTTCACAGTGACACTTGCCTTTACCTTAAACCTCCTGTGAAGTCATTCATTTCCACTTATCTGTAACTGGTTAGAACAGGACAACCCCTCTGAGAAGGTCTCACAGCATCAGAAGGCAGAGTGACAACCTGACAAACACCCACCATCGTCCCCTCCGGCAGATCCGCGCCCAGCCAAGGCGAGAACACAAACCCCTATCACACCATTAACGGAGAGAGCCACCCTGCAAACACATCTGCTCCTCGAAAAAAACCAGCACTGCAAAACCGAGCTGGGCAAGTCATTTCATACGACACCAAACAACTCTGCTTTCCTTTCCGACGGCTCAGACAAGTGCGTTGCCCCAGGCGGGCACAGAGCAGCACCCAATGCCCTTCTCTAACAGCATCACCCAACGCCCTCCGCACCAGCTGATACCAACCACAGACCCTCCGGTCCAGAAGAAGCAACTTTTTACCCATTCCGAGACGCTTCGGCGATCATGCGAAAACAATTCAATTAACAAGATTATATGCAAACTCATAAAGCAATCAGGTGAAAAGACACAGCGGAAATTTTGCCAAACTTACTACGCCTTTTAGAAAGCACACCCAGAAACTAACATTTGTGTCAAAGCAAACTACCATAAAAACTAATGCAGTGGCTCCACTAATCAAAATATTTCTCACTTTGAGACCACAAATACTTGTTCATAGCTCATTTCAGAACCCTTTTCAATTTGAAGTATTTGTAACTCAGTAATTTCAGGTGAGAAAACCATACTGAGAAGAGTAGTGCATTACACTGTATTTCTCATTAATTTTCCTGTGAAACATTTGAGTCTCCGAAAATCTGACTTTTAAGTTAATTATGCACAATTTGGACACTCCAAAGTAAGGAATTCAGAGTTGAATCCCATCCAGTCACTCACAAAACCTTTATAATGAAAACACATCATAATCGCGCTCTTTTCTCACCAGAACAGACAAAAAGGCACAATCACAATTTTTAAAACCACATTTGAATCCCAAGAGGGTTTATTTGGTTTTTTGTACTAGGTTTTCCCCCCATAAAACTTGCCAGACATATTTCTATCAGAACAGCTTCAGCAATTCATCCAGAAATGCACCAAGTTAAAGTTGCAGCAGCTATTTCCTCCTTACTTTCCTCAGATTTTAAAGAGGATAGGAATTTTACCTAGTTTTAATGAAGTTAACCCAGATTTTTAGAAAAAGGGCAACACTGAATGTTTCAGCATAAACGTCTGCTCCCCTACCCTTGAGTCTAAATGGAAATACAACAATTAAAAGTGTCACTGGTTTTACATAAATTTTACTTTCTTACAGTAGACACTGCATCAAAACCACAGCAGTTAAAAAGTCAAACAATTTTCCAGCTGGCTGCAACACCCATTGAAAAACAAGACCAGTTCAAGATAAAACCCTGTCCTTTGTATTAAAATACCGGTCAAGCACCTGACAAGGAGACAAATTAGTTTTTAAACCTTTAGTATACGCTCGCATAAAATTAGAAATGGTTCCATAGAAGGAAAGTTGGATAATCATGATATACCTCTTCCAGCTCAATATTTCCTTTTAATTTTTTTAAAAGTTATTAAAATTGGACCATCTCAGCTTGCTGCAATTTCATTTATTCATTATTATAATATACAGTTAACACAGGAGATTAGATTAGGTTTTGACAAGCCTTTTACACTTCTCAGGGCAGCACTGCTCTTTCTGCTTAGGTTAGTAACTTCATCTACCAGCTAACCTTTATAGTGTTGACAATCCACAATTAACAATTTTCTCCCTTGCCTGTGGTTCCCTTCCCACTGCAGATGATGCTGCTGCAGTGACACACATCCCCAGCTCCTCCTGCCAGCCTGGTTCAGCAACACCCCCAAAAGCACCCGCCGTGCCCCCACACATGGCTCCCTTTCAAGATCGTGCAAGACTTGGCAACAGCAGCAAAACAGAGCACACTCGAAATGGAGGAGGCCATCACCTAATGAAACATGACTAACAGGACTGCTGACTGTCCAAATATTTAACTGCTCTGGAACGCTGTGGGTCAGATGGGTTAATCAAATAAACTTGCGTAGCCGGAGGGATTGCCCATTATTTGTGTTTTCTTTAAGTCCTCACCTGACTTTAGGCTCTAAAAAACTACCAAGCTCTGAGCAGTTATGAATATTTACACATAAAACCCAACCAAGCAGATGTCACAGTTCTCCATCATGAGCTGAAAGCACGGAGAAGTTCCTCCAGAAAAACAGTTTTGCTGAGTAACGTGACAACTCTGTTCAGCACACAAGAGCAGCACGTGCTGATGGGAACTGACAACACCTACACCAGGTCCCTGGAAATATAACCCTTGTCACAGCACACAGCCACACTATAAATGGGAATCTAACAGACATTGTCTCTCCCAGATTTAACTATTAAAAATTATCAGAACAAGAAAACACCAATATGGATGGAAAAAGTAGATGCAAAGTGTTTTCAGTGTATGACAAGGGAAACAAAAATAAATCTAGGATTAAAATATAGCTTAGCTTCACCAATTTCTAACAGCATTTGTCTCCATTCAACAAGAATTTATGCACCATTTCAACATGATAAGAATTTAATTCTAGGTAATAAAGCTTTACAAATTGAATTCAAAAGGAAAAAAAAAAAAATAACAACCCAGCATTTCTCAGTTTTTTCCAGAGCTTCACAACTACAGACTTCAACTAAAGGAACAGGGAAAGCTGTCACTATAAAAGCAGAGCTGACATGTGACCTCTGGATACAGTTGCACTAGCAAATAGCTATAATAAAAATCAATATTAATGCCACACACTTCTGTTTTGAAAATAAAGCAATGGAATTCCCTCACCCCCACCTGCCGAAGGGACACAACTCAGATCAACTTCGTCACAGAGGATTTTTAAAGTCTTTCTACGGGCATGTAATGGATTCCAAGACTGAACATGCACTGCATGTTCAGTGAACCAAATAATTTTTAATAGATTCCTCAGGGGAGTTTATTTTATATTTTTAAATCACTCTGAGACCTTGGAATGACAACCTGATTCAAAGGCAAAGAAAGGCTAGTGTTCACGGGGTGGGCTATTGTGTTTCTTTTAGGTTTTTATGGAAGAATAACAGTCATGTCTGTTGTCTGTACTTGCTATGTACTTTAGAAATATCTCCATTTCTATGAAACTCAAACTTATTAAATAGCTTTTGAAAGCGTACACTGAGCAATTTTACTGTAGTACTGCAGAACTACTACACAACAAATACAGAAAGCTGGTCTAACAAAAAAGTTTGGGAGGAACTGGAAGCTGGAATGAGGTAGCTTGTCTCCTTCAGCCAAAGCTGCAAGGAGGCAGGTGACAGACAGTTAACAAAACTATCAGGCCCAGATTTGCAACCCAAATTTAGCATAAATTAGATCAGTTTGCAGACTGCGGATGAACCACCCTCTCCCCCTGCACCCCCAAAACTAATGCCCACCTTAACGCCTACAACACGGATTCAGCACAGAAGCAACCATCCCTTGAAAGAGGAAATTCTTCCAGCTGTATGATTAAGTACCCAGGAAAACAAGACGAGGAGCCTCGAGCACTGCTGCCGTTGTTAGTGTGATTTGAGCAGGATTAGGCAGAGCTGGATGGAAAAGCCTCAGACAATGAGTCCTTTCATACATTAGAAACAAAAACTACCGTTAATCACACCCGCAATTCAGTTTCTTCCACTAATTCCTAATCAGACATCAACAAATAAAGCAAAACACTTATTCTTGGTTTAATTCTATGAAATAAACACAAATGAAAGGAAGTGATCAGCCTGTGCTGTAAAAATGCTGTTGCCTTTCCACCTCCTGATGAGCAGGGAGCTGAGACATGCACGAATGGTTGGGAAGGGAACTCTTCCAGAAAAACCATCCACAGAGAAGTCCAGAGCAAAAGATTTAGAGGAGTGCTGCATTAATAAGCAAGAGAAACTTCAAAAACAAGATATGAACTCAGTCGAAATCCTCCTCCATACAAAAAAGACCCTGAACCACAGTCATTAGAAAAAACATCTGGTGAAATACTTTGATTTCCAACATTAGTCATTGGACAGAAACAAAGCAATCTTTTTTTTTCCGAAAGCAGCAAATAACTGCAAATCCACTTCTACATACAACCTATCATTTATCACCTCATCAGTGACTGCTTGAGCCTGACAGAATTAAACACTCAAGTCAGGCGTTTCTGTTTAAAGCAATAATTACATTGTTACTAAAATATACAGTACACAATAAAAATATAAACAAATCTGCCTAGCAATATTTTTTATGCACTCTCACTGAAATATCACTAGACTGGAAACAGGCAACATTATAATAATTAAAAAAAAAAAGCCAACAAAAAAAAATACCAAAAATTCCACTTTCACCGAAGTGTAGCTACTTCTAATTTAAAACTTCACCCACGGGCAAAAATACAAAAATGATTAGCATTATAGTGTTTATTTTAATTACACTGTGCAACAAAAATCCAAGAGCCTGATAGCTCCCTTCAGATACAAAGAAAGCCACTATTTCAGAGCTCATACTTCATTTATAACCTACAAAGTTATGTCAGCCCATCCTATCACCAAAATGCCAAAACCAGAATGTCTGCATTTCTCATAACGTCTAACACCAACACACAATAGAGTTAATAGCTCAAAGAAAAAAAAATGAAGGGGAAAAAAAAGCAAAACAGGAGGTCAGGAGATCCCTCACCTGCTCCTTGTAGACAATGTTTAAGAGCATCAAAAAATTCACTAGTCTTCAAAGCATAACTCTTCAAAGTTTAATACGGGAAAAAAATACATCTCTTTAATTCAAACTTACATTTACAAATGCTTTCCAGCAATGTAACTGCTGTGCAATGTATTCTTTAACACCGTACAACTCATGGTGGCTGCCTGCCCTGAACACCCAATGATTTAAGCAAACAAAATACAATCCACGATTTCTAGTGTGTTAAAGACAGTATTGCGTTGCTGCAGTCGAGTTGCTGATCCCAGCAACTCTGTGCAAGTCGTTTTAAAACAAACGTTTGCCCATGTGTCTTGATGGTTCTGGCCAACGAAGAAGCCTTTGATCACTCTTCAGTAAAATACTGCTGTGTCCTAAAGGATGCCCAGCTTTCTGACAGCAGGATGGGGGATCACTGGAAGAGCATGACAGCCAGCCGCCACGTAACCCTTCAGAACTCTTCCTCTTCATAATTAATTATGCTCCTTATTCCTTCCACAGGCACAAGAAAGAGATCGGCACGGAGGCAAGTAGAGCAGCACACTTTATTATTATCCTGTTTACAAAGAAAAAGCTTCAGGTAAGAGCCACGGTAGGAGCCGAGGACAATTATCAGCAGTAACAGCCTGCTCCTGGAGAGCTGCTGGAGTTTTATCGTGGAGGAACACGCGCTGCACTTCCGTGCCTTTCTCCTGTGTGCAGGTGAGAGGTGCCCCAGGCCACCACGGTCTCGGCCGCTGACCTGGCCAGCCAGGGAAGAAAAGAAAGCAAAGCAAAGCACGATGCTCGCTGTCAGGAGGCAGACATTTATCTCTGTGCTAAGGACAGCACCTGCCCACTCCAACGTGGGGGCAGCCAGAGCCCACACTCGCTTCAGTCTCATCCAAATTCCAGCTACGAATAACGGAGAGTTACACCTCGCACCAACCCAAAAAAAGCCGTTCAAATCACGGCCGTGCCACAGGCTTCTGCAAGCTTTCCCTGTCTTGACCTCTCTTAGTGAGGAGGTAGGATCTGGAACCTACTGACCTGAGCTACAATGAACCCCCTGCAATGGGACAGACTTCAGGAAATTAGGCTAATGGATGGCCTATTCTAAAACGCCCTTTTTTTTGAGCCCAAAGACCTCAAACAAGTAATTTACTGTAACACTATACCCAAAGCATTAAGTTTAGTTTTACAGGATCCAAAGATGTAGTAGAACCCAGAGAAAATGCAAACCAACGTGAGCTGCTAGCCACAGACTCCCAGCTCACGAGTATAACAGAGACAAACTTTCCTCCAAAAGTTTATAATCCTACCTTTGTTTCAAGAGGCAGAATTAAAGCAGTAACACTAAAATCTGCTGAAATACTTGTCTCCCCAGGTGTAATTCTTCAAATCTGAATTTTATTAACTGGAAGCTACCTATGCACAAGGCTACAGTGAGGAGACAGTCAATATCTAAAAGGCATGTTCAAACCTACATGCTTCATCCTCAGGTTAAGTACAAGTTCACAAGTGCCTTTTTTTTTTACCACATTACACAGGCGTTAGAATACATAAGACTGTAAAGGAATTTTGGTGGTGCCCAAGAACAGTCTCAACAAACCCACTGAGAATATATATTACAAAATTATATCCACAACTTCTAGTTCATAGGTTTAAGAGGCCAATTTTCTTTGTTTATGGTAATTTTGTTTCATATTTCACTGAACTTTGACATGATAAATGTATTATTGGATTTTGCATGCATCTTCTAGTCAATTTGTGTAATCTTGCAAATTCTGTAGTACAAGTAGTTAAAATACAACGGACAGTACATTCATAAATTACAGATTTTTCCTTAAGGTAAGAGAATTGTTATTGATTCTGCAACAACTAAACCTTTGATCAAATTTGGTGAAACAAATGTTACTTAATAAGATATAAACAAACATAACTCCTCTGCATTTGAAGAAAGCAGTACTCTATAAAACGGCAACAACTCCATCCAAAAAACAAGTTCCCTTTTTCCTCCTTTCCCCCATCTCATGTTTTCCAAGCATGTAGCCCCTCAACAAATTCTTAACGCACTGTGTCCAAGAGAATCCTCTTTGCCACTTCTACGGTTATCTTTCAAGATAAACGATCAGAAGCACAATACCTGCCAGATAAAATATGTAAAATATGTAACCTAAAATCTAAACAATAGACTAGCATTTTTCAGACTTCTCAAATCTACTTTACTTTCCCAATTAATTATCCTATCAAAATACATCTAGGTTGGTGCAGAAAATCAAACCTGTTGATACAAAAATTACCAGAACTCCTCCAGAAAAAGATATGCACATCATCCCTTTTCTTTACCTCTCACAAAACCCTCTAGAAAAATAATGGCTTTTCTAAAATGCTGTAAGATCTAATTCTGTGAGGAAATCTAACTGAAGAGTCAAGTACCATCCCATGAATAACTTACTGCTCCTAAAGAGAGGAGATATTAAAAAGCTCAAGTGCCTGGTTGCCTTCAGCAGCAAGGATGACACATGAGAGAAGAATCCATACACAGGAGGGATAGAAAAGCAACCGCGCTCTGTGGATCTCATAAAATAGAACAGATGTTATTCGCTGTGTACACACATGCAATTCGGTGTTAAACACAACACTTGCAGGAGGAAAAAAAACAACAAACAAACAAACAAACAAACAAAAAGTAAGGAAGAGAGGACTACGAAGCCAATAGATAATTCCTCACCACGGTCAGGCACATGCATGCTTTGTTTGGCTTCGAGTGATGACGAGATTTCCAGCACTGCTTTTGAAGGAAAGAACCATGCCACACGCCCAGCCTTCCTGGTTTTTTCTCTGTTCTATTTCATCTGACAACTCTGAACTATAAACTTCTTGTGCCAACCTAAATAATTCCTCTCTTTCTCAGTACGGCTGGAAGAAAGTATTTACCCACTTGCCAGTTGCAGCTGAAATTTTGTGCCAAGAAATAAATGTCTTTTGGACAGGTTGTAAACTGGAAGCTTCTAAGCTTCCAGGACAAGAATAAGAATAGGACCATCCTATTCCTTCCCAGATTAATGGTATTGCTGTATTTCAGCTACACAGTGGATTGCACTTGATGAAAGTATCCAAATGGAGCTCCCTCCCAGTACCAAGCCCAGATATTAGGAGGTGCATTTTGTCAATATGAGCTCAACCAGGCTTTTTATATACACTGCTTCCACCCTCTGCTCCAAAAACCCTAACTTATCTCTGTATTTCTGATCTTTATTCTAAAGTTCTCAGATAATACAGTCCTTGAAGGAGCAAGACCTGTTTCACCCTTTTTTCCAGTAAGGCAGAGGAGTACGTACACTGTGTGCACACTGACACTAAATAGCAAGTGCTCCAGCTTTCCTTCCCTGGCCTCCTTTCACAGCCTGAGGAGATTTGACCTTCCTACAGACAGCAAACACTCGCAGGGGCACTGGTCACTACAGCTCTCATGATCAACATAAGGTGAAGACCAAGATGTCCTTACATCTTTCCTGCTGCCCAGAAAGACAATGATTAACAGAGGGATAGGCTGTGTGGCATAATGGCTAAATGAGAAATGAACAGAAGAGGTTGTCAGCAGTTTAAAGTCTTCCACCTAGGGTTGAGTCAATACTGGGTTTCTCTTCCTCCTAGTGCTGAGTGGTTACTGGGTTCCTTAGCTTTGCAGACTGGGATTCCCCACAGGTGTTTCACCAGGCACTCCAACATCCACAGGCATATAGGTGAGACCCCAACACCTCCAACTCAACTATCTTCCCTGTCCTCCTCCCAGTTCACACAGGCTTCCCAGCTATAGGATGTCACTGCCTGTTTACGTGTCCTAGGTTGTTTTTTTTTTTTGGGGGGGGGGGGGGCTCTCCAAAGCTTTGTGAAGCTTCTCAAAATAAATCACAACCACATTGTCAAAGGCATGAATAAAACCTATGTTGTTGCAGTGCAAAGTGGCCTTTTCCTCTTTAACCTACAATCATGGGCCCTTTTCCCATGCTGACCATCATCCTGTTTTCATTTTTGGCAGTGACTGGAATTTTATACTGACAAAAACATTGCCAAAATGCCAGTTAAAAAACTCAACTAACATGAATATGTAAAGATGAACACATATACTGCTAAAAGAACAAGTACACTCTCCTATAGAAAACAGAAATAGAACAAATTTTAGTAAATGCACACAAGCAAATGATGATGAGGAACATAAAAAGAAACATACATCTCAAAATATGCATCAGTGCCATGAACTTGGTTTTAATATAAGCGTAGTTATGTCTATCATCTTCACAAATAGAGCCAAGCAGTGCTTGTTCCCTTTGCTCATTAAAGCTCTACAACTGGTGCCTCCTGTATGCCCACATGCACCATTTCATTAAGCTCACTTGACATCAGATGAAGAAAGAGTACAAGAAAATTGCATATTCCCTGCCTAAAGTAAACTTGTCATTTAAACCTTGTGTATAGATAGAATTTGATATAGCACTGGCGCAGTGAGTCATTCGTCAGTTTTAGAGTTTGTACGACAGTATTCTTACATATGTTTTGCAATACTTTCCAGTTCGCTACCACCCCATGTAATTACAAGTTTTTTACTGGAAAGGAAGCATACATTTTGGGGTTGAACACTGCACCAAGACCTGTAGAAACAAAGCTTACTTTTATGGTCAGATTTTGAGCAAAAGGAAATCCACATAAGGAGTCCTCACAGACCACACGAAAGATGAAAGTCAAGGCACTGCTTTTAAAGGAGAGCAAGCAATGATGGAGAGCATCACAAATATTTCTCAATGAATTACTCCAAACATAAACATAAGCAACCCTCCTGTCAGTCTCTTAGGTACATAAGTTAAAACTGCATTCGTTCAAAACACTATATAAAACAGCCAGTAGCTACTACAAAGTGCTTGACTTGAAAATAATAGGTACTTTTACATCTTTCTGTATTGGGGCGAGACAATACATTAAAATGTTCCCTACTGTCTTACCTTCACCTTTTAAGTTGCAAAACAGGCTTGAGTAATTTAACGCTCAACCCTGGCTTCTAAGAAGCACTAAAAACCCACTGAAACAGAAAGGGTTGTTCTGATTAATACCACTAACAAGATCAGCTCAGAATCTCATCTGGCGGCATCCAGCTCGCTCCAGTGCTTTACAGGAAAGTTTGCAATTCTTCAAAAGGCACAAGTTCCAACTTTAATTTGCACACAGTCACAGATGTACCTCAGGTAGACCTCTTCGGTCTCTTAAAGCTGGTTATTATTAGTATTCCTTTCCACTATCTAAATTCACATCAAATGGATCTACTGAATTGTACATCTCCTGCTATCTGATAAAAAGCTGGAGAGAAAAAGTACCCTTTGCACAATTAGAGTTACCTGGTTAAGATTCAAGAGCAGGCAGCAACAACTCTGGGTTTTTTTCCTCCCAACTGCATATACTATGACCTACAAGAAACATTTTCTGCTTAAAAGTAATGCTTAAACGGAGATCTATGGCTGAACATTATCACAAGGATTGCACTTACTTGACAGTCTGCTATTAGCCAACTCCATTATCGCTATTTGCAGTTTTTAAATGTACAGATTCAGAAGTAACTGTACAAAGCCTCCATTACAAGTGGATTTATGGAAAGCCACAGCAATAATCATCCTCATTAACCATATCTTCCCACAGCCCTGCATTATGTGGACACAAAGAAGAAAACATTTCTCCTCTGTTATCCACAAGCTTAGATCCTTCTCCTTACAATCACAAGACTTGATTATCTTCTCTACTTTTGCCAATGACAATTACCTCACATTCCCAAAACAAGGACTTGGTTTAAAAAAAAATAAAATTAAAAATACCTGCATAACTGTCAACCCACAACCAATACACAGCGTAGGACGCCTTCTACTTTGACTTTCCAGAAATTGACATTTTCACTGCCAACATGCATGAGAATAAAGTGTTGCCCTGTGGCTTCTACTCTTTTGCTGATGGCCCCAACCAGTACGCAGCCAAGACATACTCACAGACACAAAAAGAAAAGGGCTGATGGCAATATTTGTAACTAAGCTGAATACAAAAATCTCTTGATCTGAAGTGATGCACTAACTCTTTGGCCATAAGCTGTTTTAACCCCTTCGCATGTGTGGTCACGCTACATCCTATTTCAACAGCCAGGACGCACGTCAGTGACGTAGGCTAAGAAACTTGCACATTAAGAGGGTCGGTTAAAGGCAGAAACCGAGAATTTAAATAATCCAACACTGTCACCCACCACACATTCAGATCACAAGACGGCCGTTTTGCCATTCAGGTTTTACCTTTTGCTTTCTAAGTTCAGACTGCTGATCATGCACTTCACCGTATGGATATCTATTACTCCTACATCCTCAGCCCCACAGCAATCCACCACAGCAGAAATAATAAAACCAGGACTAAAGTACACTTGCTCCATCTATAAAACCAACCTCGTGAACCACGCATTTCCTGCATTATCATAATGAATGCAATGGACTTTATTTAAAAAGCTGTTTTCAAAGACAAACTGGCAGTCTTGGAACAATCGCCCAGTAACCAGACACAGAGATAAGTCATTTGCGGCACAGGACCTTAGTAATCTCAAATTAAATTTGTCATTTCCCTAGCATCCACCTTGAAAAATGAACAAAGGTGGTTATAGAAGCAGCATAAGGAAACTCTATTTGCTCACTGTCCCCGTGCAAGTTAGCTGCCTTCAGAGATCTCTAAACCAGCAAATATTCAACTGAAGCTTTGACTATCCAGTTATCTTCAGCCCAAATCATTTTTTATAGCTCAGTTCCGAAATCGACAAGAGAATATTGTATTTCATACTGACAATACAGCTTCATTTGGTTACATATGAAATAAACACGAAACTCCAAAACGCTTTAAAACAGCTGCCCCAGTCAGTCTCCTGGAAACAGACCACATCCACATCTTTCCCACACAAAAGGTCTGCGGGAAGAGATCTTCCTTTAAACAGCGCGGAAATACTTTCTTTCACTGAATTTAATTTACGCCAGATATTTTGAACTGCTTGAAGTTGGGTCTTAACAGTTTCTAGGTGCAGAAACCACCGGGAAAGCAAGCGC